>NW_027222395.1:3939393-4242424 GCF_041296265.1 Equus caballus
GCTGAGAGATGGTTCCGTCATGCCCGGCAGGTGAATCCGGAGTGTCCGGCATGTGGTTCTGGCACCTCTGAGATGTGGTTCCCCCATGCCCGGCAGGTGATTCCGGAGTGTTCGGCATGTGGTTCTGGCACCTCTGAGAGGTGGTTCCGGCATGCCCGGCAGGTGGTTCCGGAGTGTCTGCCTAGTGGTTCTGGCGTAGTCGGCAGGTGATTCTGGCGTGTCCAGCAGGTGGTTCTGGGGAGTGGATCAGGTGGTTCCGGCATTCTCGGCAGGTGGTACCGGCGTGTCGGGAACATGGTTCTGGCAAGTCTGAGATGCGGTTCCGGCATGCCCGACAGGTGATTCCGGAGTGTTCGCCAAGTGGTTCTGGCGTAGCCGGCAGAGCATTTTGCATGTCCGGCGGTGGTTCCGCGAGTCGAGCCGGTGGTTCCGGTGTGTCCGGCGGGTGGTTCTGGCGTGACCGGCACGAGGTTCTGGCACATCTGATAGTTGGTTCCGGCGTGCCCGACAGGTGATTCCGGAGTGTCCACCACGTGGTTCTGGCGTACCCGGCAGGTGATTTTGGCTTGTCTGGCAGGTGTTTCTTGCAAGTCGAGCATTTGGCTCAGGCATGCTCAGCAGGTGCTTCCGGCGTGTCTGGCAGGTGGTTCTGGTGTGTCTGAGAGCTGGTTCTGGCATGTCTGGCAGATGATTCCGGAGTGTCCACCAAGTGGTTGTGGCATACCCGGCAGGTGATTTTAGCGTGTCAGGTAGGTGGTTCCAGCGAGTCGAGTAGGTGGTTCCGGCGTGCTCGGCAGGTGGTTCAGGCGGGTCTGGCAGGTGGTTTCGGTCTGTTCGGGGAGTGGTTCCGGCATCTCAGGCACATGGTTCTGGCACGTCTGATAGGTGGTTCCGGCCGGCCCGACAGGTGTTTCCATGGTGTCCGCCAAGTGGTTCTGGCATAGCTGGCAGGTGATGTTGGCGTGACCGGCAGGTGGTTCCAGACAGCCCGGCAGGTGATTCCGAAGTGTTCACCAAATGCTTGTGGAGTAGCCGGAAGTTGATTTTGGCATGTCCAGCAGGTGGTTTTGGCGAGTCGAGCAGGTGGTTCTGGCGTGCTCGGCAGGTGCTTCCGGTGTCATCGGCATGTGGTTCCGGCATGTCTGAGAGGTGGTTCAGCCATCCCCGGCAGGTGATTCCGGAGTGTTCCCCAAGTGGTTCTGGCATAGCCGGCAGGTGATTTTGCATGTCCGGCAATGGTTCCGGCGAGTCGAGCCGGTGGTTCCGGCATGTCCGGCAGGTGATTCCGGCATGTCCATCAGGTGGTTCTGAGAAGTGGATCAGGTGGTTCCGGCAGGCACGGCAGGTGATTCCGGAGTGTCCGTCATGTGATTCTGTCACCTCTGAGAGTTTGTTCTGGCATGCCCGGCAGGTGATACCACAGTGTCCGGCATTTGGTTCTGGCACCTCTGACAGGTGGTTCCGGGATGCCTGGCATGTGATTCCGGAGTGTCTGCCGAGTGGTTCTGGCGTGTCCAGCAGGTGTTTCCGGTCTTTCCGGCAGGTGGTTCTGGCGTGTCCGGCACGAGGTTCTGGCACGTCTCAGAGTTGGTTCCGGCATGACCGACAGGTGATTCCGGAGTGTCCGCCACGTGGTTCTGGCGTACCCGGCAGGTGATTTTGGCGTGTCTGGCAGGTGTTTCTTGCAAGTCGAGCATGTGGCTCAGGCATGATCAGCAGGTGCTTCCGGCCTGTCCGGCACGTGGTTCTGGTGTGTCTGAGAGCTGGTTCTGGCATGTCCGGCAGATGATTCCGGAGTGTCCACCAAGTGGTTGTGGCATACCCGGCAGGTGATTTTAGCGTGTCAGGTAGGTGGTTCCGGCGAGTCGAGTTGGTGGTTCCGGCGTGCTCGGCAGGTGCTTCCGGCGTCATTGGCATGTGGTTCCGGCATGTCTGAGAGGTGGTTCCGGCATGCCCGGCAGGTGGTTCCGGAGTGTCTGTCGAGTGGTTCTGGAGCCAGCCCGGCAGGTGATTCCGAAGAGTTCACCAAATCGTTGTGGCGTAGCCGGCAGGTGATTTTGGCGTGTCTGGAATGTGCTTCTGGCTAGTTGAGCAGGTGGATCAGGCGTGCTCGCCAGGGGGTTCAGGCGGGTCTGGCAGGTGGTTTCGGTCTGTTCGGGGAGTGGTTCCGGCATCTCAGGCACATGGTTCTGGCACGTCTGAGAGGTGGTTGCGGCCGGCCCGACAGGTGTTTCCGGAGTGTCCGCCAAGTGGTTCTGGCGTAGCTGAAAGGTGATGTTGGCGGGACCGGCAGGTGGTTCCAGCCAGCCCGGCAGGTGATTCCGGAGTATCTGCCGCGTGGTTCAGGCGTAGCCGGCAGGTGATTTTGGCGTGTCCAGCAGGTGGTTCCGGCGAGCTCGGCAGGTGGTACCGGCGCGTCCGGTACATGGTTCTGGCACGTCTGAGAGATGGTTCCGGCATGCCCGGCAGGTGATTCCGGAGTGTCCGGCATGTGGTTCTGGCACCTCTGAGAGGTGGTTCCGGCATGCCCGGCAGGTGATTCCGGAGTGTTCGCCAACTGGTTCTGGCGTAGCCGGCAGGTCATATTGCATGTCTGGCGGTGGTTCCGGCGAGTCGAGCCGGTGGTTCCGGCGTAGCCGGCAGTTGATTTTGTCGTGTCCACTAGGTTGTTCTGGGGAGTGGATCAGCTGGTTCCGGCGTACTCGGCAGGTGGTCCCGGCGTGTCCAGAACATGGTTCTGGCAAGTCTGAGAGGTGGTTCCGGCACGCCCAACAGGTGATTCCGGAGCGTCCGCCAAGTGTTTCTGGCGTACCCGGCAGGTGATTTGGCATGTCCGACAGGTGTTTCCTGTAAGTCGAGCAGGTGGCTCAGGCATGCTCAGCCGGTGCTTCCGGCGTCTCTGGCACGTGGTTCTGGTGTGTCTGAGAGCTGGTTCTGGCATGTCCGGCAGATGATTCCGGAGTGTCCACCAAGTGGTTCTGGTATACCTGGCAGGTGATTTTGGCGTGTCAGGTAGTTGGTGCCAGCTAGTTGAGCAGGTGGATCAGGCGTGCTCGCCAGGGGATTCTGGCGGGTCTGGCAGGTGGTTTCGGACTGTTCGGGGAGTGGTTCCGGCATCTCAGGCACATGGTTCTGGCACTTCTGAGAGGTGGTTCCGGCCGGCCCGACAGGTGTTTCCGGAGTGTCCGCCAAGTGGTTCTGGCGTAGGTGAAAGGTGATGTTGGCGTGACCGGCAGGTGATTCCAGCCAGCCCGGCAGGTGATTCCGGAGTGTCTGCCGAGTGGTTCTGGCGTAGCCGGCAGGTGATATTGGTGTGTCCAGCGGGTGGTTTTGGCGAGTCGAGCAGGTGCTTCTGTCGTGCTCGGCAGGTGCTTCCGGTGTCATTGGCATGTGGTTCCGGCATGTCTGAGAGGTGATTCCGCCATGCCCGGCAGGTGATTCCGGAGTGTCCGGCATGTGGTTCTGGCACCTCTGAGAGGTGGTTCCGGCATGCCCGGCAGGTGGTTCCGGAGTGTCTGCCGAGTGGTTCTGGCGTAGTCGGCAGGTGATTCTGGCGTGTCCAGCAGGTGGTTGTGGGGAGTGGATCAGGTGGTTCCGGCATACTCGGCAGGTGGTACCGGCGTGTCCGGAACATGGTTCTGGGAAGTCTGAGAGGTGGTTCCGGCATGCCCGACAGGTGATTACGGAGTGTTCGCCAAGTGGTTCTGGCGTAGCCGGCAGGTCATTTTGCATGTCCGGCGGTGGTTCCGCGAGTCGAGCCGGTGGTTCCGGCGTAGCCGGCAGTTGCTCTTGGCGTGTCCACTAGGTGGTTCTGGGGAGTGGATCAGCTGGTTCCGGCATACTCGGCAGGTGGTACTGGCGTGTCCAGAACATGGTTCTGGCAAGTCTGAGAGGTGGTTCCGGCACGCCCGACAGGTGATTCCGGAGCGTCCGCCAAGTGTTTCTGGCGTACCCGGCCGGTGATTTTGGCATGTCCGACAGGTGTCTCTTGCGAGTTGAGCAGGTGGCTCAGGCATGCTCAGCTGGTGCTTCCAGCGTCTCTGGCACGTGGTTCTGGTGTGTCTGAGAGCTGGTTCTGGCATGTCCGGCAGATGATTCCGGAGTGTACACCAAGTGGTTCTGGTATACCTGGCAGGTGATTTTGGCGTGTCAGGAAGGTGGTTCCGGCTAGTTGAGCAGGTGGATCAGGCGTGCTCGCCAGGGGGTTCATGCGGGTCTGGCTGGTGGTTTCGGTCTGTTCGGGGAGTGGTTCCGGCATCTCAGGCACATGGTTCTGGCACGTCTGAGAGGTGGTTCCGGCCGGCCGGAGAGGTGTTTCCGGAGTGTCCGCCAAGTGGTTATGGCGTAGGTGAAAGCGACGTTGGCGTGACCGGTAGGTGGTTCCAGCCAGCCCGGAGGTGATTCCAGAGTGTGTGCCGTGTGGTTCTGGCGTAGCTGGCAGGTGATTTTGGCGTGTCCAGCAGGTGGTTCCGGCGAGATCGGCAGGTGGTACCAGCGTGTCCGGAACATGGTTCTGGCACGGCTGAGAGATGGTTCCGTCATGCCCGGCAGGTGAATCCGGAGTGTCCGGCATGTGGTTCTGGCACCTCTGAGATGTGGTTCCCCCATGCCCGGCAGGTGATTCCGGAGTGTTCGGCATGTGATTCTGTCACCTCTGAGAGGTTGTTCTGGCATGCCCGGCAGGTGATACCACAGTGTCCGGCATTTGGTTCTGGCACCTCTGACAGGTGGTTCCGGGATGCCTGGCATGTGATTCCGGAGTGTCTGCCGAGAGGTTCTGGCGTGTCCAGCAGGTGTTTCCGGTCTTTCCGGCAGGTGGTTCTGGCGTGTCCGGGACGAGGTTCTGGCACGTCGGAGAGTTGGTTCCGGCATGCCCGACAGGTGATTCCGGAGTGTCCGCCACGTGGTTCTGGCGTACCCGGCAGGTGATTTTGGCGTGTCTGGCAGGTGTTTCTTGCAAGTCGAGCATGTGGCTCAGGCATGATCAGCAGGTGCTTCCGGCCTGTCCGGCACGTGGTTCTGGTGTGTCTGAGAGCTGGTTCTGGCATGTCCGGCAGATTATTCCGGAGTGTCCACCAAGTGGTTGTGGCATACCCGGCAGGTGATTTTAGCGTGTCAGGTAGGTGGTTCCGGCGAGTCGAGTTGGTGGTTCCGGCGTGCTCGGCAGGTGGTTCAGGCGGGTCTGGCAGGTGGTTTCGGTCTGTTCGGTGTGTGGTTCCGGCATCTCAGGCACATGGTTCTGGCACGTCTGATAGGTGGTTCCGGCCGGCCCGACAGGTGTTTCCATGGTGTCCGCCAAGTGGTTCTGGCATAGCAGGCAGGTGACGTTGGCGTGACCGGCAGGTGGTTCCAGCCAGCCCGGCAGGTGATTCCGAAGTTTTCACCAAATGGTTGTGGCATAGCCGGAATCTGATTTTTGCATGTCCAGCAGGTGGTTTTGGCAAGTCGAGCAGGTGGTTCTGGCGTGCCTGGCAGGTGCTTCCGGTGTCATTGGCATGTGGTTCTGGCATGTCTGAGAGGTGGTTCCGCCATGCCCGGCACGTGATTCCGGAGTGTTCGCCAAGTGGTTCTGGCGTAGCCGGCAGGTGATTTTGCATGTCCGGCAATGGTTCCGGCGAGTCGAGCCGGTGGTTCCGGCATGTCCGGCAGGTGGTTCCGGCATGACCGGCAGGTGATACCGGAGTGTTCGCCAAGTGGTTCTGGCGTAGCCGGCAGGTGATTTTGCATGTCCGGCAATGGATCCGGCGAGTCGAGCCGGTGGTTCTGGAATGTCCGGCAGGTGGTTCCGGCATGTCCGGCAGGTGGTTCCGGCATGTCCAGCACGTGGTTCCAGCATGCCCGGCAGTTGATTCCGGAGTGTCCGGCATGTGGTTCTGGAACCTCTGAGAGGTGGTTCCGGAATGCACGGCAGGTGATACCGGAGTCTCCGGCATTTGGTTCTGGCACCTCTGAGAGGTGGTTCCGGAATGCCTGTCATGTGATTCCGGAGTGTCTGCCGAGTGGTTCTTTCGTAGCCGGCAGTTGATTTTGGAGTGTCCACTAGGTGGTTCTGGGGAGTGGATCAGCTGGTTCTGGCATACTCGTCAGGTGGTACCGGCGTGTCCAGAACTTGGTTCTGGCAAGTCTCAGAGGTGGTTCCAGCACGCCCGACAGGTGATTCCGGAGCGTCCGCCAAGTGTTTCTGGCGTACCCGGCGGGTGATTTTCGCCTGTCCGACAGGTGTATCTTGCGAGTCAAGCAGGTGGCTGAGGCATGCTCAGCTGGTGCTTCCGGCGTCTCTGGCACGTGGTTCTGGTGTGTCTGAGAGCTGGTTCTGGCATGTCCGGCAGATGATTCCGGAGTGTCCACCAAGTGGTTCTGGTATACCTGGAAGGTGATTTTGGCGTGTCAGGAAGGTGGTTCCGGCTAGTTGAGCAGGTGGATCAGGCCTGCTCGACAGGGGGTTCAGGCGGGTCTGGCAGGTGGTTTCGGTCTGTTGGGGGAGTGTTTCTGGCATCTCAGGCACATGGTTCTGGCACGTCTGAGAGGTGGTTCTGGCCGGCCCGACAGGTGTTTCCGGAGTGTCCTCCAAGTGGTTCTGGCGTAGGTGAAAGGTTATGTTGGCGTGACCGACAGGTGGTTCCAGCCAGACCGGCAGGTGATTCCGGAGTGTCTGCCGAGTGGTTCTGGCGTAGCCGGCAGGTGATTTTGGCGTGTCCAGCGGGTGGTTTTGGCAAGTCAATCAGGTGGTTCTGGCGTGCTCGGCAGGTGCTTCCGGTGTCATTGGCATGCGGTTCCGGCATGTCTGAGAGGTGGTTCCGCCATACCCGGCAGGTGATTCCGGAGTGTTCGCCAAGTGGTTCTGGCGTAGCCGGCAGGTGATTTTGCCTGTCCGGCACTGGTTCCGCCGAGTCGAGCCGGTGGTTCTGGCATGTCCAGCAGGTGGTTCTGGTATGCCCGGCAGGTGATTCCGAATTGTCCGGCATGTGGTTTTGGCACCTCTGAGAGGTGGTTCCGGCATGCCCGGCAGGTGATTCCGGAGTGTCCGGCATGTGGTTCTGGCACCTCTGAGAGGTGGTTCCGGGAAGCCCGGCAGTTGGTTACGGAGTGTGTGCCGAGTGGTTCTGGAGTAGCCGGCAGGTGATTCTGGCGTATCCAGCAGGTGGTTCTGGGGAGTGGATCAGGTGGTTCCGGCATACTCGGCAGGTGGTACCGGCGTGTCCGGAACATGGTTCTGGCAACTCTGAGAGGTGGTACCGGCATGCCCGACAGGTGATTCCGGAGTGTTCGCCAAGTGGTTCTGGCGTAGCCGGCAGGTCATTTTGCATGTCCGGCGGTGGTTCCGGCGAGTCGAGGCGGTGGTTGCGGCGTATCCAGCAGGTGTTTGCGGTCTGTCCGGCAGGTGATTCTGGCGTGACCGGCACGAGGTTCTGGCACGTCGGAGAGCTGGTTCCGGCATGCCCGACAGGTGATTCCAGAGTGCCTGCCACGTGGTTCTGGCGTACCCGGCAGGTGATTTTGGTGTGTCTGGCAGGTGTTTCTGGCAAGTCGAGCATTTGGCTCAGGCATGCTCAGCAGGTGCTTCCGGCGTGTCTGGCACGTGGTTCTGGTGTGTTTGAGAGCTGGTTCTGGCATGTCCGGCAGATGATACCGGAGTGTCCACCAAGTGGTTGTGGCATACCCGGGAGGTGATTTTAGCGTGTCATGTAGCTGGATCCGGCGAGTCGAGTAGGTGGTTCCGGCGTGCTCGGCATGTGGTTCAGGCGGGTCTGGCAGGTGGTTTCGGTCTGTTCGGTGTGTGGTTCCGGCATCTCAGGCACATGGTTCTGGCACGTCTGATAGGTGGTTCCGGCCGGCCCGACAGGTGTTTCCATGGTTTCCGACAAGTGGTTCTGGCATAGCTGGCAGGTGATGTTGGCGTGACCCGCAGGTGGTTCCAGCCAGTCAAGCAGGTGATTCCAAAGAGTTCACCAAACGTTTGTGGCGTAGCCGGCAGGTGATTTTGGCGTGTCCAGCAGGTGGTTTTGGCGAGTCGAGCAGGTGGATCTGGCGGGCTCGGCAGGTGCTTCCGGTGTCATTGGCATGTGGTTCTGGCATGTCTGAGAGGTTGTTCCGCCATGCCCGGCAGGTGATTCCGGAGTGTTCGCCAAGTGGTTCTGGCGTAGCCGGCAGGTGATTTTGCATGTCCGGCAATGGTTCCGGCGAGTCGAGCCGGTGGTTCTAGAATGTCCGGCAGGTGGTTCCGGCATGTCCGGCAGGTGGTTCCGGCATGTCCAGCACGTGGTTCCAGCATGCCCGGCAGGTGATTCCGGAGTGTCCGGCATTTGGTTCTGGCACCTCTGAGAGGTGGTTCCGGCATGCCCGGCAGGTGATACCGGAGTGTCCGGCATTTGGTTCTGGCACCTCTGAGAGGTGGTTCCGGAATGCCTGGCCTGTGATTCCGGAGTGTCTGCCGAGTGGTTCTGGCCTAGCCGGCAGTTGATTTTGGCGTGTCCACTAGGTGGTTCTGGGGAGTGGATCAGCTGGTTCCGGCATACTCGGCAGGTGGTACCGGCGTGTCCAGAACATGGTTCTGGCAAGTCTGAGAGGTGGTTCCGGCACGCCCGACAGGTGATTCCGGAGCGTCCGCCAAGTGTTTCTGGTGTACCCGGCGGGTGATTTACGCCTGTCCGACAGGTGTATCTTGCGAGTCGAGCAGGTGGCTCAGGCATGCTCAGCTGGTGCTTCCGGCGTCTCTGGCACGTGGTTCTGGTGTGTCTGAGAGCTGATTCTGGCATCTCCGGCAGATGATTCCGGAGTGTCCACCAAGTGGTTCTGGTATACCTGGCAGGTGATTTTGGCGTGTCAGGAAGGCGGTTCCGGCTAGTTGAGCAGGTGGATCAGGCGTGGTCACCAGGGGGTTCAGGCGGGTCTGGCAGGTGGTTTCGGTCTGTTCGGGGAGTGGTTCCGGCATCTCAGGCACATGGTTCTGGCACGTCTGAGAGGTGGTTCCGGCCGGCCCGATAGGTGTTTCCGGAGTGTCCGCCAAGTGGTTCTGGCGTAGCTGAAAGGTGATGTTGGCGTGACCGGCAGGTGGTTCCAGCCAGCCCGGCAGGTGATTCTGGAGTGTCCGGCATGTGGTTCTGGCACCTCTGAGAGGTGGTTCCGGCATGCCTGGCAGGTGATACCGGAGTGTCCGTGATTTGGTTCTGGCACCTCTGAGAGGTGGTTCCGGAATGCCTGGCATGTGATTCCGGAGTGTCTGCCGAGTGGTTCTGGTGTAGCCGGCAGGTGATTTTGGCGTGTCCAGCAGGTGGTTTTGGCGAGTCGAGCAGGTGGTTCTGGCGTGCTCGGCAGGTGCTTCCGGTGTCATTGGCATGTGGTTCCGGCATGTCTGAGAGGTGGTTCCGGCATGCCCGGCAGGTGGTTCCGGAGTGTCTGTCGATTGGTTCTGGAGCCAGCCCGGCAGGTGATTCCGAAGAGTTCACCAAATCGTTGTGGCGTAGCCAGCAGGTGATTTTGGCGTGTCTGGAATGTGGTTCTGGCTAGTTGAGCAGGTGGATCAGGCGTGCTCGCCAGGGGGTTCAGGCGGGTCTGGCAGGTGGTTTCGGTCTGTTCGGGGAGTGGTTCCGGCATCTCAGGCACATGGTTCTGGCACGTCTGAGAGGTGGTTGCGGCCGGCCCGACAGGTGTTTCCGGAGTGTCCGCCAAGTGGTTCTGGCGTAGCTGAAAGGTGATGTTGGCGTGACCGGCAGGTGGTTCCAGCCAGCCCGGCAGGTGATTCCGGAGTATCTGCCGCGTGGTTCTGGCGTACCCGGCAGGTGATTTTGGTGTGTCTGGCAGGTGTTTCTTGCAAGTCGAGCATTTGGCTCAGGCATGCTCAGCAGGTGCTTCCGGCGTGTCTGGCACGAGGTTCTGGTGTGTCTGAGAGCTGGTTCTGGCATGTCCGGCAGATGATTCCGGAGTGTCCACCAAGTGGTTGTGGCATACCCGGCAGGTGATTTTAGCATGTCAGGTATGTGGCTCCAGCGAGTCGAGAAGGTGGTTCCAGTGGGCTCGGCAGGTGGTTCAGGCGGGTCTGGCAGGTGGTTTCGGTCTGTTCGGGGTGTGGTTCCAGCATCTCAGGCACATGGTTCTGGCACGTCTGATAGGTGGTTCCGGCCAGCCCGACAGTTGTTTCCATGGTGTCCGCCAAGTGGTTCTGGCATAGCTGGCAGGTGATGTTGGCGTGACCGGCAGGTGGTTCCAGCCAGCCCGGCAGGTGATTCCGAGGTGTTCACCAAATGGTTGTGGCGTAGCCGGAAGGTGATTTTGGCGTGTCCAGAAGGTGGTTTTGGCGAGTCGAGCAGGTGATTCTGGCGTGCTCGGCAGGTGCTTCCGGTGTCATCGGCATGTGGTTCCGGCATGTGTGAGAGGTGGTTCCGCCATGCCCGGCAGGTGATTCCGGAGTGTTCCCCAAGTGGTTCTGGCATAGCCGGCAGGTGATTTTGCATGTCCGGCAATGGTTCCGGCGAGTCGAGCCGCTGGTTCCGGCATGTCCGGCAGGTGGTTCCGGCATGCCCGGCAGGTGATTCCGGAGTGTCCGGCAGGTGATACCGGAGTGTCCGGCATTTGGTTCTGGCACCTCTGAGAGGTGGTTCCGGAATGCCTGGCATGTGATTCCGGAGTGTCTGCCGATTGGTTCTGGCGTAGTCCAGGTGGTTCTGGGGAGTGGATCAGGTGGTTCCGGCATACTCGGCAGGTGTTACCGGCGTGTCAGGAACATGGTTCTGGCAAGTCTGAGAGGCTGTTCTGGCATGCCCGACAGGTGATTCTGGAGTGTTCGCCAAGTGCTTCTGTCGTAGCCGACATGTCATTTTGCATGTCCGGCGGTGGTTCCGGCGAGTCGAGCCGGTGGTGCCGGCGTGTCCAGCAGGTGTTTCTGGTCTGTCCGGCAAGTGGTTCTGGCGTGTCCGGCACGAGGTTCTGGCACGTCTGAGAGTTGGTTCCAGCAAGCCCGGCAGGTGATTCCGAAGAGTTCACCAAATGGTTGTGGCGTAGCCGGCAGGTGATTTTGGCGTGTCCAGCAGGTGCTTTTGGCGAGTCGAGCAGGTGGTTCTGGCATGCACGGCTGGTGCTTCCGGTGTCATTGGCATGTGGTTCCGGCATGTCTGAGAGGTGGTTCCGGCATGCCCGGCAGGTGGTTCCGGAGAGTCTGCCGAGTGGTTCTGGAGCCAGCCCGGCAGGCGATTCCGAAGAGTTCACCAAATGGTTGCGGCGTAGCCGGCAGGTGATTTTGGCGTGTCAGGAAGGTGGTTCCAGCTAGTTGAGCAGGTGGATCAGGCGTGCTCGCCAGTGGGTTCCGGCGGGTCTTGCTGGTGGTTTCGGTCTGTTCGGGGAGTGGTTCCGGCATCTCAGGCACATGGTTCTGACATGTCTGAGAGGTGTTTCCGTCCGGCCGGAGAGGTGTTTCCGGAGTGTCCGCCATGTCGTTCTGGCGTAGCTGAAAGGTGATGTTGGCGTGACCGGCAGGTGGTTCCAGCCAGCCCGGCAGGTGATTCCGGCGTGTCCGGCACGTGGTTCTGGTGTGTCAGAGGGCTGGTTCTGGCATTTCCGGCAGATGATTCCGGAGTGACCAGCATGTGGTTCTGGAACCTCTGAGAGGTGGTTCCGGCATGCCCGGCAGGTGATACCGGAGTGTCCGGCATGTGGTTCTGGCACCTCTGAGAGGTGGTTCCGGCATGCCCGACAGGTGATTCCGGAGTGTTCGCCAAGTGGTTCTGGCGTAGCCGGCAGGTCATTTTGCATGTCCGGCGGTGGTTCCGGCGAGTCGAGCCGGTGGTTCTGGCGTGTCTGGCAGGTGGTTCTGGCGTGACCGGCACGAGGTTCTGGCACGTCTGAGAGTTGGTTCCGGCATGCCCGACAGGTGATTCCGGAGTGTCCGCCACGTGGTTCTGGCGTACCCGGCAGGTGATTTTGGCGTGTCTGGCAGGTGTTTCTTGCAAGTCGAGCATGTGGCTCAGGCATGCTCAGCAGGTGCTTCCAGCGTGTCTGGCACATGGTTCTGGTGTGTCTGAGAGCTGGTTCTGGCATGTCCGGCAGATGATTCCGGAGTGTCCACCAAGTGGTTGTGGCATACCCGGCAGGTGATTTTAGCGTGTCAGGTAGGTGGTTCCAGCGAGTCGAGTAGGTGGTTCCGGCGTGCTCGGCAGGTGGTTCAGGCGGGTCTGGCAGGTGGTTTCGGTCTGTTCGGGGTGTGGTTCCGGCGTCTCAGGCACCTGGTTCTGGCACGTCTGATAGGTGGTTCCGGCCGGCCCGACAGGTGTTTCCATGGTGTCCGCCAAGTGGTTCTGGCATAGCTGGCAGGTGATGTTTGTGTGACCGGCACATGGTTCCAGAAAGCCCGGCAGGTGATTCCAAAGAGTTCACCAAATGGTTGTGGCCGAGCCGGCAGGTGATTTCGGCGTGTCCTGCAGGTGGTTTTGGCGAGTCGAGCAGGTGGTTCTGGCGTGCTCGGCAGGTGATTCCGGTGTCATTGGCATGTGGTTCCGGCATGTCTGAGAGGTGGTTCCGCCATGCCCGGCAGGTGATTCCGGAGTGTTCGCCAAGTGGTTCTGGCGTAGCCGGCAGGTCATTTTGCATGTCCAGCGGTGGTTCCGGCGAGTCGAGCCGGTGGTTCCGGCGTAGCCGGCAGTTGCTCTTGGCGTGTCCACTAGGTGGTTCTGGGGAGTGGATCAGCTGGTTCCGGCATACTCGGCAGGTGGTACCGGCGTGTCCAGAACATGGTTCTGGCAAGTCTGAGAGGTGGTTCCGGCACGCCCGACAGTGATTCCGGAGCGTCCGCCAAGTGTTTCTGGCGTACCCGGCAGGTGATTTTGGCATGTCCGACAGGTGTTTCTTGCGAGTCGAGCAGGTGGCTCAGGCATGCTCAGCTGGTGCTTCCGGTGTCTCTGGCACGTGGTTCTGGTGTGTCTGAGAGCTGGTTCTGGCATGTGCGGCAGATGATTCCGGAGTGTCCACCAAGTGGTTCTGGTATACCTGGCAGGTGATTTTGGCGTGTCAGGAAGGTGGTTCCGGCTAGTTGAGCAGGTGGATCAGGCGTGCTCGCCAGGGGGTTCATGCGGGTCTGGCAGGTGGTTTCGGTCTGTTCGGGGAGTGGTTCCGGCATCTCAGGCACATGGTTCTGGCACGTCTGAGAGGTGGTTCCGGCCGGCCGGAGAGGTGTTTCCGGAGAGTCCGCCAAGTGGTTCTGGCGTAGGTGAAAGGCGACGTTGGCGTGACCGGTAGGTGGTTCCAGCCAGCCCGGCAGGTGATTCCAGAGTGTCTGCCGTGTGGTTCTGGCGTAGCTGGCAGGTGATTTTGGCGTGTCCAGCAGGTGGTTCCGGCGAGATCGGCAGGTGGTACCAGCGTGTCCGGAACATGGCTCTGGCACGGCTGAGAGATGGTTCCGTCATGCCCGGCAGGTGAATCCGGAGTGTCCGGCATGTGGTTCTGGCACCTCTGAGATGTGGTTACCCCATGCCCGGCAGGTGCTTCCGGAGTGTTCGGCATGTGGTTCTGGCACCTCTGAGAGGTGGTTCCGGCATGCCCGGCAGGTGGTTCCGGAGTGTCTGCCTAGTGGTTCTGGCGTAGTCGGCAGGTGATTCTGGCGTGTCCAGCAGGTGGTTCTGGGGAGTGGATCAGGTGGTTCCGGCATTCTCGGCAGGTGGTACCGGCGTGTCCGAAACATGGTTCTGGCAAGTCTGAGAGGCGGTTCCGTCATGCCCGACAGGTGATTCCGGAGTGTTCGCCAAGTGGTTCTGGCGTAGCCGGCAGGTCATTTTGCATGTCCGGCGGTGGTTCCGCGAGTCGAGCTGGTGGTTCCGGTGTGTCCGGCAGGTGGTTCTGGCGTGACCGGCCCGAGGTTCTGGCACGTCTGATAGTTGGTTCCGGCGTGCCCGACAGGTGATTCCGGAGTGCCCGCCACGTGGTTCTGGCGTACCCGGCAGGTGTTTTCGGCGTGTCTGGCAGGTGTTTCTTGCAAGTCGAGCATTTGGCTCAGGCATGCTCAGCAGGTGCTTCCGGCGTGTCTGGCAGGTGGTTCTGGTGTCTCTGAGAGCTGGTTCTGGCATGTTTGGCATATGCTTCCGGAGTGTCCACCAAGTGGTTGTGGCATACCCGGCAGGTGATTTTAGCGTGTCAGGTAGGTGGTTCCAGCGAGTCGAGTAGGTGGTTCCGGCGTGCTCGGCAGGTGGTTCAGGCGGGTCTGGCAGGTGGTTTCGGTCTGTTCGGGGAGTGGTTCCGGCATCTCAGGCACATGGTTCTGGCACGTCTGAGAGGTGGTTCCGGCCGGCCCGACAGGTGTTTCCATGGTGTCCGCCAAGTGGTTCTGGCGTAGCCGGCAGGTGATTTTGCATGGTCGGCAATGGTTCCGGCGAGTCGAGCCGGTGGTTCCGGCATGTCCGGCAGGTGGTTCCGGCATGCCCGGCAGGTGGTTCCGGAGTGTCTGCCGAGTGGTTCTGGCGTAGTCGGCAGGTGATTCTGGCGTGTGCAGCAGGTGGTTCAGGGGAGTGGATCAGGTGGTTCCGGCATACTCGGCAGGTGGTACCGGCGAGTCCGGATCATGGTTCTGGCAAGTCTGAGAGGTGGTTCCGGCATGACCGACAGGTGATTCCGGAGTGTTCGCCAACTGGTTCTGGCGTAGCCGGCAGGTCATTTTGTTTGTCCGGCGGTGGTTCCGGCGAGTCGAGCCGGTCGTTCCAGCATGTCATGCAGGTGATTCCGGCATGTGCAGCAGGTGTTCCGGCATGCCCGGCAGGGGATTCCGGAGTGTCCGGCATGTGGTTCTGGCACCTCTGAGAGGTGGTTCCGGCATGCCCGGAAGGTGATGCCGGAGTCTCCGGCATTTGGTTCTGGCACCTCTGAGAGGTGGTTCCGGAATGCTTGGCATGTGATTCTGGAGTGTCTGCCAGGTGGTTCTGGCGTAGCCGGCAGTTGATTTTGGCGTGTCCACTAGGTGGTTCTGGGGAGTGGATCAGCTGGTTCTGGCATACTCGGCAGGTGGTACCGGCGTGTCCGGAACATGGTTCTGGCACGTCTGAGAGATGGTTCCGGCATGCCAGGCAGGTGATTCAGGAGTGTCCGGCATGTGGTTCTGTCACCTCTGAGATGTGGGTCCGCGATGCCCGGCAGGTGGTTCCGGAGTGTCTGCCGAGTGGTTCTGGCGTAGTCGGCAGGTGATTCTGGTGTGTCCAGCAGGTGGTTCTGGGTAGTGTATCAGGTGGTTCCAGCATACTCGGCAGGTGGTTCTGGCGTGACCGGCACGAGGTTCCGGCATGTCTTAGAGGTGGTTCCGCCATGCCCGGCAGGTGATTCCGGAGTGTTCCCCAAGTGGTTCAGGCATAGCCGGCAGGTGATTTTGCATGTCCGGCAATGGTTCCGGCGAGTCGAGCCGGTGGTTCCGGCATGACCGGCAGGTGTTTCCGGCATGCCCGGCAGGTGATTCCGGAGCATCCGCCAAGTGTTTCTGGCTACCCGGCAGGTGATTCCGGCATGTCCAGCAGGTGGTTCTGGGGAGTGGGTCAGGTGGTTCCGGCAGGCCCGGCAGGTGATTCCGGAGTGTCCGGCATGTGATTCTGGCACCTCTGAGAGGTTGTTCTGGCATGCCCGGCAGGTGATACCGGAGTGTCCGGCATTTGCTCCTGGCACCTCTGAGAGGTGGTTCCGGGATGCCTGGCGTGTGATTCCGGAGTGTCTGCCAAGTGGTTCTGGCGTGTCCAGCAGGTGATTTTGGCATGTCCGACAGGTGTATCTTGCGAGGGGAGCAGGTGGCTCAGGCATGCTCAACTGGTGCTTCCGGAGTCTCTGGCACGTGGTTCTGGTGTGTCTGAGAGCTGGTTTTGGCATGTCCGGCAGATGATTCCGGAGTGTCCACCAAGTGGTTCTGGTATACCTGGCAGGTGATTTTGGCGTGTCAGGAAGGTGGTTCCAGCTAGTTGAGCAGGTGGATCAGGCGTGCTCGCCATGGGGTTCAGGCGGGTCAGGCAGGAGGTTTCGGTCTGTTCGGGGAGTGGTTCCGGCATCTCAGGCACATGGTTCCGGCACGTCTGAGAGATGGTTCCGGCCGCCCCGACAGGTTTTTCCGGAGTGTCCGCCAAGTGGTTCTGGCGTAGCTGAAAGGTGATGTTGGCGTGACAGGCAGGGGGTTCCAGCCAGCCCTGCAGGTGATTCCGGAGTGTCTGCCGCGTGGTTCTTGCGTAGCCGGCAGGTGATTTTGGCGTGTCCAGCAGGTGGTTCCGGCGAGCTCGGCAGGTGGTACCGGCGTGTGCGGAACATGGTTCTGGCACGTCTGAGAGATGGTTCCGGCATGCCCGGCAGGTGATTCCGGAGTGTCCGGCATGTGGTTCTGCCACCTCTGAGAGGTGGTTCCGGCATGCCCGGCAGGTGGTTCCGGAGTGTCTGCCAAGTGGTTCTGGCGTAGGGGCAGGTGATTCTGGCGTGTCCAGCAGGTGGTTCTGGGGAGTGGATCAGGTGGTCCGGCATACTCGGCAGGTGGTACCGGCGTGTCGAAACATGGTTCTGGAAAGTCTGAGAGGTGGTTCCGGAATGCCCGACAGTTGATTCCGGAGTGTTCGCCAAGTGGTTCTGGCGCAGCCGGCAGGTCATTTTGCATGTCCGGCGGTGGTTCCGGCTAGTCGAGCCGGGGCTTCCGGCGTGTCCAGCAGGTGTTTCTGGTCTGTCCGGCAGGTTGTTCTGGCGTGACTGGCACGAGGTTCTGGCACGTCTGAGACCTGGTTCTGGCATGTCCAGCAGATGATTCCGGAGTGTCCACCAAGTGGTTGTGGCATACCCGGCAGGTTATTTTAGCGTGTCAGGTAGGCGGTTCCGGCGAGTCGAGTAGGTGGTTCCGGCGTGGTCGGCAGGTGGTTCAGGCGGGTCTGGCAGGCGGTTTCGGTCTGTTCGGTGTGTGGTTCCGGCATCTCAGGCACATGGTTCTGGCACATCTGATAGGTGGTTCCGGCCAGCCCGACAGGTGTTTCCATGGTCTCCGCCAAGTGGTTCTGGCATAGCTGGCAGGTGATGTTGTCGTGACCGGCAGGTGGTTCCAGCCAGGCCGGCAGGTGACTCGGAAGTGTTCACCAAATGGTTGTGGCGCAGCCGCCAGGTGATTTTGGGGTATCCAGCAGGTGGTTTTGGCGAGTCGAGCAGGTGGTTCTGGCGTGCTCGGCAGGTGCTTCCGGTGTCATTGGCATGTGGTTCCGGCATGTCTGAGAGGTGGTTCCGCCATGCCCGGCAGGTGATTCCGGAGTGTTCGCCAAGTGGTTCTGGCATAGCCGGCAGGTGATTTTGCATGTCCGGCAATGGTTCCGGCGAGTCTAGCCGGTCCTTCTGGCATGTCCGGCAGGTGGTTCCGGCATGCCCGGCAGGTGATTCCGGAGTGTCCGGCATGTGGTTCTGGCACCTCTGAGAGGTGGTTCCGGCATGCCCGGCAGGTGGTTCCGGCATGTCCGGCAGGTGGTTCCGGCATGTCCAGCACGTGGTTCCAGCATGCCCGGCTGGTGATTCCGGAGTGTCCGGCATGTGGTTCTGGCACCTCTGAGAGTTGGTTCCGGCATGCCCGGCAGGTGATACCGGAGTGTCCGGCATTTGGTTCTGGCACCTCTGAGAGGTGGTTCCGGAATGCCTGGCCTGTGATTCCGGAGTGTCTGCCGAGTGGTTCTGGAGTAGCCGGCAGTTGATTTTGGCGTGTCCACTAGGTGGTTCTGGGGAGTGGATCAGCTGCTTCCGGCATACTCGGCAGATGGTACCGGCGTGTCCGGAACATGGTTCTGGCAAGTCTGAGAGGTGGTTCCGGCATGCCCGGCAGGTGATTCCGGAGTGTCCGGCATGTGGTTCTGACACCTCTGAGAGGTGGTTCCGGCATGCCAGGCAGGTGATACCGGAGTGTCCGGCATTTGGTTCTGGCACCTCTGAGAGGTGGTTCCGGAATGCGTGGCCTGTGATTCCGGAGTGTCTGCCGAGTGGTTGTGGCGTAGCCGGCAGTTGATTTTGGCGTGTCCACTAGGTGGTTCTGGGGAGTGGATCAGCTGGTTCCGGCATACTCGGCAGGTGGTACCGGCGTGTCCAGAACATGGTTCTGGCAAGTCTGAGAGGTGGTTCCGGCACGCCCGACAGGTGATTCCGGAGCATCCGCCAAGTGTTTCTGGCGTACCCGGCGGGTGATTTACGCCTGTCCGACAGGTGTATCTTGCGAGTCGAGCAGGTGGCTAAGGCATGCTCAGCTGGTGCTTCCGGCGTCTCTGGAACGTGGTTCTGGTGTGTCTGAGAGCTGGTTCTGGCATCTCCGGCAGATGATTCCGGAGTGTCCACCAAGCGGTTCTTGTATACCTGGCAGGTGATTTTGGCGTGTCAGGAAGGTGGTTCCGGCTAGTTGAGCAGGTGGATCAGGCGTGCTCGCCAGGGGGTTCAGGCGGGTCTGGCAGGTGGTTTTGGTCTGTTCGGGGAGTGGTTCCGGCATCTCAGGCTCATGGTTCTGGCACGTCTGTGAGGTGGTTCCGGCAGGCCCGACAGGTGTTTCCATGGTGTCCGCCAAGTGGTTCTGGCATAGCTGGCAGGTGATGTTGGCGTGACCAGCAGGTGGTTCCAGCAAGCCCGGCAGGTGATTCCGAAGAGTTCACCAACTGGTTGTGGCGTAGCCGGCAGGTGATTTTGGCGTGTGCAGCAGGTGGTTTTGGCGAGTCGAGCAGGTGGTTCTGGCGTGCTCGGCAGGTGATTCCGGTGTCATTGGCATGTGGTAACGGCATGTCTGAGAGGTGGTTCCGGCATGCCCGGCAGGTGGTTCCGAAGAGTTCACCAAATGGCTGCGGCGTAGCAGGCAGTTGCTTTTGGCGTGTCAGGAAGGTGGTTCCGGCTAGTTGAGCAGGTGGATCAGGCCTGCTCGTCAGGGGGTTCAGGCGGGTCTGGCAGGTGGTTTCGGTCTGTTCGGGGAGTGTTTCTGGCATCTCAGGCACATGGTTCTGGCACGTCTGAGAGGTGGTTCTGGCCGGCCCGACAGGTGTTTCCGGAGTGTCCTCCAAGTGGTTCTGGCGTAGGTGAAAGGTTATGTTGGCGTGACCGACAGGTGGTTCCAGCCAGACCGGCAGGTGATTCCGGAGTGTCTGCCGAGTGGTTCTGGCGTAGCCGGCAGGTGATTTTGGCGTGTCCAGCGGGTGGTTTTGGCAAGTCAATCAGGTGGTTCTGGCGTGCTCAGCAGGTGCTTCCGGTGTCATTGGCATGCGGTTCCGGCATGTCTGAGAGGTGGTTCCGCCATACCCGGCAGGTGATTCCGGAGTGTTCGCCAAGTGGTTCTGGCGTAGCCGGCAGGTGATTTTGCCTGTCCGGCACTGGTTCCGCCGAGTCGAGCCGGTGGTTCTGGCATGTCCAGCAGGTGGTTCTGGTATGCCCGGCAGGTGATTCCGGATTGTCCGGCATGTGGTTTTGGCACCTCTGAGAGGTGGTTCCGGCATGCCCGGCAGGTGATTCCGGAGTGTCCGGCATGTGGTTCTGGCACCTCTGAGAGGTGGTTCCGGGAAGCCCGGCAGTTGGTTACGGAGTGTGTGCCGAGTGGTTCTGGAGTAGCCGGCAGGTGATTCTGGCGTATCCAGCAGGTGGTTCTGGGGAGTGGATCAGGTGGTTCCGGCATACTCGGCAGGTGGTACCGGCGTGTCCGGAACATGGTTCTGGCAACTCTGAGAGGTGGTACCGGCATGCCCGACAGGTGATTCCGGAGTGTTCGCCAAGTGGTTCTGGCGTAGCCGGCAGGTCATTTTGCATGTCCGGCGGTGGTTCCGGCGAGTCGAGGCGGTGGTTGCGGCGTATCCAGCAGGTGTTTGCGGTCTGTCCGGCAGGTGATTCTGGCGTGACCGGCACGAGGTTCTGGCACGTCGGAGAGCTGGTTCCGGCATGCCCGACAGGTGATTCCAGAGTGCCTGCCACGTGGTTCTGGCGTACCCGGCAGGTGATTTTGGTGTGTCTGGCAGGTGTTTCTGGCAAGTCGAGCATTTGGCTCAGGCATGCTCAGCAGGTGCTTCCGGCGTGTCTGGCACGTGGTTCTGGTGTGTTTGAGAGCTGGTTCTGGCATGTCCGGCAGATGATACCGGAGTGTCCACCAAGTGGTTGTGGCATACCCGGGAGGTGATTTTAGCGTGTCATGTAGCTGGATCCGGCGAGTCGAGTAGGTGGTTCCGGCGTACTCGGCATGTGGTTCAGGCGGGTCTGGCAGGTGGTTTCGGTCTGTTCGGGGTGTGGTTCCGGCATCTCAGGCACATGGTTCTGGCACGTCTGATAGGTGGTTCCGGCCGGCCCGACAGGTGTTTCCATGGTGTCCGACAAGTGGTTCTGGCATAGCTGGCAGGTGATGTTGGTGTGACCAGCAGGTGGTTCCAGCAAGCCAAGCAGGTGATTCCAAAGAGTTCACCAAACGTTTGTGGCGTAGCCGGCAGGTGATTTTGGCGTGTCCAGCAGGTGGTTTTGGCGAGTCGAGCAGGTGGATCTGGCGGGCTCGGCAGGTGCTTCCGGTGTCATTGGCATGTGGTTCTGGCATGTCTGAGAGGTTGTTCCGCCATGCCCGGCAGGTGATTCCGGAGTGTTCGCCAAGTGGTTCTGGCGTAGCCGGCAGGTGATTTTGCATGTCCGGCAATGGTTCCGGCGAGTCGAGCCGGTGGTTCTAGAATGTCCGGCAGGTGGTTCCGGCATGTCCGGCAGGTGGTTCCGGCATGTCCAGCACGTGGTTCCAGCATGCCCGGCAGGTGATTCCGGAGTGTCCGGCATTTGGTTCTGGCACCTCTGAGAGGTGGTTCCGGCATGCCCGGCAGGTGATACCGGAGTGTCCGGCATTTGGTTCTGGCACCTCTGAGAGGTGGTTCCGGAATGCCTGGCCTGTGATTCCGGAGTGTCTGCCGAGTGGTTCTGGCCTAGCCGGCAGTTGATTTTGGCGTGTCCACTAGGTGGTTCTGGGGAGTGGATCAGCTGGTTCCGGCATACTCGGCAGGTGGTACCGGCGTGTCCAGAACATGGTTCTGGCAAGTCTGAGAGGTGGTTCCGGCACGCCCGACAGGTGATTCCGGAGCGTCCGCCAAGTGTTTCTGGCGTACCCGGCGGGTGATTTACGCCTGTCCGACAGGTGTATCTTGCGAGTCGAGCAGGTGGCTAAGGCATGCTCAGCTGGTGCTTCCGGCGTCTCTGGAACGTGGTTCTGGTGTGTCTGAGAGCTGGTTCTGGCATCTCCGGCAGATGATTCCGGAGTGTCCACCAAGCGGTTCTTGTATACCTGGCAGGTGATTTTGGCGTGTCAGGAAGGTGGTTCCGGCTAGTTGAGCAGGTGGATCAGGCGTGCTCGCCAGGGGGTTCAGGCGGGTCTGGCAGGTGGTTTTGGTCTGTTCGGGGAGTGGTTCCGGCATCTCAGGCTCATGGTTCTGGCACGTCAGAGAGGTGGTTCCGGCAGGCCCGACAGGTGTTTCCATGGTGTCCGCCAAGTGGTTCTGGCATAGCTGGCAGGTGATGTTGGCGTGACCAGCAGGTGGTTCCAGCAAGCCCGGCAGGTGATTCCGAAGAGTTCACCAACTGGTTGTGGCGTAGCCGGCAGGTGATTTTGGCGTGTCCAGCAGGTGGTTTTGGCGAGTCGAGCAGGTGGTTCTGGCGTGCTCGGCAGGTGCTTCCGGTGTCATTGGCATGTGGTAACGGCATGTCTGAGAGGTGGTTCCGGCATGCCCGGCAGCTGGTACCGAAGAGTTCACCAAATGGCTGCGGCGTAGCAGGCAGTTGCTTTTGGCGTGTCAGGAAGGTGGTTCCGGCTAGTTGAGCAGGTGGATCAGGCGTGCTCGCCAGGGGGTCCATGCGGGTCTGGCAGGTGGTTTCGGTCTGTTCGGGGAGTGGTTCCGGCATCTCAGGCACATGGTTCTGGCACGTCTGAGAGGTGGTTCCGGCCGGCCGGAGAGGTGTTTCCGGAGTGTCCGCCAAGTGGTTCTGGCGTAGGTGAAAGGCGACGTTGGCGTGACCGGTAGGTGGTTCCAGCCAGCCCGGCAGGTGATTCCGGAGTGTCTGCCGTGTGGTTCTGGCGTAGCTGGCAGGTGATTTTGGCGTGTCCAGCAGGTGGCTCCGGCGAGATCGGCAGGTGGTACCAGCGTGTCCGGAACATGGTTCTGGCACGGCTGAGAGATGGTTCCGTCATGCCCGGCAGGTGAATCCGGAGTGTCCGGCATGTGGTTCTGGCACCTCTGAGATGTGGTTCCCCCATGCCCGGCAGGTGATTCCGGAGTGTTCGGCATGTGGTTCTGGCACCTCTGAGAGGTGGTTCCGGCATGCCCGGCAGGTGGTTCCGGAGTGTCTGCCTAGTGGTTCTGGCGTAGTCGGCAGGTGATTCTGGCGTGTCCAGCTGGTGGTTCTGGGGAGTGGATCAGGTGGTTCCGGCATTCTCGGCAGGTGGTACCGGCGTGTCCGGAACATGGTTCTGGCAAGTCTGAGAGGCGGTTCCGGCATGCCCGACAGGTGATTCCGGAGTGTTCGCCAAGTGGTTCTGGGGTAGCCGGCAGGTCATTTTGCATGTCCGGCGGTGGTTCCGCGAGTCGAGCCGGTGGTTCCGGTGTGTCCGGCAGGTGGTTCTGGCGTGACCGGCACGAGGTTCTGGCACGTCTGAGAGTTGGTTCCGGCATGCCCGACAGGTGATTCCGGAGTGTCCGCCACGTGGTTCTGGCGTACCCGGCAGGTGATTTTGGCGTGTCTGGCAGGTGTTTCTTGCAAGTCGAGCATTTGGCTCAGGCATGCTCAGCAGGTGCTTCCGGCGTGTCTGGCAGGTGGTTCTGGTGTGTCTGAGAGCTGGTTCTGGCGTGTCTGGCAGATGATTCCGTTGTGTCCACCAAGTGGTTGTGGCATACCCGGCAGGTGATTTTAGCGTGTCAGGTAGGTGGTTCCAGCGAGTCGAGTAGGTGGTTCCGGCGTGCTCGGCAGGTGGTTCAGGCGGGTCTGGCAGGTGGTTTCGGTCTGTTCGGGGAGTGGTTCCGGCATCTCAGGCACATGGTTCTGGCACGTCTGATAGGTGGTTCCGGCCGGCCCGACAGGTGTTTCCATGGTGTCCGCCAAGTGGTTCTGGCATAGCTGGCAGGTGATGTTGGCGTGACCGGCAGGTGGTTCCAGTCAGCCCGGCATGTGATTCCGAATGTTCACCAAATGCTTGTGGAGTAGCCGGAAGTTGATTTTGGCATGTCCAGCAGGTGGTTTTGGCGAGTCGAGCAGGTGGTTCTGGCGTGCTCGGCAGGTGCTTCCTGTGTCATCGGCATGTGGTTCCGGCATGTCTGAGAGGTGGTTCTGCCATGCCCGGCAGGTGATTCCGGAGTGTTCCCCAAGTGGTTCTGGCATAGCCGGCAGGTGATTTGGCATGTCCGGCAATGGTTCCGGCGAGTCGAGCCGCTGGTTCCGGCATGTCCGGCAGGTGGTTCCAGCATGCCCGGCAGGTGATTCCGGAGTGTCCAGCATGTGGTTCTGGCACCTCTGAGAGGTGGTTCCGGCATTCCCGGCAGGTGGTTCCGGCGTGTCTGCCGAGTGGTTCTGGCGTAGTCGGCAGGTGATTGTGGCGTGTCCAGCAGGTGGTTCTGAGGAGTGGATCAGGTGGTTCCGGCATACTCTGCAGGTGGTACCGGCGTGTCCGGAACATGGTTCTGGCAAGTCTGAGAGGTGGTTCCGGCATGCCCGACAGGTGATTACGGAGTGTTCGCCAAGTGGTTCTGGCGTAGCCGGCAGGTCATTTTGCATGTCCGGCGGTGGTTCCGCGAGTCGAGCCGGTGGTTCCGGCGTAGCCGGCAGTTGCTCTTGGCGTGTCCACTAGGTGGTTCTGGGGAGTGGATCAGCTGGTTCCGGCATACTCGGCAGGTGGTACTGGCGTGTCCAGAACATGGTTCTGGCAAGTCTGAGAGGTGGTTCCGGCACGCCCGACAGGTGATTCCGGAGCGTCCGCCAAGTGTTTCTGGCGTACCCGGCCGGTGATTTTGGCATGTCCGACAGGTGTCTCTTGCGAGTTGAGCAGGTGGCTCAGGCATGCTCAGCTGGTGCTTCCGGCGTCTCTGGCACGTGGTTCTGGTGTGTCTGAGAGGTGGTTCCGGCCGGCCCGATAGGTGTTTCCGGAGTGTCCGCCAAGTGGTTCTGGCGTAGCTGAAAGGTGATGTTGGCGTGACCGGCAGGTGGTTCCAGCCAGCCCGGCAGGTGATTCTGGAGTGTCCGGCATGTGGTTCTGGCACCTCTGAGAGGTGGTTCCGGCATGCCTGGCAGGTGATACCGGAGTGTCCGTGATTTGGTTCTGGCACCTCTGAGAGGTGGTTCCGGAATGCCTGGCATGTGATTCCGGAGTGTCTGCCGAGTGGTTCTGGTGTAGCCGGCAGGTGATTTTGGCGTGTCCAGCAGGTGGTTTTGGCGAGTCGAGCAGGTGGTTCTGGCGTGCTCGGCAGGTGCTTCCGGTGTCATTGGCATGTGGTTCTGGCATGTCCGGCAGATGATTCCGGAGTGTCCACCAAGTGGTTCTGGTAGACCTGGCAGGTGATTTTGGCGTGTCTGGAAGGTGGTTCTGGCTAGTTGAGCAGGTGGATCAGGCGTGCTCGCCAGGGGGTTCAGGCGGGTCTGGCAGGTGGTTTCGGTCTGTTCGGGGAGTGGTTCCGGCATCTCAGGCACATGGTTCTGTCACGTCTGAGATGTGGTTCCGGCCGGCCCGACAGGTGTTTCCGGAGTGTCCGACAAGTGGTTCTGGCGTAGCTGAAAGGTGATGTTGGCGTGACCGGCAGGTGGTTCCAGCCAGCCCGGCAGGTGATTCCGGAGTGTCTGCCGAGTGGTTCTGGCGTAGCCGGCAGGTGATTTTGGCGTGTCCAGCAGGTGGTTCTGGGGAGTTGATCAGGTGGTTCCGGCATACTCGGCAGGTGGTACCGGCGTGTCCGGAACATGGTTCTGGCAAGTCTGAAAGTTGGTTCCGGCATGCCCGACAGGTGATTCCGGAGTGTTCGCCAAGTGGTTCTGGCGTAGCCGGCAGGTCATTTTGCATGTCCGGCGGTGGTTCCGGCGAGTCGAGCCGGTGGTTGCGGCGTATCCAGCAGGTGTTTCCGGTCCGTCCGGCAGGTGGTTCTGGCGTGACCGGCACGAGGTTCTGGCACGTCTGAGAGTTGGTTCCGGCATGCCCGACAGGTGATTCCGGAGTGTCCGCCATGTGGTTCTGCGGTACCCGGCAGGTGATTTTGGCGTGTCTGGCAGGTGTTTCTTCCAAGTCGAGCATTTGGCTCAGGCATGCTCAGGAGGTGATTCCGGCGTGTCCGGCACGTGGTTCTGGTGTGTCTCAGAGCTGGTTCTGGCATGTCCGGCAGATGATTCCGGAGTGTCCACCAAGTGGTTGTGGCATACCCGGCAGGTGATTTTAGCGTGTCAGGTAGGTGGTTCCAGCGAGTCGAGTAGGTGGTTCCGGCGGGCACGGCAGGTGGTTCAGGCAGGTCTGGCAGGTGGTTTCGGTCTGTTCGGGGTGTGGTTCCGGCATCTCAGGCACATGGTTCTGGCACGTCTGAGAGGTGGTTCCGGCCGGCCCTACAGGTGTTTCCGGAGTGTCCGCCAAGTGGTTCCGGCGTACCTGAAAGGTCATGTTGGCGTGACCGGCATGTGGTTCCAGCCAGCCCGGCTGGTGATTCCGGAGTGTCTGCTGAATGGTTCTGGCGTAGCCGGCAGCTGATTTTGGCGTGTCCAGAAGGTCGTTCCGGCGAGCTCGGCAGGTGCTTCCGGTGTCATTGGCATGTGGTTCCGGCATGTCTGAGAGGTGGTTCCGCCATGCCCGGAACGTGATTCCGGAGTGTTCGCCAAGTGGTTCTGGCGTAGCCGGCAGGTGATTTTGCATGTCCGGCAATGGTTCCGGCGAGTCGAGCCGGTCGTTCCGGCATGTCCAGCAGGTGGTTCCGGCATGCCCGGCAGGTGATTCCGGAGTGTCCGGCATTTGGTTCTGGCACCTCTGAGAGGTGGTTCCGGAATGCCTGGCATGTGATTCCTGAGTGACTTCTGAGTGGTTCTGGCGTAGCCGGCAGGTGATTTTGGCGGGTCCAGCAGGTGGTTCCCCCAAGCTCGGCAGGTGGTTCCGGCATTTCCGGAACATGGTTCTGGCAAATCTGAGAGATGGTTCCGGCATGCCCGGCAGGTGATTCCGGAGTGTCTGCTGAATGGTTCTGGCGTAGCCGGCAGGTGATTTTGGCGTGTCCAGCAGGTGGTTCCGGCGAGCTCGGCAGGTGGTACCGGCGTGTCCGGAACATGGTTCTGTCACGTCTGACACATGGTTCCGGCATGCCCGGCAGGTGATTCCGGAGTGTCCGGCATGTGGTTCTGGCACCTCTGAGAGGTGGTTCCGGCATGCCCGGCAGGTGGTTCCGGAGTGTCTGCCGAGTGGTTCTGGAGTAGCCGGCAGGTGATTCTGGGGTGTCCAGCAGGTGGTTCTGGGAAGTGGATCAGGTGGTTCCGGCATACTCGGCAGGTGGTACCGGTGTGTCCGGAACATGGTTCTGGCAAGTCTGAGAGGTGGTTCCGGCATGCCCCGCAGCTGATTCCGGAGTGTCCAGCATGTGGTTCTGGCACCTCTGAGAGGTGGTTCCGGCATGCCCGGCAGGTGATACCGGAGTTTCCGGCATGTGGTTCTGGCACCTCTGAGAGGTGGTTCCGGCATGCCCGTCAGGTGATTCCGGAGTGTTCGCCAACTGGTTCTGGCGTAGCCGGCAGGTCATATTGCATGTCCGGCGGTGGTTCCGGCGACTCGAGCCGGTGGTTCCGGCGTAGCCGGCAGTTGATTTTGGCGTGTCCACTAGGTGGTTCTGGGGAGTGGATCAGCTGGTTCCGGCATACTTGGCAGGTGGTCCCGGCATGTCCAGAACATGGTTCTGGCAAGTCTGAGAGGTGGTTCCGGCACGCCCAACAGGTGATTCCGGAGCGTCCGCCAAGTGTTTCTGGCGTACCCGGCAGGTGATTTGGCATGTCCGACAGGTGTTTCTTGTACGTCGAGCAGGTGGCTCAGGCATGCTCAGCTGGTGCTTCCGGCGTCTCTGGCACGTGGTTCTGGTGTGTCTGAGAGCTGGTTCTGTCATGTCCGGCAGATGATTCCGGAGTGTCCACCAAGTGGTTCTGGTATACCTGGCAGGTGATTTTGGCGTGTCAGGAAGTTGGTTCCAGCTAGTTGAGCAGGTGGGTCAGGCGTGCTCACCAGGGGTTTCAGGCGGGTCTGGCAGGTGGTTTCGGTCTGTTCGGGGAGTGGTTCCGGCATCTCAGGCACATGGTTCTGGCACGTCTGAGAGGTGGTTCCGGCCGGCCCGACAGGTGTTTCCGGAGTGTCCGCGAAGTGGTTCTGGCATAGGTGAAAGGTGATGTTGGCGTGACCGGCAGGTGGTTCCAGCCAGCCCGGCAGGTGATTCCGGAGTGTCTGCCGAGTGGTTGTGGCGTAGCCGGCAGGTAATTTTGGTGTGTCCAGCGGGTGGTTTTGGCGAGTCGAGCAGGTGGTTCTGTCGTGCTCGGCAGGTGCTTCCGGTGTCATTGGCATGTGGTTCTGGCATGTGTGAGAGGTGGTTCCGCCATGCCCAGCATGTGATTCCGGAGTGTTCGCCAAGTGGTTCTGGCGTAGCTGGCAGGTGATTTTGGCATGTCAAGGAGCTGGTTCCGGCGAGCTCGGCAGGTGGTACCAGCGTGTCCGGAACTTGGTTCTGGCACGTCTGAGAGATGGTTCCGGCATGCCCGGCAGGTGATTCCGGAGTGTCCGGCATGTGGTTATGGCACCTCTGAGAGGCGGTTCCGGCATGCCCGGCAGGTGATTCCGGAGTGTCCGGCATGTGGTTCTGGCAAGTCTGAGAGGCGGTTCCGGCATGCCCGACAGGTGATTCTGGAGTGTTCGCCAAGTGGCTCTGGCGTAGCCGGCAGGTCATTTTGCGTGTCCGGCGGTGGTTCCGGCGAGTCGAGCTGGTGGTTCCGGCGTGTCCGGCAGGTGGTTCTGGCGTGACCGGCACGAGGTTCTGGCACGTCTGAGAGTTGGTTCCGGCATGCCCGACAGGTGATTCCGGAGTGTCCGCCACGTGGTTCTGGCGTACCCGGCAGGTGATTTTGGCGTGTCTGGCAGCTGTTTCTTGCAAGTCGAGCATTTGGCTCAGGCATGCTCAGCAGGTGCTTCCGGCGTGTCTGGCACGTGGTTCTGGTGTGTCTGAGAGCTGGTTCTGGCATGTCTGGCAGATGATTCTGGAGTGTCCACCAAGTGGTTGTGGCATACCCAGAAGGTGATTTTAGCGTGTCAGGTAGGTGGTTCCAGCGAGTCGAGTAGGTGGTTCCGGCGTGCTCGGCAGGTGGTTCAGGCGGGTCTGGCAGGTGGTTTCGGTCTGTTCGGGGAGTGGTTCCGGCATCTCAGGCACATGGTTCTGGCACGTCTGATAGGTGGTTCCGGCCGGCCCGACAGGTGTTTCCATGGTGTCCGCCAAGTGGTTCTGGCATAGCTGGCAGGTGATGTTTGCGTGACCGGCATGTGGTTCCAGCCAGCCCGGCATGTGATTCCGAAGAGTTCACCAAATGGTTGTGGCGTAGCCGGCAGGTGATTTTGGCGTGTCCAGCAGGTGGTTTTGGCGAGTCAAGCAGGTGGTTCTGGCGTGCTCGGCAGGTGCTTCCGGTGTCATTGGCAAGTGGTAACGGCATGCCTGAGAGGTGGTTCCGACATGCCCGGCAGGTGGTTCCGGAGTGTCTGCCGAGTGGTTCTGGCGTAGCCGGCAGCTGATTCTGGCGTGTCCAGGAGGTGGTTCTGGGGAGTGGATCAGGTGGTTCCGGCATACTCGGCAGGTGGTACCGGCGTGTCCGGAACATGGTTCTGGCAAGTTTGAGAGGCGGTTCCTGCATTCCCGACAGGTGATTCCGGAGTGTTCGCCAAGTGGTTCTGGCGTAGCCGGCAGGACATTTTGCATGTCCGGCGGTGGTTCCGGCGAGTCGAGCCGGTGGTTCCGGCGTGTCCGGCAGGTGCTTCTGGCATGACCGGCACGTCTGAGAGTTGGTTCCGGCATGCGCGACAGGTGATTCCGGAGTGTCCGCCACGTGGTTCTGGCGTACCCGGCAGGTGATTTTGGCGGGTCTGGCAGGTTTTTCCTGCAAGTCGAGCATTTGGCTCAGGCATGCTCAGCAGGTGCTTCCGGCGTGTCTGGCACGTGGTTCTGGTGTGTCTGAGAGCTGGTTCTGGCATGTCCGGCAGATGATTCCGGAGTGTCCACCAAGTGGTTGTGGCATACCCGGCAGGTGATTTTAGCGTGTCAGGTAGGTGGTTCCAGCGAGTCGAGTAGGTGGTTCCGGCGGGCACGGCAGGTGGTTCAGGCAGGTCTGGCAGGTGGTTTCGGTCTGTTCGGGGTGTGGTTCCGGCATCTCAGGCACATGGTTCTGGCACGTCTGAGAGGTGGTTCCGGCCGGCCCTACAGGTGTTTCCGGAGTGTCCGCCAAGTGGTTCCGGCGTACCTGAAAGGTCATGTTGGCGTGACCGGCATGTGGTTCCAGCCAGCCCGGCTGGTGATTCCGGAGTGTCTGCTGAATGGTTCTGGCGTAGCCGGCAGCTGATTTTGGCGTGTCCAGAAGGTCGTTCCGGCGAGCTCGGCAGGTGCTTCCGGTGTCATTGGCATGTGGTTCCGGCATGTCTGAGAGGTGGTTCCGCCATGCCCGGAACGTGATTCCGGAGTGTTCGCCAAGTGGTTCTGGCGTAGCCGGCAGGTGATTTTGCATGTCCGGCAATGGTTCCGGCGAGTCGAGCCGGTCGTTCCGGCATGTCCAGCAGGTGGTTCCGGCATGCCCGGCAGGTGATTCCGGAGTGTCCGGCATTTGGTTCTGGCACCTCTGAGAGGTGGTTCCGGAATGCCTGGCATGTGATTCCTGAGTGACTTCTGAGTGGTTCTGGCGTAGCCGGCAGGTGATTTTGGCGGGTCCAGCAGGTGGTTCCCCCAAGCTCGGCAGGTGGTTCCGGCATTTCCGGAACATGGTTCTGGCAAATCTGAGAGATGGTTCCGGCATGCCCGGCAGGTGATTC
This sequence comes from Equus caballus, assembly GCF_041296265.1. Taxonomy (NCBI): domain Eukaryota; kingdom Metazoa; phylum Chordata; class Mammalia; order Perissodactyla; family Equidae; genus Equus; species Equus caballus. Next base: position 3,969,374 of record NW_027222395.1, read on the forward strand.
CGGAGTGTCTGCTGAATGGTTCTGGCGTAGCCGGCAGGTGATTTTGGCGTGTCCAGCAGGTGGTTCCGGCGAGCTCGGCAGGTGGTACCGGCGTGTCCGGAACATGGTTCTGTCACGTCTGACACATGGTTCCGGCATGCCCGGCAGGTGATTCCGGAGTGTCCGGCATGTGGTTCTGGCACCTCTGAGAGGTGGTTCCGGCATGCCCGGCAGGTGGTTCCGGAGTGTCTGCCGAGTGGTTCTGGAGTAGCCGGCAGGTGATTCTGGGGTGTCCAGCAGGTGGTTCTGGGAAGTGGATCAGGTGGTTCCGGCATACTCGGCAGGTGGTACCGGTGTGTCCGGAACATGGTTCTGGCAAGTCTGAGAGGTGGTTCCGGCATGCCCCGCAGCTGATTCCGGAGTGTCCAGCATGTGGTTCTGGCACCTCTGAGAGGTGGTTCCGGCATGCCCGGCAGGTGATACCGGAGTTTCCGGCATGTGGTTCTGGCACCTCTGAGAGGTGGTTCCGGCATGCCCGTCAGGTGATTCCGGAGTGTTCGCCAACTGGTTCTGGCGTAGCCGGCAGGTCATATTGCATGTCCGGCGGTGGTTCCGGCGACTCGAGCCGGTGGTTCCGGCGTAGCCGGCAGTTGATTTTGGCGTGTCCACTAGGTGGTTCTGGGGAGTGGATCAGCTGGTTCCGGCATACTTGGCAGGTGGTCCCGGCATGTCCAGAACATGGTTCTGGCAAGTCTGAGAGGTGGTTCCGGCACGCCCAACAGGTGATTCCGGAGCGTCCGCCAAGTGTTTCTGGCGTACCCGGCAGGTGATTTGGCATGTCCGACAGGTGTTTCTTGTACGTCGAGCAGGTGGCTCAGGCATGCTCAGCTGGTGCTTCCGGCGTCTCTGGCACGTGGTTCTGGTGTGTCTGAGAGCTGGTTCTGTCATGTCCGGCAGATGATTCCGGAGTGTCCACCAAGTGGTTCTGGTATACCTGGCAGGTGATTTTGGCGTGTCAGGAAGTTGGTTCCAGCTAGTTGAGCAGGTGGGTCAGGCGTGCTCACCAGGGGTTTCAGGCGGGTCTGGCAGGTGGTTTCGGTCTGTTCGGGGAGTGGTTCCGGCATCTCAGGCACATGGTTCTGGCACGTCTGAGAGGTGGTTCCGGCCGGCCCGACAGGTGTTTCCGGAGTGTCCGCGAAGTGGTTCTGGCATAGGTGAAAGGTGATGTTGGCGTGACCGGCAGGTGGTTCCAGCCAGCCCGGCAGGTGATTCCGGAGTGTCTGCCGAGTGGTTGTGGCGTAGCCGGCAGGTAATTTTGGTGTGTCCAGCGGGTGGTTTTGGCGAGTCGAGCAGGTGGTTCTGTCGTGCTCGGCAGGTGCTTCCGGTGTCATTGGCATGTGGTTCTGGCATGTGTGAGAGGTGGTTCCGCCATGCCCAGCATGTGATTCCGGAGTGTTCGCCAAGTGGTTCTGGCGTAGCTGGCAGGTGATTTTGGCATGTCAAGGAGCTGGTTCCGGCGAGCTCGGCAGGTGGTACCAGCGTGTCCGGAACTTGGTTCTGGCACGTCTGAGAGATGGTTCCGGCATGCCCGGCAGGTGATTCCGGAGTGTCCGGCATGTGGTTATGGCACCTCTGAGAGGCGGTTCCGGCATGCCCGGCAGGTGATTCCGGAGTGTCCGGCATGTGGTTCTGGCAAGTCTGAGAGGCGGTTCCGGCATGCCCGACAGGTGATTCTGGAGTGTTCGCCAAGTGGCTCTGGCGTAGCCGGCAGGTCATTTTGCGTGTCCGGCGGTGGTTCCGGCGAGTCGAGCTGGTGGTTCCGGCGTGTCCGGCAGGTGGTTCTGGCGTGACCGGCACGAGGTTCTGGCACGTCTGAGAGTTGGTTCCGGCATGCCCGACAGGTGATTCCGGAGTGTCCGCCACGTGGTTCTGGCGTACCCGGCAGGTGATTTTGGCGTGTCTGGCAGCTGTTTCTTGCAAGTCGAGCATTTGGCTCAGGCATGCTCAGCAGGTGCTTCCGGCGTGTCTGGCACGTGGTTCTGGTGTGTCTGAGAGCTGGTTCTGGCATGTCTGGCAGATGATTCTGGAGTGTCCACCAAGTGGTTGTGGCATACCCAGAAGGTGATTTTAGCGTGTCAGGTAGGTGGTTCCAGCGAGTCGAGTAGGTGGTTCCGGCGTGCTCGGCAGGTGGTTCAGGCGGGTCTGGCAGGTGGTTTCGGTCTGTTCGGGGAGTGGTTCCGGCATCTCAGGCACATGGTTCTGGCACGTCTGATAGGTGGTTCCGGCCGGCCCGACAGGTGTTTCCATGGTGTCCGCCAAGTGGTTCTGGCATAGCTGGCAGGTGATGTTTGCGTGACCGGCATGTGGTTCCAGCCAGCCCGGCATGTGATTCCGAAGAGTTCACCAAATGGTTGTGGCGTAGCCGGCAGGTGATTTTGGCGTGTCCAGCAGGTGGTTTTGGCGAGTCAAGCAGGTGGTTCTGGCGTGCTCGGCAGGTGCTTCCGGTGTCATTGGCAAGTGGTAACGGCATGCCTGAGAGGTGGTTCCGACATGCCCGGCAGGTGGTTCCGGAGTGTCTGCCGAGTGGTTCTGGCGTAGCCGGCAGCTGATTCTGGCGTGTCCAGGAGGTGGTTCTGGGGAGTGGATCAGGTGGTTCCGGCATACTCGGCAGGTGGTACCGGCGTGTCCGGAACATGGTTCTGGCAAGTTTGAGAGGCGGTTCCTGCATTCCCGACAGGTGATTCCGGAGTGTTCGCCAAGTGGTTCTGGCGTAGCCGGCAGGACATTTTGCATGTCCGGCGGTGGTTCCGGCGAGTCGAGCCGGTGGTTCCGGCGTGTCCGGCAGGTGCTTCTGGCATGACCGGCACGTCTGAGAGTTGGTTCCGGCATGCGCGACAGGTGATTCCGGAGTGTCCGCCACGTGGTTCTGGCGTACCCGGCAGGTGATTTTGGCGGGTCTGGCAGGTTTTTCCTGCAAGTCGAGCATTTGGCTCAGGCATGCTCAGCAGGTGCTTCCGGCGTGTCTGGCACGTGGTTCTGGTGTGTCTGAGAGCTGGTTCTGGCATGTCCGGCAGATGATTCCGGAGTGTCCACCAAGTGGTTGTGGCATACCCGGCAGGTGATTTTAGCGTGTCAGGTAGGTGGTTCCAGCGAGTCGAGTAGGTGGTTCCGGAGTGCTCGGCAGGTGGTTCAGGCGGGTCTGGCAGGTGGTTTCGGTCTGTTCGGGGTGTGGTTCCGGCATCTCAGGCACATGGTTCTGGCACGTCTGATAGGTGGTTCCGGCCGGCCCGACAGGTGTTTCCATGGTGTCCGCCAAGTGGTTCTGGCATAGCTGGCAGGTGATGTTGGCGTGACCGGCAGGAGGTTCCAGCCAGCCCGGCAGGTCATTCCGAAGAGTTCACCAAATTATTGTGGCGTAGCCGGAAGGTGATTTTGGCGTGTCCAGCAGGTGGTTTTGGCGAGTCGAGCAGGTGGTTCTGGCGTGCTCGGCAGGTGATTCTGGTGTCATTGGCATGTGGTTCCGGCATGTCTGAGAGGTGGTTCCGCCATGCCCGGCAGGTGATTCCAGAGGATTCCCCAAGTGGTTCAGGCATAGCCGGCAGGTGATTTTACATGTCCGGCAATGGTTCCGGCGAGTCGAGCCGGTGGTTCCGGCATGTCCGGCATGTGAATTCGGCATGTCCAGCAGGTGGTTCCAGCATGCCCGGCAGGTGATTCCGGAGTGTCCGGCATGTGTTTCTGGCACCTCTGAGAGGTGGTCCGGCATGCCCGGCAGGTGATACCGGAGTCTTCGGCATTTGGTTCTGGCACCTCTGAGAGGTGGTTCCGGAATGCCTGGCCTGTGATTCCGGAGTGTCTGCCGAGTGGTTCTGGCGTAGCCGGCAGTTGATTTTGGCATGTCCACTATGTGGTTCTGGGGAGTGGATCAGCTGGTTCCGGCCTACTCGGCAGGTGGTACCGGCGTGTCCAGAACATGGTTCTGGCAAGTCTGAGAGCTGGTTCTGGCATGTCCGGCAGATGATTCCGGAGTGTCCACCAAGTGGTTCTGGTATACCTGGCAGGTGATTTTGGCGTGTCAGGAAGGTGGTTCCGGCTAGTTGAGCAGGTGGATCAGGCGTGCTCGCCAGGGGGTTCAGGCAGGTCTGGCAGGTGGTTTCGGACTGTTCGGGGTGTGTTTCCGGCATCTCAGGCACATGGTTCTGGCACGTCTGAGACGTGGTTCCGGCCGGCCCGACAGGTGTTTCCGGAGTGTCCGCCAAGTGGTTCTGGCGAAGCCGGCAGGTGATTTTGCATGTCCGGCAATGGTTCCGGCGAGTCGAGAAGGTGGTTCCGGCATGTCCGGCAGGGGGTCCGGCATGCCCTGCAGGTGATACCGGAGTCCGGCATTTGGTTCTGGCACCTCTGAGAGGTGGTTCCGGCATGCCCGGCAGGTGGTTCCGGAGTGTCTGCCGAGTGGTTCTGGAGCCATCCCGTCAGGTGATTCCGAAGAGTTCACCAAATGGTTGCGGCGTAGCAGGCAGTTGCTTTTGGCGTGTCAGGAAGGTGGTTCCGGCTAGTTGAGCAGGTGGATCAGGCGTGCTCGCCAGGGGGTTCATGCGGGTCTGGCAGGTGGTTTCGGTCTGTTCGGGGAGTGGTTCCGGCATCTCAGGCACATGGTTCTGGCACGTCTGAGAGGTGGCTCCGGCCGGCCGGAGAAGTGTTTCCGGAGTGTCCTCCAAGTGGTTCTGGCGTAGGTGAAAGGCAACGTTGGCGTGACCGGTAGGTGGTTCCAGCCAGCCCGGCAGGTGATTCCGGAGTGTCTGCCGTGTGGTTCTGGCGTAGCTGGCAGGTGATTTTGGCGTGTCCAGCAGGTGGCTCCGGCGAGATCGGCAGGTGGTACCAGCGTGTCCGGAACATGGTTCTGGCACGGCTGAGAGATGGTTCCGTCATGCCCGGCAGGTGAATCCGGAGTGTCCGGCATGTGGTTCTGGCACCTCTGAGATGTGGTTCCCCCATGCCCGGCAGGTGATTCCGGAGTGTTCGGCATGTGGTTCTGGCACCTCTGAGAGGTGGTTCCGGCATGCCCGGCAGGTGGTTCCGGAGTGTCTGCCTAGTGGTTCTGGCGTAGTCGGCAGGTGATTCTGGCGTGTCCAGCAGGTGGTTCTGGGGAGTGGATCAGGTGGTTCCGGCATTCTCGGCAGGTGGTACCGGCGTGTCCGGAACATGGTTCTGGCAAGTCTGAGAGGCGGTTCTGGAATGCCCGACAGGTGATTCCGGAGTGTTCGCCAAGTGGTTCTGGCATAGACGGCAGGTCATTTTGCATGTCCGGCGGTGGTTCCGCGAGTCGAGCCGGTGGTTCCGGTGTGTCCGGCAGGTGGTTCTGGCGTGACCGGCACGAGGTTCTGGCACGTCTGAGAGTTGGTTCTGGCATGCCCGACAGGTTTTGGCGAGTCAAGCAGGTCGTTCTGGCGTGCTCGGCAGGTGCTTGCGGTTTCATTGGTATGTGGTTCCGGCATGTCTGACAGGTGGTTCCGCCATGCCCGGCAGGTGATTCCGGAGTGTTCGCCAAGTGGTTCTGGCATAGACGGCAGGTCATTTTGCATGTCCGGCGGTGGTTCCGCGAGTCGAGCCGGTGGTTCCGGTGTGTCCGGCAGGTGGTTCTGGCGTGACCGGCACGAGGTTCTGGCACGTCTGAGAGTTGGTTCCGGCGTGCCCGACAGGTGATTCCGGAGTGTCCGCCACGTGGTTCTGGCGTACCCGGCAGGTGATTTTGGCGTGTCTGGCAGGTGTTTCTTGCAAGTCGAGCATGTGGCTCAGGCATGCTCAGCAGGTGCTTCCGGCGTGTCTGGCAGGTGGTTCTGGTGTGTCTGAGAGCTGGTTCTGGCATGTCTGGCAGATGATTCCGGAGTGTCCACCAAGTGGTTGTGGCATACCCGGCAGGTGATTTTAGCGTGTCAGGTAGGTGGTTCCAGCGAGTCGAGTAGGTGGTTCCGGCGTGCTCGGCAGGTGGTTCAGGCGGGTCTGGCAGGTGGTTTCGGTCTGTTCGGGGAGTGGTTCCGGCATCTCAGGCACATGGTTCTGGCACGTCTGATAGGTGGTTCCAGCCGGCCCGACAGGTGTTTCCATGGTGTCCGCCAAGTGGTTCTGGCATAGCTGGCAGGTGATGTTGGCGTGACCGGCAGGTGGTTCCAGACAGCCCGGCAGGTGATTCCGAAGTGTTCACCAAATGCTTGTGGAGTAGCCAGAAGTTGATTTTGGCATGTCCAGCAGGTGGTTTTGGCGAGTCGAGCAGGTGGTTCTGGCGTGCTCGGCAGGTGCTTCCGGTGTCATCGGCATGTGGTTCCGGCATGTCTGAGAGGTGGTTCCGCCATGCCCGGCAGGTGATTCCGGAGTGTTCCCCAAGTGGTTCTGGCGTAGCCGGCAGGTGATTTTGCATGTCCGGCAATGGTTCTGGCGAGTCGAGCCGCTGGTTCCGGCATGTCCGGCAGGTGGTTCCGGCATGCCCGGCAGGTGATTCCGGAGTGTCCGGCATGTGATTCTGTCACCTCTGAGAGTTTGTTCTGGCATGCCCGGCAGGTGATACCACAGTGTCCGGCATTTGGTTCTGGCACCTCTGACAGGTGGTTCCGGGATGCCTGGCATGTGATTCCGGAGTGTCTGCCGAGTGGTTCTGGCGTGTCCAGCAGGTGTTTCCGGTCTTTCCGGCAGGTGGTTCTGGCGTGTCCGGCACGAGGTTCTGGCACGTCTGAGAGTTGGTTCCGGCATGCCCGACAGGTGATTCCGGAGTGTCCGCCACGGGGTTCTGGCATAGCCGGCAGGTGATTTTGCATGTCCGGCAATGGTTCCGGCGAGTCGAGCCGGTGGTTCCGGCATGTCCGGCAGGTGATTCCGGCATGTCCAGCAGGTGGTTCTGAGAAGTGGATCAGGTGGTTCCGGCAGGCACGGCAGGTGATTCCGGAGTGTCCGGCATGTGGTTCTGGCACCTCTGAGAGGTGGTTCCGGCATGCCCGGCAGGTGGTTCCGGCGTGTCTGCTGAGTGGTTCTGGCGTAGTCGGCAGGTGATTGTGGCGTGTCCAGCAGGTGGTTCTGAGGAGTGGATCAGGTGGTTCCGGCATACTCTGCAGGTGGTACCGGCGTGTCCGGAACATGGTTATGGCAAGTCTGAGAGGTGGTTCCGGCATGCCCAACAGGTGATTCCGGAGTGTTCGCCAAGTGGTTCTGGCGTAGCTGGCAGGTGATTTTGGCGTGCCCAGCAGGTGGTTATGGCACCTCTGATAGGTGGTTCCGGCATGCCCGGCAGGTGATTCCGGAGTGTCCGGCATGTGGTTATGGCACCTCTGATAGGTGGTTCCGGCATGCCCGGCAGGTGATTCCGGAGTGTCCGGCATGTGGTTCTGGGAAGTCTGAGAGTCGGTTCCGGCATGCCCGACAGGTGATTCCGGAGTGTTCGCCAAGTGGTTCTGGCGTAGCCGGCAGGTCAATTTGCGTGTCCGGCGGTGGTTCCGGCGAGTCGAGACGGTGGTTCCGGAGTGTCCGGCAGGTGGTTCTGGCGTGACCGGCACGAGGTTCTGGCACGTCTGAGAGTTGTTTCCGGCATGCCCGACAGGTGATTCCGGAGTGTTCGCCAAGTGGTTCTGGCGTAGCCGTCAGGTGATTTTGCATGTCCGGCAATGGTTCCGGCGAGTCGAGCCGGTGGTTCCGGCATGTCCAGCAGGTGGTTCCGGTATGCCCGGCACGTGATTCCGGAGTGTCCGGCATGTGGTTCTGGCACCTCTGAGAGGTGGTTCCGGCATGCCCGGCAGGTGATACCGGAGTGTCCGTCATTTGGTTCTGGCACCTCTGAGAGGTGGTTCCGGAATGCCTGGCATGTGATTCCGGAGTGTCTGCCGAGTGGTTCTGGCGTAGCCGGCAGTTGATTTTGGCGTGTCCACTAGGTGGTTCTGGGGAGTGGATCAGCTGGTTCCGACATACTCGGCAGGTGGTACCGGCGTGTACAGAACATGGTTCTGGCAAGTCTGAGAGGTGGTTCCGGCACGCCCGACAGGTGATTCCGGAGCGTCCGCCAAGTGTTTCTGGCGTACCCGGCAGGTGATCTTGGCATGTCCGACAGGTGTTTCTTGCGAGTCGAGCAGGAGGCTGAGGCATGCTCAGATGGCGCTTCCGACGTCTCTGGCACGTGGTTCTGGTGTGTCTGAGAGCTGGTTCTGGCATGTCCGGCAGATGATTCCGGAGTGTCCACCAAGTGGTTGTGGCATACTTGGCAGGTGATTATAGCGTGTCAGGTAGGTGGTTCCAGAGAGTCGAGTAGGTGGTTCCGGCGTGCTCGGCAGGTGGTTCAGGCGGGTCTGGCAGGTGGTTTCGGTCTGTTCGGGGTGTGGTTCCGGCGTCTCAGGCACATGGTTCTGGCACGTCTGAGAGGTGGTTCCGGCCGGCCCTACAGGTGTTTCCGGAGTGTCCGCCAAGTGGTTCCGGCGGAGCTGAAAGGTCATGTTGGCGTGACCGGCATGTGGTTCCAGCCATCCCGGCAGGTGATTCCGGAGTGTCTGCTGAATGGTTCTGGTGTAGCCGGCAGCTGATTTTGGCGTGTCCAGCAGGTCGTTCCGGCGAGCTCGGCAGGTGGTACCGGCGTGTCAGGAACATGGTTCTGGCACGTGTGACAGATGGTTCCGGCATGCCCGGCAGGTGATTCCGCAGTTTCCGGCATGTGGTTCTGGCACCTCTGAGAGGTGGTTCCGGCATGCCCGTCAGGTGGTTCCGGAGTGTCTGCCGAGTGGTTCTGGAGTAGCAGGCAGGTGATTCTGGGGTGTCCAGCAGGTGGTTCTGGGGAGTGGATCAGGTGGTTCCGGCATACTCGGCAGGTGGTACCGGCGTGTCCTGAACATGGTTCTGGCACGTCTGAGAGTTGGTTCCGGAATGCCTGGCATGTGATTCCGGAGTGTCTGCCGAGTGGTTCTGGCGTAGCCGGCAGTTGATTTTGGTGTGTCCACTAGGTGGTTCTGGGGAGTGGAGCAGCTGGTTCCGGCATACTCGGCAGGTTGTACCGGCGTGTCCAGAACATGGTTCTGGCAAGTCTGAGAGGTGGTTCCGGCACGCCCGACAGGTGATTCCGGAGCGTCCACCAAGTTTTTCTGGCGTACCCGGCAGGTGATTTTGGCATGTCCGACAGGTGCTTCTTGCGAGTCGAGCAGGTGGCTCAGGCATGCTCAGCTTGTGCTTCCGGCGTCTCTGGCACGTGGTTCTGGTGTGTCTGAGAGCTGGTTCTGGCATGTCCGGCAGATGATTCCGGAGTGTCCACCAAGTGGTTCTGGTATACCTGGCAGGTGATTTTGGCGTGTCAGGAAGGTGGTTCCGGCTAGTTGAGCAGGTGGATCAGGCGTGCTCGCCAGGGGGTTCAGGCGGGTCTGGCACGTGGTTTCGGGCTGTTCGGGGAGTGGTTCCGGCATCTCAGGCACATGGTTCTGGCATGTCTGAGAGGTGGTTGCGGCAGGCCCGACAGGTGTTTCCATGGTGTCCGCCAAGTGGTTCTGGCATAGCTGGCAGGTGATGTTGGCGTGACCGGCAGGTGGTTCCAGCAAGCCCGGCAGGTGATTCCGAAGAGTTCACCTTATGGTTGTGGCGTAGCCGGCAGGTGATTTTGGCGTGTCCAGCAGGTGGTTTTGGCGAGTCGAGCAGGTGGTTCTGGCGTGCTCGGCAGGTGCTTCCGGTGTCATTGGCATGTGGTTCCGGCATGTCTGAGAGGTGGTTCCAGCATGCCCGGCAGGTGGTTCCGGAGTGTCTGCCGAGTGGTTCTGGAGCCAGCCTGGCAGGTGATTCCGAAGAGTTCACCAAATTGTTGTGGCGTAGCCGGCAGGTGATTTTGGCATTTCAGGAAGGTGGTTCCGACTAGTTGAGCAGGTGGATCAGGCGTGCTCGCCAGGGGGTTCAGGCGGGTCTGGCAGGTGGTTTTGGTCTGTTCGGGGATTGGTTCCGGCATCTCAGGCACATGGTTCTGGCACGTCTGTGAGGTGGTTCCGGCCGGCCGGAGAGGTGTTTCCGGAGTGTCCGCCAAGTGGTTCTGGCGTAGCTGAAAGGTGATGTTGGCGTGACCGGCAGGTGGTTCCAGCCAGCCACGCAGGTGATTCCGGAGCGTCTGCCATGTGGTTCTGGCGTAGCTGGCAGGTGATTTTGGCGTGTCCAGCAGGTGGTTCCGGCGAGCTCGGCAGGAGGTACCAGCATGTCCGGAACATGGTTCTGGCACGTCTTAGAGATGGTTCCGGAATGCCAGGCAGGTGATTCCGGAGTGTCCGGCATGTGGTTCTGGCACCTCTGAGAGGTGGTTCCGGCATGCCCGGCAGGTGATTCCGGAGTGTCCGGCATGTGGTTCTGGCACCTCTGAGAGGTGGGTCCGGCATGCCCGGGAGGTGGTTCCGGAGTGTCTGCCGAGTGGTTCTGGCATAGTCGGCAGGTGATTCTGGCGTGTCCAGCAGGTGGTTCTGGGGAGTGGATCAGGTGGTTCCGGCATTCTCGGCAGGTGGTCCCGGCGTGTCCGGAACATGGTTCTGGCAAGTCTGAGAGGCGGTTCCGGCATGCCCCAGAGGTGATTCTGGAGTGTTCGCCAAGTGGTTCAGGCGTAGCCTGCAGGTCATTTTGCATGTCCGGCGGTGGTTCCGGCGAGTCGAGCCGGTGGTTCCGGCATGTCCGGCAGGTGGTTCCTGCATGTCCCGCACGCGTTCCAGCATGCCCGGCAGGTGATTCCGGAGTGTTCGCCAAGTGGTTCTGGCGTAGCCGGCAGGTCATTTTGCATGTCCGGCGGTGGTTCTGGCGAGTCAAGCTGGTTGTTCCGGCGTGTCCGGCAGGTGTTTCCGGTCTGTCCGGCACGTGCTTCTGGCGTGTCCGGCACGAGGTTCTGGCACGTCTGAGAGTTGGTTCCGGCATGCCCGACAGGTGATTCCGGAGTGTGAGCCACGTGGTTCTGGCGTACCCAGCAGGTGATTTTGGTGTGTCTGGCAGGTGTTTCTTGCAAGTCGAGCATGTGGCTCAGGCATGATCAGCAGGTGCTTCCGGCGTGTCCGGCACGTGGTTCTGGTGTGTCAGAGGGTTGGTTCTGGCATTTCTGGCAGATGATTCCGGAGTGTCCACCAAGTGGTTCTGGTAGACCTGGCAGGTGATTTTGGCGTGTCTGGAAGGTGGTTCCGGCTATTTGAGCAGGTGGATCAGGCGTGCTCGCCAAGGGGTTCAGGCGGGTCTGGCAGGTGGTTTCGGTCTGTTCGGGGAGTGGTTCCGGCATCTCAGGCACATGGTTCTGGCACGTCTGAGAGGTGGTTCCGGCCGGCCCGACAGGTGTTTCCATGGTGTCCGCCAAGTGGTTGTGGCGTAGCAGAAAGGTGATGTTGGCGTGACCGGCAGGTGGTTCCAGCCAGCCCGGCAGGTGATTCCGGAGTGTCTGCCGAGTGGTTCTGGCGTAGCTGGCAGGTGATTTTGCAGTGTCGAGCAGATGGTTCCGGCGATCTCGGCAGGTGGTACCGGCGTGTCCGGAACATGGTTCTGGCACCTCTGAGAGGTGGTTCCGGCATGCCCGGCAGGTGATACCGGAGTGTCCAGCATTTGGTTCTGGCCCCTGTGAGAGGTGGTTCCGGAATGCCCGGCATGTGATTCCGGAGTGTCTGCCGAGTGGTTCTGGCGTAGCGGGCAGGTGATTTTGGCGTGTCCAGCAGGTGGTTCCGGCGAGCTCGGCAGGTGGTTCCGGCATGTCCGGAACATGGTTCTGGCACGTCTGAGACATGGTTCCGGCATGCCCGGCAGGTGATTCCGGAGTGTCCGCCAAGTGGTTCTGGCGTAGCTGAAAGGTGATGTTGGCGTGTCCATCAGGTGGTTTTGGCGAGTCGAGCAGGTGGTTCTGGCGTGCTCGGCAGGTGCTTCCGGTGCCATTGGCATGTCGTTCTGGCATGTCTGAGAGGTGGTTCCGCCACGCCCGGCAGGTGATTCCGGAGTGTTCGCCAAGTGGTTCTGGCGTAGCCGGCAGGTGATTTTGCATGTCCGGCAATGGTTCCGGCGAGTTGAGCCGGTGGTTCCGGCATGTCCAGCAGGTGGTTCCGGCATGTCCTGCAGGTGGTTCCCGCATGTCCAGCACGTGGTTCCAGCATGCCCTGCAGGTGATTCCGGAGTGTCCGGCATGTGGTTCTGGCACCTCTGAGAGGTGATTCCGGCATGCCCGGGAGGTGATACCGGAGTCTTCGGCATTTGGTTCTGGCACCTCTGAGAGGCTCTTCCGAAATGCATGGCCTGGGATTCCGGAGTGTCTGCCGAGTGGTTCTGGCGTAGCCGGCAGTTGATTTTGGCGTGTCCACTAGGTGGTTCTGGGGAGTGGATCAGCTGGTTCCGGCATCCTCGGCAGGTGTTACCGGCGTGTCCAGAACATGGTTCTGGCAAGTCTGAGAGGTGGTTCCGGCACGCCCGACAGGTGATTCCGGAGCGTCCGCCCAGTGTTTCTGGCGTACCCGGCAGGTGATTTTGGCATGTCCGACAGGTGTATCTTGCGAGTCGAGCAGGTGGCTGAGGCATCCTCAGCTGGTGCTTCCGGCGTCTCTGGCACATGGTTCTGGTGTGTCTGAGAGCTGGTTCGGGCATCTCCGGCAGATGATCCGGAGTATCCACCAAGTGGTTCTTGTATACCTGGCAGGTGATCTTTGCGTGTCAGGAAGTTGGTTCCAGCTAGATGAGCAGGTGGATCAGGCGTGCTTGCCAGGGGCTTCAGGCGGGTCTGAGAGGTGGTTTCGGTCTGTTCGGGGAGTGGTTCCGGCATCTCAGGCTCATGATTCTGGCACGTCTGAGAGGTGGTTCCGGCCGGCCCGACAGGTGTTTCCATGGTGTCCGCCAAGTGGTTCTGGCATAGCTGGCAGGTGATATTGGCGTGACCGGCATGTGGTTCCACACAGCCCGGCAGGTGATTCCGGAGTTTCTGCCGTGTGGTTCTGGCGTAGCTGGCAGGTGATTTTGGCGTGTCCAGAATGTGGTTCCGGCGAGCTCGGCAGGTGGTACCAGCGTGTCCGGAACATGGTTCTGACACGTCTGAGAGATGGTTCCGTCATGCTAGGCAGGTGATTCCGGAGTGTCCGCCACGTGGTTCTGGCGTACCCGGCAGGTGATTTTGGCGTGTCTGGCAGGTGCTTCTTGCAATTCGAGCATTTGGCTCAGGCATGCTCAGCAGGTGCTTCCGGCATGTCTGGCACGTGTTTCTGGTGTGTCTGAGAGCTGGTTCTGGCATGTCCGGCAGATGATTCCGGAGTGTCCACCAAGTGGTTGTGGCATATCCGGGGGGTGATTTTAGCGTGTCGGGTAGGTTGTTCCAGCGAGTCGAGTAGGTGGTTCCGGCGTGCTCGGCAGGTGGTTCAGGCGGGTCTGGCAGGTGGTTTCGTCTGTTCGGGGTGTGGTTCCGGCATCTCAGGCACATGGTTCTGGCACGTCTGATAGGTGGTTCCGGCCGGCCCGACAGGTGTTTCCATGGTGTCCGCCAAGTGGTTCTGGCATTGCTGGCAGGTGATGTTGGCGTGACCGGCAGGTGGTTCCAGCCAGCCCGGCAGGTGATTCCGAAGTGTTCACCAAATGGTTGTGGCGTAGCCGGCAGGTGATTTTGGCGTGTCCAGCAGGTGGTTTTGGCGAGTCGAGCAGGTGGTTCTGGCGTGCTCGGCAGGTGCTTCCGGTGTCATTGGCATGTGGTTCCGGCATGTCTGAGAGGTGGTTCCGCCATGCCCGGCAGGTGATTCCGGAGTGTTCCCCAAGTGGTTCTGGCATAGCCGGCAGGTGATTTTGCATGTCCGGTAATGGTTCCGGCGAGTCGAGCCGCTGGTACTGGCATGTCCGGCAGGTGGTTCCGGCATGCCCGGCAGGTGATTCCGGAGTGTCCGGCATGTGGTTCTGGCACCTCTGAGAGGTGGTTCTGGCATGCCCGGCAGGTGATACCGGAGTGTTCGCCAAGTGGTTCTGGCATAGCCGGTAGGTGATTTTGCATGTCCAGCAATGGTTCCAGAGAGTCGAGCCGCTGGTTCCGGAATGTCCGGCAGGTGGTTCCGGCATGTCCGCCAGGTGGTTCCGGCATGTCCAGCACGTGGTTCCAGCATGCCCGGCAGGTGATTCCGGAGTGTCCGGCATGTGGTTCTGTCACCTCTGAGATGTGGGTCCGGCATGCCCGGCAGGTGATACCGGAGTCTCCGGCATTTGGTTCTGGCATCTCTGAGAGGTGGTTCCGGAATGCCTGGCCTGTGATTCCGGAGTGTCTGCCGAGTGGTTCTGGCGTAGCCGGCAGTTGATTTTGGCGTGTGCTGCAGGTGGTTTTGGCGAGTCGAGCAGGTGGTTCTGGCGTGCTTGGCAGGTGCTTCAGGTGTCATTGGCATGTGGTTCCGGCATGTCTGAGAGGTGGTTCCGGCATGCCCGGCAGATGGTTCCGGAGAGTCTTCCGAGTGGTTCTGGTGCCAGCACGGCAGGTGATTCCGAAGAGTTCACCAAATGGTTGTGGCGTACCGGCAGGTTATTTTGGCCTGTCAGGAAGTTGGTTCCGGCTAGTTGAGCAGGTGGATCAGGCGTGCTCGCCAGGGGGTTCAGGCGGGTCTGGCACGTGGTTTCGGTCTGTTCGGGGAGTGGTTCCGGCATCTCAGGCACATGGTTCTGGCACGTCTGACAGGTGGTTCCGGCCGGCCGGAGAGGTGTTTCCGGAGTGTCCGCCAAGTGGTTCTGGCGTAGCTGAAAGGTGATGTTGGCGTGAGCGGCAGGTGGTTCCAGCCAGCCCGGCATATGATTCCGGAGTGTCTGCCGTGTGGTTCTGGCGTAGCCGGCAGGTGATTTTGGCGTGTCCAGCAGGTGGTTCCGGCGAGCTCGTCAGGTGGTTGCGGCGCGTCCGGAACATGGTTCTGGCACATCTGAGAGATAGTTCCGGCATGCCCGGCAGGTGATTCCGGAGTGTCCGGCATGTGGTTCTGGCACCTCTGAGAGGTGGTTCCGGCCGGCCCGACAGGTGTTTCCATGGTGTCCGCCAAGTGGTTCTGGCGTAGCCGGCAGGTGATTTTGCATGGTCGGCAATGGTTCCGGCGAGTCGAGCCGGTGGTTCCGGCATGTCCGGCAGGTGGTTCCGGCATGCCCGGCAGGTGGTTCCGGAGTGTCTGCCGAGTGGTTCTGGCGTAGTCGGCAGGTGATTCTGGCGTGTGCAGCAGGTGGTTCAGGGGAGTGGATCAGGTGGTTCCGGCATACTCGGCAGGTGGTACCGGCGAGTCCGGATCATGGTTCTGGCAAGTCTGAGAGGTGGTTCCGGCATGACCGACAGGTGATTCCGGAGTGTTCGCCAACTGGTTCTGGCGTAGCCGGCAGGTCATTTTGTTTGTCCGGCGGTGGTTCCGGCGAGTCGAGCCGGTCGTTCCAGCATGTCATGCAGGTGATTCCGGCATGTGCAGCAGGTGTTCCGGCATGCCCGGCAGGGGATTCCGGAGTGTCCGGCATGTGGTTCTGGCACCTCTGAGAGGTGGTTCCGGCATGCCCGGAAGGTGATGCCGGAGTCTCCGGCATTTGGTTCTGGCACCTCTGAGAGGTGGTTCCGGAATGCCTGGCCTGTGATTCCGGAGTGTCTGCCGAGTGGTTCTGGAGTAGCCGGCAGTTGATTTTGGCGTGTCCACTAGGTGGTTCTGGGGAGTGGATCAGCTGGTTCCGGCATACTCGGCAGGTGGTACCGGCGTGTCCGGAACATGGTTCTGGCAAGTCTGAGAGGTGGTTCCGGCATGCCCGGCAGGTGATTCCGGAGTGTCCGGCATGTGGTTCTGGCACCTCTGAGAGGTGGTTCCGGCATGCCCGGCAGGTGATACCGGAGTGTCCGGCATTTGGTTCTGGCACCTCTGAGAGGTGGTTCCGGAATGCCTGGCATGTGATTCCGGAGTGTCTGCCGAGTGGTTCTGGCGTAGCCGGCAGGTGATTTTGGCGTGTCCAGCAGGTGGTTTTGGCGAGTCGAGCAGGTGGTTCTGGCATGCTCGGCAGGTGCTTCCGGTGTCATTGGCATGTGGTTCCGGCATGTATGAGAGGTGGTTCCGGCATGCCCGGCAGGTGATTCCGGTGTGTTCGCCAAGTGGTTCTGCCGTAGCCGGCAGGTGATTCTGCATGTCCGGCAATGGTTCCGGCGAGTCGAGCCTGTAGTTCCGGCATGTCCGGCAGGTGGATCCGGCATGCCCGGCAGGTGAATCTGGAGTGTCCGGCATGTGGTTCTGGCACCACTGAGATGTGGTTCCGGCATGCCCGGCAGGTGATACCGGAGTGTTCCGCATTTGGTTCTGGCACCTCTGAGAGGTGGTTCCGGAATGCCTGGCATGTGATTCCGGAGTGTCTGCCGAGTGGTTCTGGAGTAGCCGGCAGTTGATTTTGGCGTGTCCACTAGGTGGTTCTGGGGAGTGCATCAGCTGGTTCCGGCATACTCGGCAGGTGGTACCGGCGTCTCCAGAACATGGTTCTGGCAAGTCTGAGACTTGGTTCCGGCACGCCCGACAGGTGGTTTTGGAGCGTCCGCCAAGTGTTTCTGGCGTACCCGGCAGGTGATTTTGGCATGTCCGACAGGTGTTTCTTGCGAGTCGAGCAGGTGGCTCAGGCATGCTCAGCTGGTGTTTCCGGCGTCTCTGGCACGTGGGTCTGGTGTGTCTGAGAGCTGGTTCTGGCATCTCCGGCAGATGATTCCGGAGTGTCCACCAAGTGATTCTGGTATACCTGGCAGGTGATTTTGGCGTGTCAGGAAGTTGGTTCCGGCTAGTTGAGCAGGTGGATCAGGCGTGCTCACCAGGGGGTTCATGCGGGTATGGCAGGTGGTTTCGGACTGTTCGGGGAGTGGTTCCGGCATCTCAGGCTCATGGTTCTGGCAGGTCTGAGATGTGGTTCCGGCCGGCCCGACAGGTGTTTCCATGGTGTCCGCCAAGTGGTTCTGGCATAGCTGGCAGGTGACGTTGGCGTGACCTGCAGGTGGTTACAGCAAGCCTGGCAGGTGATTCTGAAGAGTTCACCAAATGGTTGTGGCGTAGCCGGCAGGTGAGTTTGGCGTGTCCCGAAGGTGGTTTTGGCAAGTCGAGCAGGTGGTTCTGGCGTGCTCGGCAGGTGCTTCCGGTGTCATTGCCATGTGGTTCCGGCATGTCTGAGAGGTGGTTCCGTCATGCCTGGCAGGTGATTCCGGAGTGTTCGCCAAGTGGTTCTGGCGTAGCCGGCAGGTGATTTTGCATGTCCGGCAATGGTTCCGGCGAGTCGAGCCGGTGGTTCCGGCATGTCCGGCAGGTGGTTCCGACATGCCCGGCAGGTGATACCGGAGTCCGGCATTTGGTTCTGGCACCTCTGAGAGGTGGTTCCGGCATGCCCGGTAGGTGGTTCCGGAGTGTCTGCCGAGTGGTTCTGGAGCCAGCCCGTCAGGCGATTCCGAAGAGTTCACCAAATGGTTGCGGCGTAGCAGGCAGTTGCTTTTGGCGTGTCAGGAAGGTGGTTCCGGCTAGTTGAGCAGGTGGATCAGGCGTGCTCGCCAGGGGGTTCATGTGGGTCTCGCAGGTGGTTTCGGTCTGTTCGGGGAGTGGTTCCGGCATCTCAGGCACATGGTTCTGGCACGTCTGAGACGTGGTTCCGGCCGGCCGGAGAAGTGTTTCCGGAGTGTCCGCCAAGTGGTTCTGGCGTAGGTGAAAGGCGACGTTGGCGTGACCGGTAGGTGGTTCCAGCCAGCCCGGCAGGTGATTCCGGAGTGTCTGCCGTGTGGTTCTGGCGTAGCTGGCAGGTGATTTTGGCGTGTCCAGCAGGTGGTTCCCGCGAGATCGGCAGGTGGTACCAGCGTGTCCGGAACATGGTTCTGGCACGGCTGAGAGATGGGTCCGTCATGCCCGGCAGGTGATTCCGTAGTGTCCGGCATGTGGTTCTGGCACCTCTGAGATGTGGTTCCCCCATGCCCGGCAGGTGATTCCGGAGTGTCCGGCATGTGGTTCTGGCACCTCTGAGATGTGGTTCCCCCATGCCTGGCATGTGATTCCGGAGTGTCTGCCTAGTGGTTCTGGCGTAGTCGGCAGGTGATTCTGGCGTGTCCAGCAGGTGGTTCTGGGGAGTGGATCAGGTGGTTCCGGCATTCTCGGCAGGTGGTACCGGCGTGTCCGGAACATGGTTCTGGCAAGTCTGAGAGGCGGTTCCGGCATGCCCGACAGGTGATTAGGGAGTGTTCGCCAAGTGGTTCTGGCGTAGCCGGCAGGTCATTTTGCATGTCCGGCGGTGGTTCCGGCGAGTCGAGCCGGTGGTTCTGGCGTGTCCGGCAGGTGGTTCTGGCGTGACCGGCACGAGGTTCTGGGACGTCTGAGAGTTGGTTCTGGCATGCCCGACAGGTGATTCCGGAGTGTCCGCCTCGTGTTTCTGGGGTACCCGGCAGGTGATTTTGGCGTGTCTGGCAGGTGTTTCTTGCAAGTCGAGCATTTGGCTCAGGCATGCTCAGCAGGTGCTTCCGGCGTGTCTGGCACATGGTTCTGGTGTGTCTGAGAGCAGGTTCTGGCATGTCCGGCAGATGATTCCGGAGTGTCCACCAAGTGGTTGTGGCATACCTGGCAGGTGATTTTAGCGTGTCAGGTAGGTGGTTCCAGCGATTCGAGTAGGTGGTTTCCGGCGTGCTCGGCAGGTGGTTCAGGCGGGTCTGGCAGGTGGTTTCGGTCTGTTCGGGGTGTGGTTCCGGCATCTCAGGCACATGGTTCTGGCACGTCTGAGAGGTGGTTCCGGCCGGCCCGACAGGTGTTTCCATGGTGTCCGCCAAGTGGTTCTGGCATAGCTGGCAGGTGATGTTTGTGTGACCGGCACGTGGTTCCAGAAAGCCCGGCAGGTGATTCCGAAGAGTTCACCAAATGGTTGTGGCCTAGCCGGCAGGTGATTTCGGCGTGTCCTGCAGGTGGTTTTGGCGAGTCAAGCAGGTCGTTCTGGCGTGCTCGGCAGGTGCTTGCGGTTTCATTGGCATGTGGTTCCGGCATGTCTGAGAGGTGGTTCCGCCATGCCCGGCAGGTGATTCCGGAGTGTTCGCCAAGTGGTTCTGGTGTAGCCGGCAGGTGATTTTGCATGTCCGGCAATGGTTCCGGCGAGTCGAGCCGGTGGTTCCGGCATGTCCGGCAGGTGATTCCGGCATGTCCAGCAGGTGGTTCTGAGAAGTGGATCAGGTGGTTCCGGCAGGCACGGCAGGTGATTCCGGAGTGTCCGGCATGTGATTCTGTCACCTCTGAGAGGTTGTTCTGGCATGCCCGGCAGGTGATATCACAGTGGCCGGCATTTGGTTCTGGCACCTCTGACAGGTGGTTCCGGGATGCCTGGCCTGTGATTCCGGAGTGTCTGCCGAGTGGTTCTGGGTTGTCCAGCAGGTGCTTCCGGTCTTTCCGGCAGGTGGTTCTGGCGTGTCCGGCACGAGGTTCTGGCACGTCTGAGAGTTGGTTCCGGCATGCCCGACAGGTGATTCCGGAGTGTCCGCCACGTGGTTCTGGCGTACCCGGCAGGTGATTTTGGCGTGTCTGGCAGGTGTTTCTTGCAAGTCGAGCATGTGGCTCAGGCATGATCAGCAGGTGCTTCCGGCCTGTCCGGCACGTGGTTCTGGTGTGTCTGAGAGCTGGTTCTGGCATGTCCGGCAGATGATTCCGGAGTGTCCACCAAGTGGTTGTGGCATACCCGGCAGGTGATTTTAGCGTGTCAGGTAGGTGGTTCCGGCGAGTCGAGTTGGTGGTTCCGGCGTGCTCGGCAGGTGGTTCAGGCGGGTCTGGCAGGTGGTTTCGGTCTGTTCGGTGTGTGGTTCCGGCATCTCAGGCACATGGTTCTGGCACGTCTGATAGGTGGTTCCGGCCGGCCCGACAGGTGTTTCCATGGTGTCCGCCAAGTGGTTCTGGCATAGCAGGCAGGTGACGTTGGCGTGACCGGCAGGTGGTTCCAGCCAGCCCGGCAGGTGATTCCGAAGTTTTCACCAAATGGTTGTGGCGTAGCCGGAATCTGATTTTTGCATGTCCAGAAGGTGGTTTTGGCGAGTCGAGCAGGTGGTTCTGGCGTGCTCGGCAGGTGCTTCCGGTGTCATTGGCATGTGGTTCCGGCATGTCTGAGAGGTGGTTCCGCCATGCCTGGCAGGTGATTCCGGAGTGTTCGACAAGTGGTTCTGGCGTAGCCGGCAGGTGATTTTGCATGTCCGGAAATGGTTCCGGCGAGTCGAGCCGGTGGTTCCGGCATGTCCGGCAGGTGGTTCCGGCATGCCCGGCAGGTGGTTCCGGCATGCTCGGCAGGTGATCCCAGAGTGTCCGGCATGTGGTTCTGGCACCTCTGAGAGGTGGTTCCGGCATGCCCGGCAGGTGATACCGGAGTCTCCGGCATTTGGTTCTGGCACCTCTGAGAGCTGGTTCCGGAATGCCTGGCATGCGATTCCGGAGTGTCTGCCGAGTGGTTCTGGCGTAGCCGGCAGGTGATTTTGGCATGTCCAGAAGGTGGTTTTGGCGAGTCGAGCAGGTGGTTCTGGCGTGCTCGGCAGGTGCTTCCGGTGTCATTGGCATGTGGTTCCGGCATGTCTGAGAGGTGGTTCCGCCATGCCCGGCAGGTGATTCCGGAGTGATCGCCAAGTGGTTCTGGCGTAGCCGGCAGGTGATATTGCATGTCCGGCAATGGTTCCGGCGAGTCGAGCCGGTGGTTCCGGCATGTCCGGCAGGTGATTCCGGAGTGTCCGGTATGTGGTTCTGGCACCTCTGAGAGGTGGTTCCGGCATGCCCGGCAGGTGATACCGGAGTGTTCGCCAAGTTGTTCTGGCGTAGCCGGCAGGTGATTTTGCATCTCCGGCAATGGTTCCGGCGAGTCGAGCCGGTGGTTCCGGAATGTCCGGCAGGTGGTTCCGGCATGTCCGGCAGGTGGATCCGGCATGTCCAGCACGTGGTTCCAGCATGCCCGGCAGGTGATTCCGGAGTGTCCGGCATGTGGTTCTGGCACCTCTGAGAGGTGGTTCCGGCATACCCTGCAGGTGATACCGGAGTGTCCGGCATTTGGTTCTGGCACCTCTGAGAGGTGGTTCCGGAATGCCTGGCCTGTGATTCCATAGTGTCTGCTGAGTGGTTCTGGCGTAGCCGGCAGTTGATTTTGGCGTGTCCACTAGGTGGTTCTGGGGAGTGGATCAGCTGGTTCCGGCATACTCGGCAGGTGGTACCGGCGTGTCCGGAACATGGTTCTGGCAAGTCTGAGAGATGGTTCCGGCATGCCCGGCAGGTAATTCCGGAGTGTCCGGCATGTGGTTCTGGCACCTCTGAGAGGTGGTTCCGGCATGCCCGGCAGTTGGTTACGGAGTGTCTGCTGAGTGGTTCTGCAGTAGCCGGCAGGTGATTCTGGCGTATCCAGCAGGTGGTTCTGGGGAGTGGATCAGCTGGTTCCGGCATACTCGGCAGGTGGTACCGGCGTCTCCAGAACATGGTTCTGGCAAGTCTGAGAGGTGGTTCCGGCACGCCCGACAGGTGATTCCGGAGCGTCCACCAAGTGTTTCTGGCGTACCCGGCAGGTGATTTTCGCCAGTCCGACAGGTGTATCTTTCGAGTCGAGCAGGTGGCTGAGGCATGCTCAGCTGGTGCTTCCGGCGTCTCTGGCACGTGGGTCTGGTGTGTCTGAGAGCTGGTTCTGGCATCTCCGGCAGATGATTCCGGAGTGTCCACCAAGTGGTTCTTGTATACCTGGCAGGTGATTCTGGCGTGTCAGGAAGTTGGTTCCGGCTAGTTGAGCAGGTGGATCAGGCGTGCTCGCCAGGGGGTTCAGGCGGGTCTGGCAGGTGGTTTCGGTCTGTTCGGGGAGTGGTTCCGGCATCTCAGGCACATGGTTCTGGCACGTCTGAGAGGTGTTTCCGGAATGCCAGGCAGGTGATTCCGGAGTGTCCGGCATGTGGTTCTGGAACCTCTGAGAGGTGGTTCCGGCATGCCCGGCAGGTGATTCCGGAGTGTCCGGCATGTGGTTCTGGCACCTCTGAGAGGTGGGTCCGGCATGCCCGACAGGTGATTCTGGAGTGTTCGCCAAGTGGTTCAGGCGTAGCCGGCAGGTCATTTTGCATGTCCGGCGGTGGTTCCGGCGAGTCGAGCCGGTGGTTCCGGCGTGTCCGGCAGGTGGTTCTGGCGTGACCGGCATGAGGTTCTGGCACGTCTGAGATTTGGTTCCGGCATGCCCGACAGGTGATTCCGGAGTGTCCGCCACGTGGTTCTGGCATACCCGGCAGGTGATTTTGGCGTGTCTGGCAGGTGTTTCTTGCAAGTCGAGCATTTGGCTCAGGCATGCTCAGCAGGTGATTCCGGCGTGTCTGGCACGTGGTTCTGGTGTGTCTGAGGGCTGGTTCTGGCATGTCCGGCAGATGATTCCGGAGTGTCCACCAAGTGTTTGTGGCATACCCGGCAGGTGATTTTAGCGTGTCAGGTAGGTGGTTCCAGAGAGTCGAGTAGGTGGTTCCGGCGTGCTCGGCAGGTGGTTCAGGCGGGTCTGGCAGGTGGTTTCGGTGTGTTCGGGGTGTGGTTCTGGCATCTCAGGCACATGGTTCTGGCACGTCTGATAGGTGGTTCCGCCCGGCCCGACAGGTGTTTCCATGGTGTCCACCAAGTGGTTCTGGCATAGCTGGCAGGTGATGTTGGCGTGACCGGCAGGTGGTTCCAGCCAGCCCGGCAGGTGATTCCGAAGTGTTTACCAAATGGTTGTGGCGTAGCGGGAAGTTGATTTTGGCGTGTCCAGGAGGTGGTTTTGGCAAGTCGAGCAGGTGGTTCTGGCGTGCTCGGCAGGTGCTTCCGGTGTCATTGGCATGTGGTTCCGGCATGTCTGAGAGGTGGTTCCGCCATGCCCGGCAGGTGATTCCGGAGTGTTCCCCAAGTGGTTCTGGCATAGCCGGCAGGTGATTTTGCATGTCCGGCAATGATTCCGGCGAGTCGAGCCGGTGGTTCCGGCATGTCCGGTAGGTGATTCCGGCATGCCCGGCAGGTGATTCCGGAGTGTCCGGCAGGTGGTTCTGGCACCTCTGAGACGTGGTTCCGGCATACCCGGCAGGTGATTTTAGCGTGTCAGGTAGGTGGTTCCAGCGAGTCGAGTAGGTGGTGCCGGCGTGCCCGGCAGGTGGTTCAGGCGGGTCAGGCAGGTGGTTTCGGTCTGTTCGGGGTGTGGTTCCGGCATCTCAGGCACATGGTTCTGGCACGTCTGAGAGGTGGTTCCGGCCGGCCCGACAGGTGTTTCCGGAGTGTCCGCCAAGTGCTTCCGGCGTAGCTGAAAGGTGATGTTAGCGTGACGGGCAGGTGGTTCCAGCCAGCCCGGCAAGTGATTCCGGAGTGTCTGCCGCGTGGTTCTGGCGTAGCCGACAGGTGATTTTGGCGTGTCCAGCAGGTGGTTCCCGCGAGCTCGGCAGGTGGTACCGGCCTGTCCGGAACATGGTTCTGGCACGTCTGAGAGATGGTTCCAGCAAGCCCGGCAGGTGATTCCGGAGTGTCCGGCATGTGGTTCTGGCACCTCTGAGAGGTGGTTCCAGCATGCCCGGCAGGTGATTCCGGAGTGTCTGGCATGTGGTACTCGCACCTCTGAGAGGTGGTTAAGGCATGCCCGGCATGTGGTTCCGGAGTGTCTGCCGAGTGGTTCTGGCATAGTCGGCAGGTGATTCTGGCATGTCCAGCAGGTGGTTCTGGGGAGTGGATCATGTGGTTCCGGCATACTCGGCACGTCGTACCGGCGTGTCCAGAACATGGTTCTGGCAAGTCTGAGAGGCGGTTCGGGCATGCCCGACAGGTGATTCCGGAGTGTTCGCCAAGTGGTCCTGGTGGAGCCGGCAGGTCATTTTGCATGTCCGGCGGTGGTTCCGGCGAGTCGAGCCGGACGTTCCGGCGTGTCCGGCAGGTGGTTTTGGCGTGACCGGAACGAGGTTCTGGCACGTCTGAGAGTTGCTTCCGGCACGCCCGACAGGAGATACTTTAGTGTCCGCCACGTGGTTCTGGCGTACCCGGCAGGTGATTTTGGCGTGTCTGGCAGGTGTTTCTTGCAAGTCGAGCATTTGGCTCAGGCATGCTCAGCTGGTGCTTCCGGCGTCTCTGGCACGTGGTTCTGGTGTGTCTGAGAGCTGGTTCTGGCATGTCCGGCAGATGATTCCGGAGTGTCCACCAAGTGGTTCTGGTATACCTGGCAGGTGATTTTGGCGTGTCTGGAAAGTGGATCCGGCTAGTTGAGCAGGTGGATCAGGCCGCCAAATGGTTCTGGCTTAGCTGAAAGGTGATGTTGGCGTGACCGGCAGGTGGTTCCAGCCAGCCCGGCAGGTGATTCTGGAGTGTCTGCCGTGTGGTTCTGGCGTAGCTGGCTGGTGATTTTGGCGTGTCCAGCAGGTGGTTCTGGCCAGCTCGGCAGGTGGTACCAGCATGTCCGGAACATGGTTCTGGCACGTCTGAGAGATGGTTCCGGCATGCCCGGCAGGTGATTCCGGAGTGTCCGGCATGTGGTTTTGGCACCTCTGAGAGGTGGTTCCGGCATGCCCGGCATGTGGTTCCGGAGTGTCTGCCGAGTGGTTCTGGCGTAGTCGGCAGGTGATTCTGGCGTGTCCAGTAGGTGGTTCTGGGAGTGGATCAGGTGGTTCCAGCATACTCGGCAGGTGGTACCGGCGTGTCCGGAACATGGTTCTGGCAAGTCTGAGAGGCGGTTCCGGCATGCCCGACAGGTGATTCTGGAGTGTTCGCCAAGTGGTTCTGGCGTAGCCGGCAGGTCATTTTGCATGTCCGGCGGTGGTTCCGGCGAGTCGAGCCGGTGGTTCCGGCGTGTCCGGCAGGTGGTTCTGGCGTGACCGGCACGAGGTTCTGGCACGTCTGAGAGTTGGTTCCGGCATGCCCGACAGGTGATTCCGGAGTGTCCGCCACGTGGTTCTGGCGTACCCGGCAGGTGATTTTGGCGTGTCTGGCAGGTGTTTCTGGCAAGTCGAGCATTTGGCTCAGGCATGCTCAGCATGTGATTCCGGCGTGTCTGGCACGTGGTTCTGGTGTGTCTGAGAGCTGGTTCTGGCATGTCCGGCAGATGATTCCGGAGTGTCCACCAAGTGGTTGTGGCATACCCGGCAGCTGATTTTAGCGTGTCAGGTAGGTGGTTCCAGCGAGTCGAGTAGGTGGTTCCGGCGTGCTCGGCAGCTGGTTCAGGCGGGTCTGGCAGGTGGTTTCGGTCTGTTCGGGGTGTGGTTCCGGCATCTCAGGCACATTGTTCTGGCACGTCTGATAGGTGGTTCCGCCCGGCCCGACAGGTCTTTCCATGGTTTCCGCCAAGTGGTTCTGGCACAGCTGGCAGGTGATGTTGGCGTGACAGGCTGTTGGTTCCAGCAAGCCCGGCAGGTGATTCCGAAGTGTTCACCAAATGGTTGTGGCGTAGCCGGCATGTGATTTTGGCGTGTCCAGCAGGTGGTTTTGGCGAGTCGAGCAGGTGGTTCTGGCGTGCTCGGCAGGTGCTTCCGGTGTCATTGGCATGTGGTTCCGGCATGTCTGAGAGGTGGTTCCGGCATGCCCGGCAGGTGATTCCGAAGAGTTCACCAAATGGTTTTGGCGTAGCTGGCAGGTGATTTTGGCGTGTCAGGAAGTTGGTTCCGGCTAGTTGAGCAGGTGGATCAGGCGTTCTCGCCAGGGGGTTCCGGCGGGTCTGGCAGGTGGTGTCGGTCTGTTCGGGGAGTGGTTCCGGCATCTCAGGCACATGGTTCTGGCACGTCTGAGAGTTGGTTCCGGCCGGCCGGAGAGGTGTTTCCGGAGTGTCCGCCAAGTGGTTCTGGCGTAGCTGAAAGGTGATGTTGGCGTGACCAGCAGGTGGTTCCACCCAGCCCGGCAGGTGATTCCGCAGTTTCTGCCGTGTGGTTCTGGCGTAGCCAGCAGGTGATTTTGGTGTGTCCAGCAGGTGGTTCCGGCGAGCTCTGCAGGTGGTAGCTGCGTGTCCGGAACATGGTTCTGGCACATCTGAGAGATGGTTCCGGCATGCCCGGCATGTGATTCCGGAGTGTCCGGCATGTGGTTCTGGCACCTCTGAGAGGTGGTTCCGGCATGCCCGGCAGGTTGTTCGGGAGTGTCTGCCGAGTGCTTCTGGCGTAGCCGGCAGGTGATTCTGGCGTCTACAGCAGGTGGTTCTGGGGTGTGGATCATGTGGTTCCGGCATACTCGGCAGGTGGTACCGGCGTGTCCGGAACATGGTTCTGGCAAGTCTGAGAGGTGGTTCTGGAATGCCCGACAGGTGATTCCGGAGTGTTCGCCAAGTGGTTCTGGCGTAGCCGGCATGTCATTTTGCATGTGCGGCTGTGGTTCTGGCGACTCGAGCCGGTGGTTCCGGCGTGTCCAGCAGGTGTTTCCGGTCTGTCCGGCAGGTGGTTCTGGCGTGACCGGCACGAGGTTCTGGCACGTCTCAGAGTTGGTTCCGGCATGCCCGACAGGTTATTCCGGAGTGTCCGCCACGTGGTTGTGGCATACCCGGCAGGTGATTTTAGCGTGTCAGGTAGGTGGTTCCAGCGAGTCGTGTAGGTGGTTCCGGCGTGCTCGGCAGGGGGTTCAGGCAGGTCTGGCAGGTGGTTTCGGTCTGTTCGGGGTGTGGTTCCGGCATCTCAGGAACATGGTTCTGGCACGTCTGATAGGTGGTTCCGGCCGGCCCGACAGGTGTTTCCATGGTGTCCGCCAAGTGGTTCTGGCATAGCTGGCAGGTGATGTTGGCGTGACCGGCAAGTGGTTCCAGCCAGCCCGGCAGGTGATTCCGAAGTGTTCACCAAATGGTTGTGGCGTAGCTGGAAGGTGATTTTGGCGTGTCCAGCAGGTGGTTTTGGCGAGTCGAGCAGGTGGTTCTGGCGTGCTCGGCAGGTGCTTCTGGTGTCATTGGCATGTGGTTCCGGCATGTCTGAGAGGTGGTTCCGCCATGCCCGGCAGGTGATTCCGGAGTGTTCCCCTGGTGGTTCTGGCATAGCCGGCAGGTGATTTTGCATGTCCGGCCATGTTTCCGGCGAGTCGAGCCGGTGGTTCCGGCATGACCGGCAGGTGGTTCCGTCATGCCCGGCAGGTGATTCCGGAGTGTCCGACATGTGGTTCTGGCATCTCTGAGAGGTGGTTCCGGCATGCCCGGCAGGTGATACCGGAGTGTCCGGCATTTGGTTCTGGCACCTCTGAGAGGTGGTTCCGGAATGCCTGGCATGTGATTCCGGAGTGTCTGCCGAGTCGTTCTGGCGTAGCCGGCAGTTGATTTTGGCGTGTCCACTAGGTGGTTTTGGGGAGTGGATCAGCTGGTTCCGGCATACTCGGCAGGTGGTACCGGCGTGTCCAGAACATGGTTCTGGCAATTCTGAGAGGTGGTTCCGGCCGGCAGGAGAGGTGTTTCCGGAGTGTCCGCCAAGTGGTTCTGGCGTAGCTGAAAGGTGATGTTGGCGTGACCGGCAGGTGGTTCCAGCCAGCCAGGGAGGTGATTCCGGAGTGTCTGCCGTGTGGTTCTGGCGTAGCCGGCAGGTGATTTTGGCGTGTCCATAGGGTGGTTTTGGCGAGTCGAGCAGGTGGTTCTGGCGTGCTCGGCAGGTGCTTCCCGTGTCTTTGGCATGTGGTTCTGGCATGTCTGAGAGGTGGTTCCGCCATGCCCGGCAGGTGATTCCGGAGTGTTCGCCAAGTGGTTCTGGCGCAGCCGGCAGGCGATTTTGCATGTCCGGCAATGGTTCCGGCGAGTCGAGCCGGTGGTTCCGGCATGTCCAGCAGGTGGTTCTGGCATGCCCGGCAGGTGATTCCG
This sequence comes from Equus caballus, assembly GCF_041296265.1. Taxonomy (NCBI): domain Eukaryota; kingdom Metazoa; phylum Chordata; class Mammalia; order Perissodactyla; family Equidae; genus Equus; species Equus caballus. The sequence goes on from NW_027222395.1 coordinate 3,997,049, forward strand.
GAGTGTCAGGCATTTTGTTCTGGCACCTCTGAGAGGTGGTTGCGGCCGGCCCGACAGATGTTTCCGGAGTGTCCGCCAAGTGGTTCTGGCGTAGCTGAAAGGTGATTTTGGCATGACCGGCATGTGGTTCCAGCCAGCCCGGCAGGTGATTCTGGAGTGTCTGCAGAGTGGTTCTGGTGTAGCCGGTAGATGATTTTGGTGTGTCCAGCAGGTGGTTCCGGCGAGCTCGGCAGGTGGTACCGGCGTGTCCAGAACATGGTTCTGGCACGTCTGAAAGACGGTTCGGGGGTGCCCGGCAGGTGATTCCGGAGTGTCCGGCATGTGGTTCTGGCACCTCTGAGAGGTGGTTCCGACATGCCCGGCAGGTGGTTCCGGAGTGTCTGCCGAGTGGTTCTGGCGTAGTCGGCAGGTGATTCTGGGGTGTCCAGGAGGTGGTTCTGGGGAGTGGATCATGTGGTTCCGGCATACTCGGCAGGTCGTACCGGCGTGTCCAGAACATGGTTCTGGCAAGTCTGAGAGGCGGTTCGGGCATGCCCGACAGGTGATTCCGGAGTGTTCGCCAAGTGGTCCTGGTGGAGCCGGCAGGTCATTTTGCATGTCCGGCGGTGGTTCCGGCGAGTCGATCCGGACGTTCCGGCGTGTCCGGCAGGTGGTTTTGGCGTGACCGGAACGAGGTTCTGGCACGTCTGAGAGTTGCTTCCGGCACGCCCGACAGGAGATTCTTTAGTGTCCGCCACGTGGTTCTGGCGTACCCGGCAGGTGATTTTGGCGTGTCTGGCAGGTGTTTCTTGCAAGTCGAGCATTTGGCTCAGGCATGCTCAGCTGGTGCTTCCGGCGTCTCTGGCACGTGGTTCTGGTGTGTCTGAGAGCTGGTTCTGGCATGTCCGGCAGATGATTCCGGAGTGTCCACCAAGTGGTTCTGGTATACCTGGCAGGTGATTTTGGCGTGTCTGGAAAGTGGATCCGGCTAGTTGAGCAGGTGGATCAGGCCGCCAAATGGTTCTGGCTTAGCTGAAAGGTGATGTTGGCGTGACCGGCAGGTGGTTCCAGCCAGCCCGGCAGGTGATTCTGGAATGTCTGCCATGTGGTTCTGGCGTAGCTGGCTGGTGATTTTGGCGTGTCCAGCAGGTGGTTCTGGCCAGCTCGGCAGGTGGTACCAGCATGTCCAGAACATGGTTCTGGCACGTCTGAGAGATGGTTCCGGCATGCCCGGCAGGTGATTCCGGAGTGTCCGGCATGTGGTTTTGGCACCTCTGAGAGGTGGTTCCGGCATGCCCGGCATGTGGTTCCGGAGTGTCTGCCGAGTGGTTCTGGCGTAGTCGGCAGGTGATTCTGGCGTGTCCAGTAGGTGGTTCTGGGAGTGGATCAGGTGGTTCCAGCATACTCGGCAGGTGGTACCGGCGTGTCCGGAACATGGTTCTGGCAAGTCTGAGAGGCGGTTCCGGCATGCCCGACAGGTGATTCTGGAGTGTTCGCCAAGTGGTTCTGGCGTAGCCGGCAGGTCATTTTGCATGTCCGGCGGTGGTTCCGGCGAGTCGAGCCGGTGGTTCCGGCGTGTCCGGCAGGTGGTTCTGGCGTGACCGGCACGAGGTTCTGGCACGTCTGAGAGTTGGTTCCGGCATGCCCGACAGGTGATTCCGGAGTGTCCGCCACGTGGTTCTGGCGTACCCGGCAGGTGATTTTGGCGTGTCTGGCAGGTGTTTCTTGCAAGTCGAGCATTTGGCTCAGGCATGCTCAGCAGGTGATTCCGGCGTGTCTGGCACGTGGTTCTGGTGTGTCTGAGAGCTGGTTCTGGCATGTCCGGCAGATGATTCCGGAGTGTCCACCAAGTGGTTGTGGCATACCCGGCAGGTGATTTTAGCGTGTCAGGTAGGTGGTTCCAGCGAGTCGAGTAGGTGGTTCCGGCGTGCTCGGCAGCTGGTTCAGGCGGGTCTGGCAGGTGGTTTCGGTCTGTTCGGGGTGTGGTTCCGGCATCTCAGGCACATTGTTCTGGCACGTCTGATAGGTGGTTCCGCCCGGCCCGACAGGTCTTTCCATGGTTTCCGCCAAGTGGTTCTGGCACAGCTGGCAGGTGATGTTGGCGTGACAGGCAGGTGGTTCCAGCAAGCCCGGCAGGTGATTCCGAAGTGTTCACCAAATGGTTGTGGCGTAGCCGGCATGTGATTTTGGCGTGTCCAGCAGGTGGTTTTGGCGAGTCGAGCAGGTGGTTCTGGCGTGCTCGGCAGGTGCTTCCGGTGTCATTGGCATGTGGTTCCGGCATGTCTGAGAGGTGGTTCCGGCATGCCCGGCAGGTGGTTCCGGAGTGTCTGCCGAGTGGTTCTGGAGCCAGCCCGGCAGGTGATTCCGAAGAGTTCACCAAATGGTTTTGGCGTAGCTGGCAGGTGATTTTGGCGTGTCAGGAAGTTGGTTCCGGCTAGTTGAGCAGGTGGATCAGGCGTTCTCGCCAGGGGGTTCCGGCGGGTCTGGCAGGTGGTGTCGGTCTGTTCGGGGAGTGGTTCCGGCATCTCAGGCACATGGTTCTGGCACGTCTGAGAGTTGGTTCCGGCCGGCCGGAGAGGTGTTTCCGGAGTGTCCGCCAAGTGGTTCTGGCGTAGCTGAAAGGTGATGTTGGCGTGACCAGCAGGTGGTTCCACCCAGCCCGGCAGGTGATTCCGGAGTTTCTGCCGTGTGGTTCTGGCGTAGCCGGCAGGTGATTTTGGTGTGTCCAGCAGGTGGTTCCGGCGAGCTCGGCAGGTGGTAGCTGCGGGTCCGGAACATGGTTCTGGCACATCTGAGAGATGGTTCCGGCATGCCCGGCAGGTGATTCCGGAGTGTCCGGCATGTGGTTCTGGCACCTCTGAGAGGTGGTTCCGGCATGCCCGGCAGGTGGTTCGGGAGTGTCTGCCGAGTGCTTCTGGCGTAGCCGGCAGGTGATTCTGGCGTCTACAGCAGGTGGTTCTGGGGTGTGGATCATGTGGTTCCGGCATACTCGGCAGGTGGTACCGGCGTGTCCGGAACATGGTTCTGGCAAGTCTGAGAGGTGGTTCTGGAATGCCCGACAGGTGATTCCGGAGTGTTCGCCAAGTGGTTCTGGCGTAGCCGGCATGTCGTTTTGCATGTGCGGCTGTGGTTCTGGCGACTCGAGCCGGTGGTTCCGGCGTGTCCAGCAGGTGTTTCCGGTCTGTCCGGCAGGTGGTTCTGGCGTGACCGGCACGAGGTTCTGGCACGTCTCAGAGTTGGTTCCGGCATGCCCGACAGGTTATTCCGGAGTGTCCGCCACGTGGTTGTGGCATACCCGGCAGGTGATTTTAGCGTGTCAGGTAGGTGGTTCCAGCGAGTCGTGTAGGTGGTTCCGGCGTGCTCGGCAGGGGGTTCAGGCAGGTCTGGCAGGTGGTTTCGGTCTGTTCGGGGTGTGGTTCCGGCATCTCAGGAACATGGTTCTGGCACGTCTGATAGGTGGTTCCGGCCGGCCCGACAGGTGTTTCCATGGTGTCCGCCAAGTGGTTCTGGCATAGCTGGCAGGTGATGTTGGCGTGACTGGCAAGTGGTTCCAGCCAGCCCGGCAGGTGATTCCGAAGTGTTCACCAAATGGTTGTGGCGTAGCTGGAAGGTGATTTTGGCGTGTCCAGCAGGTGGTTTTGGCGAGTCGAGCAGGTGGTTCTGGCGTGCTCGGCAGGTGCTTCTGGTGTCATTGGCATGTGGTTCCGGCATGTCTGAGAGGTGGTTCCGCCATGCCCGGCAGGTGATTCCGGAGTGTTCCCCTGGTGGTTCTGGCATAGCCGGCAGGTGATTTTGCATGTCCGGCCATGTTTCCGGCGAGTCGAGCCGGTGGTTCCGGCATGACCGGCAGGTGGTTCCGTCATGCCCGGCAGGTGATTCCGGAGTGTCCGACATGTGGTTCTGGCATCTCTGAGAGGTGGTTCCGGCATGCCCGGCAGGTGATACCGGAGTGTCCGGCATTTCGTTCTGGCACCTCTGAGAGGTGGATCCGACATGCCCGGCAGGTGATACCGGAGTGTCCGGCATTTGGTTCTGGCACCTCTGAGAGGTGGTTCCGGAATGCCTGGCATGTTATTCCGGAGTGTCTGCCGAGTCGTTCTGGCGTAGCCGGCAGTTGATTTTGGCGTGTCCACTAGGTGGTTTTGGGGAGTGGATCAGCTGGTTCCGGCATACTCGGCAGGTGGTACCGGCGTGTCCAGAACATGGTTCTGGCAATTCTGAGAGGTGGTTCCGGCCGGCAGGAGAGGTGTTTCCGGAGTGTCCGCCAAGTGGTTCTGGCGTAGCTGAAAGGTGATGTTGGCGTGACCGGCAGGTGGTTCCAGCCAGCCAGGGAGGTGATTCCGGAGTGTCTGCCGTGTGGTTCTGGCGTAGCCGGCAGGTGATTTTGGCGTGTCCATAGGGTGGTTTTGGCGAGTCGAGCAGGTGGTTCTGGCATGCTCGGCAGGTGCTTCCCGTGTCTTTGGCATGTGGTTCTGGCATGTCTGAGAGGTGGTTCCGCCATGCCCGGCAGGTGATTCCGGAGTGTTCGCCAAGTGGTTCTGGCGCAGCCGGCAGGCGATTTTGCATGTCCGGCAATGGTTCCGGCGAGTCGAGCCGGTGGTTCCGGCATGTCCAGCAGGTGGTTCTGGCATGCCCGGCAGGTGATTCCGGAGTGTCAGGCATTTTGTTCTGGCACCTCTGAGAGGTGGTTGCGGCCGGCCCGACAGATGTTTCCGGAGTGTCCGCCAAGTGGTTCTGGCGTAGCTGAAAGGTGATTTTGGCGTGACCGGCATGTGGTTCCAGCCAGCCCGGCAGGTGATTCTGGAGTGTCTGCAGAGTGGTTCTGGTGTAGCCGGTAGATGATTTTGGTGTGTCCAGCAGGTGGTTCCGGCGAGCTCGGCAGGTGGTACCGGCGTGTCCAGAACATGGTTCTGGCACGTCTGAAAGACGGTTCGGGGTTGCCCGGCAGGTGATTCCGGAGTGTCCGGCATGTGGTTCTGGCACCTCTGAGAGGTGGTTCCGACATGCCCGGCAGGTGGTTCCGGAGTGTCTGCCGAGTGGTTCTGGCGTAGTCGGCAGGTGATTCTGGGGTGTCCAGGAGGTGGTTCTGGGGAGTGGATCAGGTGGTTAAGGCATACTCGGCAGGTGGTACCGGCGTGTCCGGAACATGGTTCTGGCAAGTCTGAGAGGTTGTTCCGGCATGCCCGACAGGTGATTCCGGAGTGTTCGCCAAGTGGTTCTGGCGTAGCCGGCAGGTCATTTTGCATGTCCAGCAGTTGTTCCGGCGAGTCGAGCTGGTGGTTCCTGCGTAGCCGGCAGTTGATTTTGCCGTGTCCACTAGGTGGTTCTGGGGAGTGGATCAGCTGGTTCCGGCTTACTCGGCAGGTGGTACCGGCGTGTCCAGAACATGGTTCTGGCAAGTCTGAGAGGTGGTTCCGGCACGCCCGACAGGTGATTCCGGAGCGTCCGCCAAGTGTTTCTGGCGTACCCCGCAGGTGATTTTGGCATGTCCGACAGGTGTTTCTTGCGAGTCGAGCAGGTGGCTCAGGCATGCTCAGCTGGTGCTTCCGGCGTCTCTGGCACGTGGTTCTGGTGTGTCTGAGAGCTGGTTCTGGCATGTGCGGCAGATGATTCCGGAGTGTCCACCAAGTGGTTCTGGTATACCTGGCAGGTGATTTGGCGTGTCAGGAAGGTGGTTCCGGCAAGTTGAGCAGGTGGATCAGGCGTGCTCGCCAGGGGGTTCAGGCGGGTCTGGCAGGTGGTTTCGTTCTGTTCGGGAAGTGGTTCCGGCATCTCAGGCACATGGTTCTGGCACGTCTGAGAGTTGGTTCCGGCCGGCCCGACAGGTGTTTCCATGGTGTCCGCCAAGTGGTTCTGGCATAGCTGGCAGGTGATGTTGGCATGACCGGCAGGTGGTTCCAGCCAGCCCGGCAGGTGATTCCGGAGTGTCTGCCGAGTGGTTCTGGCGTAGCCGGCAGGTGATTTTGGCATGTCCAGCGGGTGGTTTTGGCGAGTCGAGCAGGTGGTTCTGGCGTGCTCGGCAGGTGCTTCCGGTGCCATTGGCATGTGGTTCCGGCATGCCCGGCAGGTGATTCCGGAGCGTCCGGCATGTGGTTCTGGCACCTCTGAGAGGTGGTTCCGGCATGCCCTGCAGGTGGTTCCGGAGTGTCTGCCGAGTGGTTCTGGCGTAGTCGGCAGGTGATTCTGGCATGTCCAGCAGGTGGTTCTGGGGAGTGGATCAGGTGGTTAAGGCATACTCGGCAGGTGGTACCGGCGTGTCCGGAACATGGTTCTGGCAAGTCGGAGAGGTGGTTCCGGCATGCCCGACAGGTGATTCTGGAGTGTTCGCCAAGTGGTTCTGGCGTAGCTGGCAGGTCATTCTGCATGTCCGGTGGTGGTTCCTGCGAGTCGAGCCGGTGGTTCCAGTGTGTCCAGAAGGTGTTTCCGGTCTGTCCGGCAGGTGGTTCTGGCGTGACCGGCACGAGGTTCTGGCACGTCTGAGAGTTGGTTCCGGCATTCCCGACAGGTGATTCCAGAGTGTCCGCCACGTGGTTCTGGCGTACCCGGCAGGTGATTTTAGCGTGTCAGGTAGGTTGTTCCAGCGAGTCGAGTAGGTGGTTCCGGCGTGCTCGCTAGGTGGTTCAGGCGGGTCTGGCAGGTGGTTTCGGTCTGTTCGGGGTGTGGTTCCGGCATCTCAGGCACATGGTTCTGGCACGTCTGATAGGTGATTCTGGCCGGCCCGAGAGGTGTTTCCATGGTGTCCGCCAAGTGGTTCTGGCATAGCTGGCAGGTGATGTTAGCGTGACCGGCAGGTGGTTCCAGCCAGCTCGGCAGGTGATTCCGAAGTGTTCACCAAGTGGTTGTGGCGTAGCCGGAAGTTGATTTTGGCGTGTCCAGCAGGTGGTTTTGGCGAGTCGAGCAGGTGGTTCTGGCGTGCTCGGCAGGTGCTTCCAGTGTCATTGCCATGTGCTTCCGGCATGTCTTAGAGATGGTTCCGCCATGCCCGGCAGGTGATTCCGGAGTGTTCCCCAAGTGGTTCTGGCATAGCCGGCAGGTGATTTTGCATGTCCGGCAATGGTTCCGGCGAGACGACCCGGTGGTTCCGGCATGTCCGGCAGGTGATTCCGGCATGTCCAGCAGGTGGTTCCGGCATGCCCGGAAGGTGATTCTGGAGTGTCAGGCATTTTTTTCTGGCACCTCTGAGAGGTGGTTGCGGCCGGCCAGACAGGTGTTTCCGGAGTGTCCGCCAAGTGGTTCTGGCGTAGCTGAAAGGTGATGTTGGCGTGACTGGCCTGTGGTTCCAGCCAGCCCGGCAGGTGATTCTGGAGTGTCTGCCGAGTGGTTCTGGTGTAGCCGGTAGATGATTTTGGCGTGTCCAGCAGGTGGTTCCGGCGAGCTCGGCAGGTGGTACCGGCGTGTCTGGAACATGGTTCTGGCACGTCTGAGAGACAGTTCGGGCATGCCCGGCAGGTGATTCCGGAGTGTCCGGCATGTGGTTCTGGCACCTCTGAGAGGTGGTTCCGACATGCCCGGCAGGTGGTTCCGGAGTGTCTGCCGAGTGGTTCTGGCGTAGTAGGCAGGTGATTCTGGGGTGTCCAGCAGGTGGTTCTGGGGAGTGGATCAGGTGGTTCCGGCATACTCGGCAGGTGGTACCGGCGTGTCCGGAACATGGTTCTGGCAAGTCTGAGAGGTGGTTCCGGCATGCCCGACAGGTGATTCCGGAGTGTTCGCCAAGTGGTTCTGGCGTAGCCGGCAGGTCATTTTGCATGTCCGGCGGAGGTTCCGGCGAGTCGAGCCGGTGGTTCCGGCGTATCCAGCAGGTGTTTCCGGTCTGTCCGGCAGGTGGTTCTGGCGTGACCGGCACGAGGTTCTGGCACGTCTGAGAGTTGTTTCCGGCTTGCCCGACAGGTGATTCTGGAGTGTCCGCCACGTGGTTCTGGCGTACCCGGCAGGTGATTTTGGCGTGTCTGGCATGTGTTTTTCTAGCAAGTCGAGCATTTGGCTCAGGCATTCTCAGCAGGTGCTTCCGGCGTGTCTGGCACGTGGTTCTGGTGTGTCTGAGAGCTGGTTCTGGCATGTCCGGCAGTTGATTCCGGAGTGTCCACCAAGTGTTTGTGGTATAATTGGCAGGTGATTTTGGCATGGCAGGAAGGTGGTTCCGGCTAGTTGAGCAGGTGGATCAGGCGTGCTCGCCAGGGGCTTCAGGCGGGTCTGGCAGGTGGTTTCGGTCTGTTCTGGGAGTGGTTCCGGCATCTCAGGCTCATGGTTCTGGCACGTCTGAGAGGTGGTTCCGGCCGGCCCGACAGGTGTTTCCATGGTGTCCGCCAAGTGGTTCTGGCATAGCTGGCAGGTGATGTTGGCGTGACCGGCAGGTGGTTCCAGGCAGCCCGGCAGGTGATTCCGAAGAGTTCACCAAATGGTTGTGGCGTAGCCGGCAGGTGATTTTGGCGTGTCCAGCAGGTGGTTTTGGCGAGTCGAGCAGGTGGTTCTGCCGTGCTCGGCAGGTGCTTCCGGTGTCATTGGCATGTGGTTCCGGCATGTCTGAGAGGTGGTTCCGCCATGCCCGGCAGGTGATTCCAGAGTGTTAGGCAAGTGGTTCTGGCGTAGCCGGCAGGTGATTTTGCATGTCCGGCAATGGTTCCGGCGAGTCGAGCCGGTGGTTCCGGCCGCCCGGCAGGTGATTCCGGAGTGTCTGGCATGTGGTTCTGACACCTCTGAGAGGTAGTTCCGGCATGCCCGGCAGGTGATACCGGAGTGTCCGGCATTTGGTTCTGGCACCTCTGAGAGGTGGTTCCGGAATGCCTGGCATGTGATTCCGGAGTATCTGCCAAGTGCTTCTGGCGTAGCCGGCAGTTGATTTTGGCGTCTCCACTAGGTGGTTCTGGGGAGTGGATCAGCTGGTTCCGGCTTACTCGGCAGGTGGTACCGGCGTGTCCAGAACATGGTTCTGGCAAGTCTGAGAGGTGGTTCCGGCACGCCCGACCGGTGATTCCGGAGCGCCCGCCAAGTGTTTCTGGCGTACCCGGCAGGTGATTTTGGCATGTCCGACAGGTGTTTCTTGGGAGTCGAGCAGGTGGCTCAGGCATGCTCAGCTGGTGCTTCCGGCGTCTCTGGCACGTGGTTCAGGTGTGTCTGAGAGCTGGTTCTGGCATGTCCGGCAGATGATTCCGGAGTGTCCACCAAGTGGTTCTGGTATACCTGGCAGGTGATTTTGGCGTGTCAGGAAGGTGGTTCCGGGTAGTTGAGCAGGTGGATCAGGCGTGCTCGCCAGGGGGTTCAGGCGGGTCTGGCAGGTGGTTTCTGTCAGTTCGGGGACTGGTTCCGGCATCTCAGGCACATGGTTCTGGCACGTCTGAGAGGTGGTTCCGGCCGGCCCGACAGGTGTTTCCGGAGTGTCTGCCAAGTGGTTCTGGCGTAGCTGAAAGGTGATGTTGGCGTGACCGGCAGGTGGTTCCAGCCAGCCCCGCAGGTGATTCCGGAGTGTCTGCCGAGTGGTTCTGGCATAGCCGGCAGGTGATTTTGGCGTGTCCAGCAGGTGGTTCCGGCGAGCTCGGCAGGTGGTACCGGCGTGTCCGGAACATGGTTCTGGCACGTCTGAGAGATGGTTCCGGCATGCACGGCAGGTGATTCCGGAGTGTCCGGCATGCGGTTCTGGCACTTCTGAGAGATGGTTCCGGCATGCCCGGCAGGTGGTTCCGGAGTGTCTGCCGAGTGGTTCTGGCGTGTCCAGCAGGTGGTTCTGGGGAGTGGATCAGGTGGTTCCGGCATGCCCGACAGGTGATTCCGGAGTGTTCGGCACGTGGTTCTGGCGTACCCGGCCGGTGATTTTGGCGTGTCTGGCAGGTGTTTCTTGCAAGTCGAGCATTTGGCTCAGGCCTGCTCAGCAGGTGCTTCCGGCGTGTCTGGCACGTGGTTCTGGTGTGTCTGAGAGCTGGTTCTGGCATCTCCGGCAGATGATTCCGGAGTGTCCACCAAGTGGTTCTGGTATAATTGGCAGGTGATTTTGGCATGTCAGGAAGGTGGTTCCGGCTAGTTGAGCAGGTGGATCAGGCGTGCTCGCCAGGGGGTTCAGGCGGGTCTGGCAGGTGGTTTCGGTCTGTTCAGGGAGTGGTTCCGGCATCTCAGGCTCATGGTTCTGGCACGTCTGAGAGGTGGTTCCGGCCGGCCCGACAGGTGTTTCCATGGTGTCCGCCAAGTGGTTCTGGCATAGCTGGCAGGTGATGTTGGCGTGACCGGCAGGTGGTTCCAGCCAGCCCGGCAGGTGATTCCGAAGAGTTCACCAAATGGTTGTGGCGTAGCCGGCAGGTGATTTTGGCGTGTCCAGCAGGTGGTTTCGGCGAGTCGAGCAGGTGGTTCTGACGTGCTCGGCAGGTGCTTCCGGTGTCATTGGCATGTGGTTCTGGCATGTCTGAGAGGTGGTTCCGCCATGCCCGGCAGGTGATTCCGGAGTGTTCGCCAAGTGGTTCTGGCGTAGCCGGCAGGTGATTTTGCATGTCCGGCAATGTTTCCGGCGAGTCGAGCCGGTTGTTCCGGAATGTCCGGCAGGTGGTTCCGGCATGTCCGGCAGGTGTTTCCGGCATGTCCAGCACGTGGTTCCAGCATGCCCGGCAGGTGTTTCCGGAGTGTCCGGAATGTGGTTAAGGCAGCTCTGAGAGGTGGTTCTGGAATGCCTGGCCTGTGATTCCGGAGTGTCTGCCGAGTGGTTCTGGCGAAGCCGGCAGTTGATTTTGGCGTGTCCACTCGGTGGTTCTGGGGAGTGGATCAGCTGGTTCCGGCATGCCCGGCAGGTGATTCCGCAGTCCCCGTCATTTGGTCCTGGCACCTCTGAGAGGTGGTTCCGGCCTGCCAGACAGGTGATTCCGGAGTGTTCGCCAAGTGGTTCTGGCGTAGCCGGCAGGTCATTTTGCATGTCCGGCGGTGGTTCCGGCTAGTAGAGCCGGTTGTTCCGGCGTAGCCGGCGGTTGCTCTTGGCGTGTCCACTAGGTGGTTCTGGGGAGTGGATCAGCTGGTTCCGGCATACTCGGCAGGTGGTACCGGCGTGTCCAGAACATGGTTCTGGCAATCTGAGAGGTGGTTCCGGCACGCCCGACAGGTGATTCCGGAGCGTCCGCCAAGTGTTTCTGGCGTACCCGGCAGGTGATTTTGGCATGTCCGACATGTGTTTCTTGCGAGTCGAGCAGGTGGCTCAGGCATGCTCAGCTGCTGCTTCCGGCGTCTCTGGCACGTGGTTCTGGTGTGTCTGAGATCTGGTTCTGGTATGTCCGGCAGATGATTCCGGAGAGTCCACCAAGTGGTTCTGGTATACCTGGCAGGTGATTTTGGCGTGTCAGGAAGGTCGTTCCGGCTAGTTGAGCAGGTGGATCAGGCATGCTCGCCAGGGGGTTCAGGTGGGTCTGGCAGGTGGTTTCGGTCTGTTCGGGCAGTGGTTCTGGCATCTGAGGCACATGGTTCTGGCACATCTGAGAGGTGGTTGCGGCCGGCCCGACAGGTGTTTCCGGAGAGCCCGCCAAGTGGTTCTGGAGTAGCTGAAAGGTGATGTTGGCGTGACCAGCAGGTGGTTCCAGCCAGCCCCGCAGCTGATTCCGGAGTGTCTGCCGAGTGGTTCTGGCGTAGCCGGCAGGTGATTTTGGCATGTCCAGCAGGTCGTTCTGGCGAGCTCGGCAGGTGGTACCGGCGGTTCCGGAACATGGTTCTGGCACGTCTGAGAGATGGTTCAGCATGCCCGGCAGGTGATTCCGGAGTTTCCGGCATGTGGTTCTGGCACCCCTGAGAGGTGGTCCCTGCCGGCTCTACAGGTGTTTCCGGAGTGTCCGCCAAGTGGTTCTGGCGTAACTGAAAGGTGATGTTGGCGTGACCGGCAGGTGGTTCCAGCCAGCCCGGCAGGTGATTCCGGAGTGTCTGCCGAGTGGTTCTGGCGTAGCAGGCAGGTGATTTTGGCGTGTCCAGCGGGTGGTTTTGGCGAGTCGAGCAGGTGGTTCTGGCGTGCTCGCCAGGTGCTTCTGGGGTCATTGGCATGTGGTTCCGGCATGTCTGAGAGGTGGTTCCGCCATGCCCGGCAGGTGATTCCGGAGAGTTCGCCAAGTGGTTCGGGTGTAGCCGGCAGGTGATTTTGCATGTCCAGCAATGGTTCCGGTGAGTCGAGCCGGTGGTTCCGGCATGTCCAGCAGGTGGCTCCGGCATGCCCGGCAGGTGATTGCGGAGTGTCCGGCATGTGGTTCTGACACCTCTGAGAGGTAGTTCCGGCATTCCCGTCAGGTGATTCCGGAGTGTCCGGCGCAGGTTCTGGCACCTCTGAGAGGTGGTTCCGGAATGCCTGGCATGCGATTCCGGAGTATCTGCCGAGTGGTTCTGGAGTAGCCGGCAGTTGATTTTGGCGTGTCCACTAGGTGGTTCTGGGGAGTGGATCAGCTGGTTCCGGCTTACTCGGCAGGTGGTACCGGCGTATCCAGAACATGGTTCTGGCAAGTCTGAGAGGTGGTTCCGGCACGCCCGACAGGTGATTCCGGAGCGTCCGCCAAGTGTTTCTGGCGTACCCGGCAGGTGATTTTGGCATGTCCGACAGGTGTTTCTCGCGAGTCGAGCAGGTGGCTCAGGCATGCTCAGCTGGTGCTTCCGGCGTCTCTGGCACGTGGTTCTGGTGTGTCTGAGAGCTGGTTCTGGCTTGTCCGTCAGATGATTCCGGAGTGTCCACCAAGTGGTTCTGGTAGACCTGGCAGGTGATTTTGGCGTGTCAGGAAGGTGGTTCCGGCTAGTTGAGCAGGTGGATCAGGCGTGCTCACCAGGGGGTTCAGGCGGGTCTGGCAGGTGGTTTCGGTCTGTTCGGGGAGTGGTTCCGGCATCTGAGGCACATGGTTCTGGCACGTCTGAGAGGTGATTCTGGCCGGCTCAACAGGTGTTTCCGCAGTGTCCGCCAACTGGTTCTGGCGTAGCTGAAAGATGATGTTGGCGTGACCGGCAGGTGGTTCCAGCCGGCCCGGCAGTTGATTCCGGAGTGTCTGCCGAGTGGTTCTGGCGTACCCGGCAGGTGATTTTGGCGTGTCCAGCAGGTGGTTCCGGCGAGCTAGGCAGGTGGTACCGGCGTGTCCGGAACAGGCTTCTGGCACGTCTGAGAGATGGTTCCGGCATGCCCGGCATGTGATTCCGGAGTGTCCTCCAAGTGGTTCTGGTATACCTGGCAGGTGATTTTGGCGTGTCAGGAAGATGGTTCCGGCTAGTTGAGCAGGTGGATCAGGCGTGCTCGCCAGGGGGTTCAGGCGGGTCTGGCAGGTGGTTTCGGTCTGTTCGGGGAGTGGTTCCGGCATCTCAGGCACATGGTTCTGGCACGTCTGAGAGGTGGTTCCGGCCGTCCCGACAGGTGTTTCCACAGTGTCCGCCAAGTGGTTCTGGCGTAGCTGAAAGGTGATGTTGGCGTGACCGGCAGGTGGTTCCAGCCAGGCCGGCATGTGATTCCGGAGTGTCTGCCGAGTGGTTTTGGCGTAGCCGGCAGGTGATTTTGTCGTGTCCAGCAGGTGGTTCCGGCGAGCTCGGCAGGTGGTACTGGCGTGTCCAGAACATGGTTCTGGCACGTCTGAGAGATGGTTCCGGCACGCCTGGCAGGTGATTCCGGAGTGTCCGGCATGTGGTTCTGGCACCTCTGAGAGGTGGTTCCGGGATGCCCGACAGGTGATTCCGGAGTGTCCGCCACGTGGTCCTGGCGTACCCGGCAGGTGATTTTGGCGTGTCTGCCAGGTGTTTCATGCAAGTCGAGCATTTGGCTCAGGCATGCTCAGCAGGTGCTTCCGGCGTGTCTGGCACGTGGTTCTGGTGTTTCTGAGAGCTGGTTCTGGCATGTCCGGCAGATGATTCCGGAGTGTCCACCAAGTGGTTGTGGCATACCCGGCAGGTGATTTTAGTGTGTCAGGTAGGTGGTTCCAGCGATTCGAGAAGGTTGTTCCGGCGTGCTCGGCAGGTGGTTCAGGCAGGTCTTGCAGGTGGTTTCGGACTGTTCGGGGTGTGGTTCCAGCATCTCAGGCACATGGTTCTCGCACGTCTGATAGGTGGTTCCGGCCGGCCCGACAGGTGTTTCCATGGTATCCGCCAAGTGGTTCTGGCATAGCTGCCAGGTGATGTTGGCGTGACCGGCAGGTGGTTCCAGCCAGCCCGGCAGGTGATTCCGAAGAGTTCACCAAATGGTTGTGGCGTAGCCGGCAGGTGATTTTGGCGTGTCCAGCAGGTGGTTTTGGCGAGTCGAGCATGTGGTTCTCGTGTGCTCGGCAGGTGCTTCCGGTGTCATTGGCATGTGGTTCCGGCATGTCTGAGAGGTGGTTCCGCCATGCCCGGCAGGTGATTAGGGAGTGTTCGCCAAGTGGTTCTGCCGTAGCAGGCAGGTGATTTTGCATGTCCGGCAATGGTTCCGTCGAGTCGAGCCGGTGGTTCGAGCATGTCCGGCAGGTGGTTCCGTCATGCCCGGCAGGTGATACCGGAGTGTCCGGCATTTGGTTCTGGCACTTCTGAGAGGTGGTTCCGGCATGCCCGGCAGGTTATTCCGGAGTGTCTGGCATGTGGTTCTGGCACCTCTGAGAGGTGGGTCCGGCATGCCCGGCAGGTGGTTCCGGAGGTTCTGCCAAGTGCTTCTGGCGTAGTCGGCATGTGATTCTGGCGTGTCCAGCAGGTGGTTCTGGGGAGTGGATCAGGTGGTTCCAGCATACTCGGCAGGTGGTACCGTCGTGTCCGGAACATGGTTCTGGCAAGTCTGAGAGGCGGTTCCGGCATGCCCGACAGGTGATTCCGGAGTGTCCGGCATGTGGTTCTGGCACCTCTTAGAGGTGGTGCCGGCATGCCCGGCAGGTGATACCGGAGTGTTCGCCAAGTGGTTCTGGTGTAGCCGGCAGGTGATTTTGCATGTCCGGCAATGGTTCCGGCGAGTCGAGCCGTGGTTCCGGCATGTCCGGCAGTTGGTTCAGGCATGTACAGCACGTGGTTCCTGCATGCCCGGCAGGTGATTCCGGAGTGTTCCCCAAGTGGTTCAGGCATAGCCGGCAGGTGATTTTGCATGTCCGGCAATGGTTCCGGCGAGTCGAGCCGGTGGTTCCGGCATGTCCGGCAGGTTGATCCGGCATATCCGGCAGGTGATTCCGGAGTTTCCGGCATGTGGTTCTGGCACCTCTGAGAGGTGGTTCTGGCATGCCCGGCAGGTGATACCGGAGTGTCCGGCCTTTGGTTCTGGCACCTCTGAGAGGTGGTTCCTGAATGCCTGGCCTGTGATTCCGGAGTGTCTGCCGAGTGGTTCTGGCGTAGCCGGCAGTTGATCTTGGCGTGTCCACTAGGTGGTTCTGGGGAGTGGATCAGCTGGTTCCGGCATACTCGGCAGGTGGTACCGGCGGCTCCAGAACATGGTTCTGGCAAGTCTGAGAGGTGGTTCCGGCACGCCCGACAGTGATTCCGGAGCGTCCGCCAAGTGTTTCTGGCGTACCCGGCAGGTGATTTTCGCCTGTCCGACAGGTGTATCTTGCGAGTCGAGCAGGTGGCTGAGGCATGCTCAGCTGGTGCTTCCGGCGTCTCTGGCACGTGGTTCTGGTGTGTCTGAGAGCTGGTTCTGGCATGTCCGGCAGATGATTCCGGAGTGTCCACCAAGTGGTTCTTGTATACCTGGAAGGTGATTTTGGCGTGTCAGGAAGTTGGTTCCGGCTAGTTGAGCAGGTGGATCACGCGTGCTCGCCAGGGGGTTCAGGCGGGTCTGGCAGGTGGTTTCGGTCTGTTCGGGGAGTGGTTCCGGCATCTCAGGCACATGGTTCTGGCACGTCTGAGAGGTGGTTCTGGCATGCCCGACAGGTGATTCCGGAGTGTTCGCCAAGTGGTTCTGGCGTAGCCGGCAGGTCATTTTGCATGTCCGGCGGTGGTTCTGGCTAGTCAAGCCGGTGGTTCCGGCGTGTCCGGCAGGTGTTTCCGGTCTGTCCGGCACGTGGTTCTGGCGTGTCCGGCACGAGGTTCTGGCACGTCTGAGAGTTGGTTCCGGCATGCCCGACAGGTGATTCCGGAGAGTCCGCCACGTGGTTCTGGCGTACCCGGCAGGTGATTTTGGCGTGTCTGACAGGTGTTTCTTGCAAGTCGAGCATGTGGCTCAGGCATGATCAGCAGGTGCTTCCGGCGTGTCTAGCACGTGGTTCTGGTGTGTCAGACGGCTGGTTCTGGCATTTCTGGCAGATGATTCCGGAGTGTCCACCAAGTGGTTCTGGTAGACCTGGCAGGTGATTTTGGCGTGTCTGGAAGGTCGTTCCGGCTAGTTGAGCAGGTGGATCAGGCGTGCTCGCCATTTGGTTCAGGCGGGTCTGGCAGGTGGTTTCGGTCTGTTCAGGGAGTGGTTCCGGCATCTTAGGCACATGGTTCTGGCACGTCTGAGAGGTGTTTCCGGCCGGCTGGAGAGGTGTTTCCGGAGTGTCCGCCAAGTGGTTCTGGCTTAGCTGAAAGGTGATGTTGGCGTGACCGGCAGGTGGTTCCAGCCAGCCCGGCAGGTGATTCAGGAGTGTCTGCCGTGTGGTTCTGGTGTAGCTGGCAGGTGATTTTGGCGTGTCCAGCAGGTGGTTCTGGCCAGCTCGGCAGGTGGTACCAGCGTGTCCGGAACATGGTTCTGGCACGTCTGAGAGATGGTTCCGGAATGCCAGGCAGGTGATTCCGGAGTGTCCGGCATGTGGTTCTGGCACCTCTGAGAGATGGTTCCGGCATGCCCGGCAGGTGATTCCGGAGTGTCCGGCATGTGGTTCTGGCACCTCTGAGAGGTGGGTCCGGCATGCCCGGCAGGTGGTTCCGGAGGTTCTGCTGAGTGGTTCTGGCGTAGCCTGCAGGTGATTCTTGCGTGTCCAGCATGTGGTTCTGGGGAGTGGATCAGGTGGTTCCAGCATACTCGGCAAGTGGTACCGTCGTGTCCGGAACATGGTTCTGGCAAGTCTGAGAGGCGGTTCCGGCATGCCCGACAGGTGATTCTGGAGTGTTCGCCAAGTGGTACTGGCGTAGCCGGTAGGTCATTTTGCATGTCCGGCGGTGGTTCCGGCGAGTCGAGCCGGTGGTTCCGGCGTGTCCAGCAGGTGTTTCCGGTCTGTCCGGCAGGTGGTTCTGGCGTGTCCGGCACGAGGTTCTGGCACGTCTGAGAGTTGGTTCCGGCATGCCCGACAGGTGATTACGGAGAGTCCGCCACGTGGTTCTGGCGTAGCTGAAAGGTGATGTTGGCGTGTCCAGCAGGTGGTTTTGGCGAGTCGAGCAGGTGGTTCTGGCGTGCTCGGCAGGTGCTTCCGGTGTCATTGGCATGTGGTTCCGGCATGTCTGAGAGGTGGTTCCACCATGCCCGGCAGGTGATTCCGGAGTGTTCGCCAAGTGGTTCTGGCATAGCCGGCAGGTGATTTTGCATGTCCGGCAATGGTTCCGGCGAGTCGAGCCGGTGGTTCCGGAATGTCCGGCAGGTGGTTCCGGCATGTCCAGCACGTGGTTCCAGCATGCCCTGCAGGTGATTCTGGAGTGTCCGGCATGTGGTTCTGGCACCTCTGAGAGGTGGTTCCGGCATGCCCGGCAGGTGATACCGGAGTCTCCGGCATTTGGTTCTGGCACCTCTGAGAAGTGGTTCCGGAATGCCTGGCCTGTGATTCCGGAGTGTCTGCCGAGTGGTTCTGGCGTAGCCGGCAGTTGATTTTGGCGTGTCCACTAGGTGGTTCTGGGGAGTGGATCAGCTGGTTCAGGCATACTCGGAAGGTGGTACCGGCGTGTCCAGAACATGGTTCTGGCAAGTCTGAGAGGAGGTTCCGGCATGCCCGACAGGTGATTCCAGAGCATCCGCCAAGTGTTTCTGGCGTACCCGGCAGGTGATGTTGGCATGTCCCACAGCTGTTTCTTGCGAGTCGAGCAGGTGGCTCAGGCATGCTCAGCTGGTGCTTCCGGCGTCTCTGGCACTTGGTTCAGGTGTCTCTGAGAGCTGGTTCTGGCATGTCCGGCAGATGATTCCGGAGTGTTCGCCAAGTCGTTCTGGCGTAGCCGGCAGGTCATTTTGCATGTCCGGCGGTGGTTCTGGCGAGTCAAGCCGGTGGTTCCGGCGTGTCCGGCAGCTGTTTCCGGTCTGTCCGGCACGTGGTTCTGGCGTGTCCGGCACGAGGTTCTGGCATGTCTGAGAGTTGGTTCCGGCATGCCCGACAGGTGATTCCGGAGTGTGCGCCACGTGGTTCTGGCGTACCCGGCAGGTGATTTTGGCGTGTCTGGCAGGTGTTCCTTGCAAGTCGAGCATTGGCTCAGGCATGATCAGCAGGTGCTTCCGGCCTGTCTGGCCCGTGGTTCCGGTGTGTCTGAGAGCTGGTTCTGGCATGTCCGGCAGATGATTCCGGAGTGTCTGCCGAGTGGTTGTGGAGACAGCCTGGCAGGTGATTCCGAAGAGTTCACCAAATGGTTGTGGCGTAGCCGGCAGGTTATTTTGGCGTGTCAGGAAGTTGGTTCCGGCTAGTTGAGCAGGTGGATCAGGCGTGCTCGCCAGGGGGTTCAGGCGGGTCTGGCAGGTGGTTTCGGTCTGTTCGGGGAGTGGTTCCGGCATCTCAGGCACATGGTTCTGGCACGTCTGAGAGGTGGTTCCGGCCGGCCGGAGAGGTGTTTCCGGAGTGTCCGCCAAGTGGTTCTGGCGTAGCTGAGAGGTGATGTTGGCGTGACCGGCAGGTGGTTACAGCCAGCCCGGCAGGTGATTCCGAAGTGTTCACCAAATGGTTGTGGCGTAGCCGGCATGTGATTTTGGCGTGTCCAGCAGGTGGTTTTGGCGAGTCGAGCAGGTGGTTCTGGCGTGCTCGGCAGGTGCTTCCGGTGTCATTGGCATGTGGTTCCGGCATGTCTGTGAGGTGCTTCCGCCATGCCCGGCAGGTGATTCCGGAGTGTTCCCCAAGTGGTTCAGGCATAGCCGGCAGGTGATTTTGCATGTCCGGCAATGGTTCCGGCGAGTCGAGCCGGTGGTTCCGGCATGTCCGGCAGGTTGAGCCGGCATATGCGGCAGGTGATTCCGGAGTTTCCGGCATGTGGTTCTGGCACCTCTGAGAGGTGGTTCCGGCATGCCCGGCAGGTGATACCGGAGTGTACAGCATTTGGTTCTGGCACCTCTGAGAGGTGGTTCCGGAATGCCTGGCATGTGATTCCGGAGTGTCTGCCGAGTGGTTCTGGCGTAGCCGGCAGTTGATTTTGGCGTGTCCACTAGGTGGTTCTGGGGAGTGGATCAGCTGGTTCCGGCATACTCGGCAGGTGGTACCGGCGTGTCCAGAACATGGTTCTGGCAAGTCTGAGAGGTGGTTCCGGCACGCCCGACAGGTGATTCCGGAGCGTCCGCCATGTGTTTCTGGCGTACCCGGCAGGTGATTTTGGCATGTCCGACAGGTGTTTCTTGCGAGTCGAGCAGGTGGCTCAGGCATGCTCAGCTGGTGCTTCCGGCGTCTCTGGCACGTGGTTCTGGTGTGTCTGAGAGCTGGTTCTGGCATGTCCGGCAGATGATTCCGGAGTGTCCACCAAGTGGTTCTGTCAAACCCGGCAGGTGATTTTAGCGTGTCAGGTAGGTGGTTCCGGCGAGTCGAGTAGGTGGTTCCGGCGTGCTCGTCAGGTGGTTCAGGCGGGTCTGGCAGGTGGTTTCGGTCTGTTCGTGGTGTGGTTCCGGCATCTCAGGCACATGGTTCTGGCACGTCTGATAGGTGGTTCCGGCCGGCCCGACAGGTGTTTCCATGGTGTCCGCCAAGTGGTTCTGGCATAGCTGGCAGGTGATGTTGGCGTGACCGGCAGGTGGTTCCAGCCAGCCCGGCAGGTGATTCCAAAGAGTTCACCAAATGGTTGTGGCGTAGCCGGCAAGTGATTTTGGCGTGTCCAGCAGGTGGTTTTGGCGAGTCGAGCAGGTGGTTCTGGCGTGCTCGGCAGGTGCTTCCGGTGTCATTGGCATGTGGTTCCGTCACGTTGAGAGGTGGTTCCGCCATGCCCGGCAGGTGATTCCGGAGTGTTCGCCAAGTGGTTCTGGCGTAGCCGGCAGGTGATTTTGGATGTCCGGCAATGGTTCCGGCGAGTCGAGCCGGTGGTTCGGGCATGTCCGGCAGGTGGTTCCGGCATTCCCGGCAGGTGATTCCGGAGTGTCCGGCATGTGGTTCTGGCACCTCTGAGAGGTGGTTCCGGCATGCCCGGCAGGTGATTCCGGAGTGTTCGCCAAGTGGTTCTGGCGTAGCCGGCAGGTGATTTTGCATGTCCGGCAATGGTTCCAGCGAGTCGAGCCGGTGGTTCCGGAATGTCCGGCAGGTGGTTCCGGCATATCCGGCAGTTGGTTCCGACATGTCCAGCTGGTGGTTCCGGCATGCTCGGCCGGTGATGCCGGAGTGTCCGGCATGTGGTTCTGGCACCTCAGAGAGGTGGTTCCAGAATGCCTGGCATGTGATTCCGGAGTGTCTGCCGAGTGTTTCTGGCGTAGCCGGCAGTTTATTTTGGCGTGTCCACTAGGTGGTTCTGGTGAGTGGATCAGCTGGTTCCGGCATACTCGGCAGGTTGTACCGGCGTGTCCAGAACATGGTTCTGCCAAGTCTGAGAGGTGGTTCCGGTATGCCCGACAGGTGATTCCGGAGCGTCCGCCAAGTGTTTCTGGCGTACCCGGCAGGTGATTTTGGCATGTCCGACAGGTGTTTCCTGCGAGTCGAGCAGGTGGCTCAGGCATGCTCAGCTGGTGCTTCCGGCGTCTCTGGCACGTGGTTCTGGTGTGTCTGAGAGCTGGTTCTGGCATGTCCGGCAGATTATTCCGGAGTGTCCACCAAGTGGTTCTGGTATACCTGGCAGGTGATTTTGGCGTGTCAGGAAGGTGGTTCCGGCTAGTTGAGCAGGTGGATCAGGCGTGCTCGCCAGGGGTTTCAGGCGCGTCGGGCAGGTGGTTTCGGTCTGTTCGGGGAGTGGTTCCGGCATCACAGGCACATGGTTCTGGCACCTCTGAGAGGTGGTTGCGGCCAGCCCGACAGGTGTTTCCGGAGTGTCCGACAAGTGGTTCTGGCGTAGCTGAAAGGAGATGTTGGCGTGACCGGCAGGTGGTTCCAGCCAGCCTCGCAGGTGATTCCGGAGTGTCTGCCGAGTGGTTCTGGCGTAGCCGGCAGGTGATTTTGGCGTGTCCAGCAGGTGGTTCCGGCGAGCTCGGCAGGTGGTACCGGCGTGTCCGGAACATGGTTCTGGCACGTGTGAGAGATGGTTCCGGCATGCCCGGCAGGTGATTCCGGAGTGTTCGCCAAGTGGTTCTGGTGTAGCCGGCAGGTGATTTTTCATGGCCGGCAATGGTTCCGGCGAGTCGAGCCGGTGGTTCCGGCATGTCCGGCAGGTGGTTCCGGCATGCCCGGCAGGTGATTCCAGAGTGTCCGGCATGTGGTTCTGGCACCTCTGAGAGGTGGTTCCGGCCGGCCCGACAGGTGTTTCCATGGTGTCCGCCAAGTGGTTCTGGCATAGCTGGCAGGTGATGTTTGCGGGACCGGCAGGTGGTTCCAGGCAGCCCGGCAGGTGATTCCGAAGAGTTCGCCAAATGGTTGTGGCGTAGCCGGCAGGTGATTTTGGCGTGTCCAGCAGGTGGTTTTGGCGAGTCGAGCAGGTGGTTCTGGCGTGCTAGGCAGGTGCTTCCGGTGTCATTGGCATGTGGTTCCGGCATGTCTGAGAGGTGGTTCCGCCATGCCCGGCAGGTGATTCCGGAGTGTTCGCCAAGTGGTTCTGGCGCAGCCGGCAGGTGATTTTGCATGTCCGGCAATGGTTCCGGCGAGTCGAGCCTGTTGTTCCGGAATGTCCGGCAGGCGGTTCCGGCATGTCCGTCAGGTGGTTCCGGCATGTCCAGCACGTGGTTCCAGCATGCCCGGCAGGTGTTTCCGGAGTGTCCGGCATGTGGTTCTGGCAGCTCTGATAGGTGGTTCCGGAATGCCTGGCCTCTGATTCCAGAGTGTCTGCCGAGTGGTTCTGGCGTAGCCGGCAGTTGATTTTGGCGTGTCCACTAGGTGGTTCTGGGGAGTGGATCAGCTGGTTCCGGCATACTCTGCAGGTGGTACCGGCGTGTCCAGAACATTGTTCTGGCAAGTCTGAGAGGAGGTTCCGGCACGCCCGACAGGTGATTCCAGAGCATCCGCCAAGTGTTTCTGGCGTACTTGGCAGGTGATTTTGGCATGTCCCACAGGTGTTTCTTGCGAGTCGAGCAGGTGGCTGAGGCATGCTCAGCTGGTGCTTCCGGCGTCTCTGGCACGTGGTTCAGGTGTGTCTGAGAGCTAGTTCTGGCATGTCCGGCAGATGATTCCGGAGTGTCCAACAAGTGGTTCTGGTATACCTGGCAGGTGATTTTGGCGTGGCAGGAAGGTGGTTCCGGGTAGTTGAGCAGGTGGATTAGGCGTGCTCGCCAGGGGGTTCAGGCGGGTCTGGCAGGTGGTTTCGGTCTGTTCGGGGAGTGGTTCCGGCATCTCAGGCACATGGTTCTGGCACGTCTGAGAGGTGGTTCCGGCCGGCCCGACAGGTGTTTCCGGAGTGTCTGCCAAGTGGTTCTGGCGTAGCTGAAAGGTGATGTTGGCGTGACCGGCAGGTGGTTCCAGCCAGCCCCGCAGGTGATTCAGGAGTGTCTGCCGAGTGGTTCTGGTGTAGCCCGCAGGTGATTTTGGCGTGTCCAGCAGGTGGTTCCGGCGAGCTCGGCAGGTGGTACCGGCGTGTCCGGAACATGGTTCTGGCACGTCTGAGAGATGGTTCCGGCATGCACGGCAGGTGATTCCGGAGTGTCCGGCATGCGGTTCTGGCACTTCTGAGGGATGGTTCCGGCATGCCCGGCAGGTGGTTCCGGAGTGTCTGCCGAGTGGTTCTGGCGTGTCCAGCAGGTGGTTCTAGGGAGTGGATCAGGTGGTTCCGGCATACTCGGCAGGTGGTACTGCCGTGTCCGGAACATGGTTCTGGCAAGTCTGAGAGGCGGTTCCGGCATGCCCGACAGGTGATTCCGGAGTGTTCGCCAAGTGGTTCTGGCGTAGCCGGCAGGTCATTTTGCATGTCCGGCGGTGGTTCCGGCGAGTCGAGCCGGTGGTTCTGGCGTGTCCGGCAGGTGCTTCTGGCGTGACCGGCACGAGGTTCTGGCACATCTAAGAATTGGTTCCGGCATGCCCGACAGGTGATTCCGGACTGTCCGCCACGTGGTTCTGGCGTACCAGGCAGGTGATTTTGGCATGTCTGGCAGGTGTTTCTTGCAAGTCGAGCATTTGGCTCAGGCATGCTCAGCAGGTGCTTCCGGCGTGTCTGGCACGTGGTTCTGGTGTGTCTGAGAGCTGGTTCTGGCATCTCCGGCAGATGATTCCGGAGTGTCCACCAAGTGGTTCTGGTATAATTGTCAGGTGATTTTGGCATGTCAGGAAGGTGGTTCCGGCTAGTTGAGCAGGTGGATCAGGCGTGCTCGGCAGGGGGTTCATGCGGGTCTGGCAGGTGGTTTCGGTCTGTTCGGGGAGTGGTTCCGGCATCTCAGGCTCATGGTTCTGGCACGTCTGAGAGTTGGTTCCGGCCGGCCCGACAGGTGTTTCCATGGTGTCCGCCAAGTGGTTCTGGCATAGCTGGCAGGTGATGTTGGCGTGACCGGCAGGTGGTTCCAGCCAGGCCGGCATGTGATTCCGGAGTGTCTGCCGAGTGGTTCTGGCGTAGCCGGCAGGTGATTTTGGCGTGTCAAGCAGGTGGTTCCGGCGAGCTCGGCAGGTGGTACCGGCGTGTCCGGAACATGGTTCTGGCACGTCTGAGAGATGGTTCCGGCATGCCCGGCAGGTGATTCCGGAGTTTCCGGCATGTGGTTCTGGCACCTCTGAGAGGTGGCCCCTGCCGGCTCGACATGTGTTTCCGGAGTGTCCGCCAAGTGGTTCTGGCGTAGCTGAAAGGTGATGTTGGCGTGACCGGCAGGTGGTTCCAGCCGGCCCGGCAGGTGATTCCGGAGTGTCTGCCGAGTGGTTCTGGCGTACCAGGCAGGTGATTTTGGCGTGTCCAGCAGGTGGTTCCGGCGAGCTCGGCAGGTGGTACCAGCGTGTCTGGAACATGCTTCTGGCACTTCTGAGAGATGCTTCCGGCATGCCCGGCATTTGATTCCGGAGTGTCCACCAAGTGGTTCTGGTATACCTGGCAGGTGATTTTGGCGTGTCAGGAAGTTGGTTCCGGCTAGTTGAGCAGGTGGATCAGGCGGGCTCGCCAGGGGGTTCAGGAGGGTCTGGCAGGTGGTTTCGGTCTGTTCGGGGAGTGGTTCCGGCATCTCAGGCTCATGGTTCTGGCACGTGTGAGAGGTGGTTCCGGCCGGCCCGACAGGTGTTTCCAGGGTGTCCGCCAAGTGGTTCTGGCATAGCTGGCTGGTGATGTTGGCGTGACCGGCAGGTGGTTCCAGCCAGCCCGGCAGGTGATTCCGAAGAGTTCACCAAATGGTTGTGGCGTAGCCGGCAGGTTATTTTGGCGTGTCAGGAAGGGGGTTCCGGCTAGTTGAGCAGGTGGATCAGGCGTGCTCGCCAGGGGGTTCAGGCGGGTCTGGCAGGTGGTTTCGGTCTGTTCTGTGAGTGGTTCCAGCATCTCAGGCTCATGGTTCTGGAACTTCTGAGAGGTGGTTCCGGCCGGCCCGACAGGTGTTTCCATGGTGTCCGCCAAGTGGTTCTGGCATAGCTGGCAGGTGATGTTTGCGGGACCGGCAGGTGGTTCCATCCAGCCCGGCAGGTGATTCCGAAGAGTTCACCAAATGGTTGTGGCGTAGCCGGCAGGTGATTTTGGCGTGTCCAGCAGGTGGTTTTGGCGAGTCGAGCAGGTGGTTCTGGCGTGCTAGGCAGGTGCTTCCGGTGTCATTGGCATGTGGTTCCGGCATGTCTGAGAGGTGGTTCCGCCATGCCCGGCAGGTGATTCCGGAGTGTTCGCCAAGTGGTTCTGGCGTAGCCGGCAGGTGATTTTACATGTCCGGCAATGGTTCCGGCGAGTCGAGCCTGTTGTTCCGGAATGTCCGGAAGGTGGTTCCGGCATGTCCGGCAGGTGGTTCCGGCATGTCCAGCACGTGGTTCCAGCATGCCCGGCAGGTGTTTCCGGAGTGTCCGGCATGTGGTTCTGGCAGCTCTGAGAGGTGGTTCCGGAATGCCTGGCCTCTGATTCCGGAGTGTCTGCCGAGTGGTTCTGGCGTAGCCGGCAGTTGATTTTGGCGTGTCCACTAGGTGGTTCTGGGGAGTGGATCAGCTGGTTCCGGCATACTCTGCAGGTGGTACCGGCGTGTCCAGAACATTGTTCTGGCAAGTCTGAGAGGAGGTTCCGGCACGCCCGACAGGTGATTCCAGAGCATCCGCCAAGTGTTTCTGGCGTACTTGGCAGGTGATTTTGGCATGTCCCACAGGTGTTTCTTGCGAGTCGAGCAGGTGGCTGAGGCATGCTCAGCTGGTGCTTCCGGCGTCTCTGGCACGTGGTTCAGGTGTGTCTGAGAGCTGGTTCTGGCATGTCCGGCAGATGATTCCGGAGTGTCCACCAAGTGGTTCTGGTATACCTGGCAGGTGATTTTGGCGTGGCAGGAAGGTGGTTCCGGGTAGTTGAGCAGGTGGATCAGGCGTGCTCGCCAGGGGGTTCAGGCGGGTCTGGCAGGTGGTTTCGGTCTGTTCGGGGAGTGGTTCCTGCATTTGAGGCACATGGTTCTGGCACGTCTGAGAGGTGGTTCCGGCCGGCTCAACAGGTGTTTCCGGAGTGTCCGCCAAGTGGTTCTGGCGTAGCTGAAAGGTGCTGTTGGCGTGACCGGCAGGTGGTTCCAGCCGGCCCGGCAGGTGATTCCGGAGTGTCTGCCGAGTGGTTCTGGCGTACCAGGCAGGTGATTTTGGCGTGTCCAGCAGGTGGTTCCGGCGAGCTCGGCAGGTGTTACCAGCGTGTCTGGAACATGCTTCTGGCACGTCTGAGAGATGGTTCCGGCATGCCCGGCATTTGATTCCGGAGTGTCCACCAAGTGGTTCTGGTATACCTGGCAGGTGATTTTGGCGTGTCAGGAAGTTGGTTCCGGCTAGTTGAGCAGGTGGATCAGGCGTGCTCGCCAGGGGGTTCAGGCCGGTCTGGCAGGTGGTTTCTGTCTGTTCGGGGAGTGGTTCCGGCATCTCAGGCTCATGGTTCTGGCACGTGTGAGAGGTGGTTCCGGCCGGTCCGACAGGTGTTTCCAGGGTGTCCGCCAAGTGGTTCTGGCATAGCTGGCAGGTGATGTTGGCGTGACCAGCAGGTGGTTCCAGCCAGCCCGGCAGGTGATTCCGAAGAGTTCACCAAATGGTTGTGGCGTAGCCGGCAGGTTATTTTGGCGTGTCAGGAAGGGGGTTCCGGCTAGTTGAGCAGGTGGATCAGGCGTGCTCGCCAGTGGGTTCAGGCGGGTCTGGCAGGTGGTTTCGGTCTGTTCGGGGAGTGGTTCCAGCTTCTTAGGCACATGGTTCTGGCACGTCTGAGAGGTGTTTCCGGCCGGCCGGAGAGGTGTTTCCGGAGTGTCCGCCAAGTGGTTCTGGCGTAGCTGAAAGGTGATTTTGGCGTGTCCAGCAGGTGGTTCCGGGGAGCTCGGCAGGTGGTACCGGCGTGTCCGGAACATGGTTCTGGCACGTCTGAGAGATTGTTCCGGCATGCTCGGCAGGTGATTCCGGAGTGTCCGGCATGTGGTTCTGGCACCTCTGAGAGGTGGTTCCGGCATGCCCGGCAGGTGGTTCCGGAGTGTCTGCCGAGTGGTTCAGGCGTAGTCGGCAGGTGATTCTGGCGTGTCCAGTAGGTGGTTCTGGGGAGTGGATCAGGTGGTTCCGGCATACTCTGCAGGTGGTACCGGCGTGTCCAGAACATGGTTCTGGCAAGTCTGAGAGTTGGTTCCGGCATGCCCGGCAGGTGATTCCGGAGTGTCCGGCATGTGGTTCTGGCACCTCTGAGAGGTGGGTCCGGCATGCCCGGCTGGTGGTTCCGGAGGTTCTGCCGAGTGGTTCTGGCGTAGTCGGCATGTGATTCTGGCGTGTCCAGCAGGTGGTTCTGGGGAGTGGATCAGGTGGTTCCAGCATACTCGGCAGGTGGTACCGTCGTGTCCGGAGCATGGTTCTGGCAAGTCTGAGAGGCGGTTCCGGGATGCCCGACAGGTGATTCCGGAGTGTCCGGCATGTGGTTCTGGCACCTCTTAGAGGTGGTTCCGGCATGCCCGGCAGGTGAATCCGGACTGTTCGCCAAGTGGTTCTGGCGTAGCCGGCAGGTGATTTTGCATGTCCGGCAATGGTTCCGGCGAGTCGAGCCGTGGTTCTGGAATGTCCGGCAGGTGGTTCCGGCATGTCCGGCAGGTGGTTCCAGCATGTCCAGCACGTGGTTCCAGCATGCCCGGCAGGTGATTCTGGAATGTCCGGCATGTGGTTCTGGCACCTCTGAGAGGTGGTTCCGGCATGCCCGGCAGGTGATACCGGAAGGTCCGGCATTTGGGTCTGGCACCTCTGAGAGGTGGTTCCGGAATGCCTGGCATGTGATTCCGGAGTGTCTGCAGAGTGGTTCTGGCGTAGCCGGCAGTTGCTCTTGGCGTGTCCACTAGGTGGTTCTGGGGAGTGGATCAGCTGGTTCCGGCATACTCGGCAGGTGGTACCGGCGTCTCCAGAACATGGTTCTGGCAAGTCTGAGAGGTGGTTCCGCCACGCCCGACAGGTGATTCTGGAGAGTCCGCCAAGTGTTTCTGGCGTACCTGGCAGGTGATTTTCGCCTGTCCGACAGGTGTATCTTGCGAGTCGAGCAGGTGGCTCAGGCATGCTCAGCAGGTGATTCCGTCGTGTCTGGCACGTGGTTCTGGTGTGTCTGAGAGCTGGTTCTGGCATCTCCGTCAGATGATTCCGGAGTGTCCACCAAGTGGTTCTGGTATAACGGGCAGGTGATTTTGGCATGTCAGGAAGGTGGTTCCGGCTAGTTGAGCAGGTGGATCAGGCGTGCTCGCCAGGGGGTTCAGGCAGGTCTGGCAGGTGGTTTCGGTCTGTTCTGTGAGTGGTTCCAGCATCTCAGGCTCATGGTTCTGGAACTTCTGAGAGGTGGTTCCGGCCGGCCCGACACGTGTTTCCATGGTGTCCGCCAAGTGGTTCTGGCATAGATGGCAGGTGATGTTGGCGTGACCGGCAGGTGGTTCCAGCCAGCCCGGCAGGTGATTCCGAAGAGTTCACCAAATGGTTGTGGCGTAGCCAGCAGGTGATTTTGGCGTGTCCAGCAGGTGGTTTTGGCGAGTCGGGCACGTGGTTCTGGCGTGCTCGGCAGGTTCTTCCGGTGTCATTGGCATGTGTTTCCGGCATGTCTGAGAGGTGGTTCCGCCATGCCCAGCAGGTGATTCCGGAGTGTTCGCCAAGTGGTTCTGGCCTAGCCGGCAGGTGATTTTGCATGTCCGGCAATGGTTCCGGCGAGTCGAGCCGGTGGTTCCGGCATGTCCGGCAGGTGGTTCCGGCATGCCCGGCAGGTGATTCCGGAGTGTCCGGCATCTGGTTCTGGCACCTCTGAGAGGTGGTTCCTGCATGCCTATCAGGTGATACCGGAGTGTTCGCCAAGTGGTTCTAGCGTAGCCGGCAGGTGATTTTGCATGTCCGGCAATGGTTCCGGCGAGTCGAGCCGGTGGTTCCGGAATGTCCGGCAGGTGGTTCCGGCATGTCCGGCAAGTGGTTCCGGCATGTCCAGCACGTGGTTCCAGCATGCCCTGCAGGTGATTCCGGAGTGTCCGGCATGTGGTTCTGGCACCTCTGAAAGGTGGTTCCGGCATGCCCGGCAGGTGATACCGGAGTCTCCGGCATTTGGTTCTGGCACCTCTGAGAGGTGGTTCCGGAATGCCTGGCCTGTGATTCAGGAGTGTCTGCCGAGTGGTTCTGGCGTAGCCGGCAGTTGATTTTGGCGTGTCCTCTAGGTGGTTCTGGGGAGTGGATAAGCTGGTTCCGGCATACTCGGCAGGTGGTACCGGCGTGTCCAGAACATGGTTCTGTCAAGTCTGAGAGGTGGTTCCGGCACGCCCGACAGGTGATTCCGGAGCGTCCGCCAAGTGTTTCTGGCGTACCCGGCATGTGATTTTGGCATGTCCGACAGGTGTATCTTGCGAGTCGAGCAGGTGGCTGAGGCATGCTCAGCTGGTGCTTCCGGCGTCTCTGGCACGTGGTTCTGGTGTGTCTGAGAGCTGGTTCTGGCATGTCCGGCAGATGATTCCAGAGTGTCCACCAAGTGGTTCTTGTATACCTGGCAGGTGATTTTCGCGGGTCAGGAAGTTGGTTCCAGCTAGTTGAGCAGGTGGATCAGGCGTGCTTGCCAGGGGCTTCAGGCGGGTCTGGCAGGTGGTTTCGGTCTGTTGGGGGAGTGGTTCCGGCATCTCAGGCACATGGTTCTGGCACGTCTGAGAGGTGGTTCCGGCCGGTCCGACAGGTGTTTCCATGGTGTCCGCCAAGTGGTTCTGGCATAGCTGGCAGGTGATATTGGCGTGACCGGCAGGTGGTTCCAGCAAGCCCGGCAGGTGATTCCGAAGAGTTCACCAAATGGTTGTGGCGTAGCCGGCAGGTGATTTTGGCGTGTCCAGCAGGTGGTTTTGGCGAGTCGAGCAGGTGGTTCTGGCGTTCTCGGCAGGTGCTTCCGGTGTCATTGGCATGTGGTTCCGGCATGTCTGAGAGGTGGTTCCGGCATGCCCGGCAGGTGGTTCCGGAGTGTCTGCCGAGTGGTTCTGGAGCCAGCCCGGCAGGTGATTCCGAAGAGTTCACCAAATCGTTGTGGCGTAGCCGGCAGGTGATTTTGGTGTGTCAGGATGTTGGTTCCGGCTAGTTGAGCAGGTGAATCAGGCGTGCTCGCCAGGGGGTTCAGGCGGGTCTGGCAGGTGGTTTCGGTCTGTTCGGGGAGTGGTTCCGGCATCACAGGCACATGGTTATGGCACGTCTGAGAGGTGGTTCCGGCCGGCCGGAGAGGTGTTTCCGGAGTGTCCGCCAAGTGGTTCTGGAGTAGCTGAGAGGTGATGTTGGCGTGACCGGCAGGTGGTTCCAGCCAGCCCGGCAGGTGATTCCGGAGTGTCTGCCGTGTGGTTCTGGCGTATCTGGCAGGTGAATTTGGCGTGTCCAGCAGGTGGTTCCGGCGAGCTCGGCAGGTGGTACCAGCGTGTCCGGAACATGGTTCTGGCACGTCTGAGAGATGGTTCCGTCATGCCAGGCCAGTGATTCCGGAGTGTCCGGCATGTGGTTCTGGCACCTCTGAGAGGTGGTTCCGGGATGCCCGGCAGGTGGTTCCGGAGTGTCTGCCGAGTGGTTCTGGCGTAGTCGGCAGGTGAATCTGGCTTGTCCAGCAGGTGGTTCTGGGGAGTGGATCAGGTGGTTCCGGCATACTCGGCAGGTCGTACCGGCGTGTCCGGAACATGGTTCTGGCAAGTCTGAGAGGCGGTTCCGGCATGCCCGACAGGTGATTCCGGAGTGCTCGCCAAGTGGTTCTGGTGTAGGCGGCAGGTCATTTTGTATGTCCGGCGGTGGTTCCAGCGAGTCGAGCCGGTCGTTCCGGCGTGTCCGGCAGGTGGTTCTGGCGTGACCGGCACGAGGTTCTGGCACGTCTGAGAGTTGGTTCCGGCATGCTCGACAGGTGATTCTGGAGTGTCCGCCACGTGGTTCTGCCGTACCAGGCAGGTGATTTTGGCGTGTCTGGCAGGTGTTTCTTGCAAGTCGAGCATTTGGCTCAGGCATGCTCAGCAGGTGCTTCCGGCGTGTCTGGCACGTGGTTCTGGTGTGTCTGAGAGCTGGTTCTGGCATGTCCGGCAGATGATTCCGGAGTGTCCACCAAGTGGTTGTGGCATACCCGGCAGGTGATTTTGGCGTGTCAGGTAGGTGGTTCCAGCGAGTCGAGTAGGTGGTTCCGGCGTGCTCGGCAGGTGGTTCAGGCAGGTCTGGCAGGTGGTTTCGGTCTGTTTGGGGTGTAGTTCCGGCATCTCAGGCACATGGCTCTGGCACGTCTGAGAGGTGGTTCCGGCCGGCCCGACAGGTGTTTCCATGGTTTCCGCCATGTGGTTCTGGCATAGCTGGCTGGTGATGTTGGCGTGACCGGCAGGTGGTTCCAGCCAGCCCGGCAGGTGATTCCGAAGTGTTCACCAAATGGTTGTGGCGTAGCCGGAAGGTGATTTTGGCGTGTCCAGCAGGTGGTTTTGGCGAGTCGAGCAGGTGGTTCTGGCGTGCTCGGCAGGTGCTTCCGGTGTCATTGGCATGTGGTTCCGGCATGTCTGAGAGGTGGTTCCGCCATGCCCGGCAGGTGATTCCGGAGTGTTCGCCAAGTGGTTCTGGCGTAGCCGGCAGGTGATTTTGCATGTCCGGCAATGGTTCCGGCGAGTCGAGCCGGTTGTTCCGGAATGTCCGGAAGGCGGTTCCGGCATGTCCGGCAGGTGGTTCCGGCATGTCCAGCACGTGGTTCCAGCATGCCCGGCAGGTGTTTCCGGAGTGTCCGGCATGTGGTTCTGGCAGCTCTGAGAGGTGGTTCCGGAATGCCTGGCCTCTGATTCCGGAGTGTCTGCCGAGTGGTTCTGGCGTAGCCGGCAGTTGATTTTGGCGTGTCCACTAGGTGGTTCTGGGGAGTGGATCAGGTGGTTCCGGCATACTCTCCAGGTGGTACCGGCGTGTCCAGAACATGGTTCTGGCAAGTCTGAGAGTTGGTTCCGGCATGCCCGGCAGGTGATTCCGGAGTGTCCGGCATGTGGTTCTGGCACCTCTGAGAGGTGGGTCCGGCATGCCCGGCTGGTGGTTCCGGAGGTTCTGCCGAGTGGTTCTGGCGTAGTCGTCAGGTGATTCTGGCGTGTCCAGCAGGTGGTTCTGGGGAGTGGATCAGGTGGTTCCAGCATACTCGGCAGGTGGTACCGTCGTGTCCGGAGCATGGTTCTGGCAAGTCTGAGAGGCGGTTCCGGGATGCCCGACAGGTGATTCCGGAGTGTCCGGCATGTGGTTCTGGCACCTCTTAGAGGTGGTTCCGGCATGCCCGGCAGGTGAATCCGGACTGTTCGCCAAGTGGTTCTGGCGTAGCCGGCAGGTGATTTTGCATGTCCGGCAATGGTTCCGGCGAGTCGAGCCGTGGTTCTGGAATGTCCGGCAGGTGGTTCCGGCATGTCCGGCAGGTGGTTCCAGCATGTCCAGCACGTGGTTCCAGCATGCCCGGCAGGTGATTCTGGAATATCCGGCATGTGGTTCTGGCACCTCTGAGAGGTGGTTCCGGCATGCCCGGCAGGTGATACCGGAAGGTCCGGCATTTGGGTCTGGCACCTCTGAGAGGTGGTTCCGGAATGCCTGGCATGTGATTCCGGAGTGTCTGCAGAGTGGTTCTGGCGTAGCCGGCAGTTGATCTTGGCGTGTCCACTAGGTGGTTCTGGGGAGTGGATCAGCTGGTTCCGGCATACTCGGCAGGTGGTACCGGCGTCTCCAGAACATGGTTCTGGCAAGTCTGAGAGGTGGTTCCACCACGCCCGACAGGTGATTCTGGAGAGTCCGCCAAGTGTTTCTGGCGTACCCGGCAGGTGATTTTCGCCTGTCCGACAGGTGTATCTTGCGAGTCGAGCAGGTGGCTGAGGCATGCTCAGCTGGTGCTTCCGGCGTCTCTGGCACGTGGTTCTGGTGTGTCTGAGAGCTGCTTCTGGCATGTCCGGCAGATGATTCCGGAGTGTCCACCAAGTTGTTGTGGCATACCCGGCAGGCGATTTTAGCGTGTCAGGTAGGTGGTTCCGGCGAGTCGAGTACGCGGTTCCGGCGTGCTCGGCAGGTGTTTCAGGCGGGTCTGGCAGGAGGTTTCGGTCTGTTCGGGGTGTGGTTCCGGCATCTCAGGCACATGGCTCTGGCACGTCTGATAGCTGGTTCTGGCATGCCCGACAGGTGATTCCGGAGAGTCCACCACGTGGTTCTGGCGTACCCGGCAGGTGATTTTGGCGTGTCTGGCAGGTGTTTCTTGCAAGTCGAGCATGTGGCTCAGGCATGATCAGCAGGTGCTTCCGGCGTGTCCGGCACGTGGTTCTGGTGTGTCTGAGAGCTGGTTCTGGCATGTCCGGCAGATGATTCCGGAGTGTCCACCAAGTGGTTGTGGCATACCCGGCAGGTGACTTTAGCGTGTCAGCAGGCGGTTCCAGCGAGTCGAGTAGGTGGTTCCGGCGTGCTCGGCAGGTGTTTCAGGCGGGTCTGGCAGGAGGTTTCGTTCTGTTCGGGGTGTGGTTCCGGCATCTCAGGCACATGGTTCTGGCACGTCTGATAGGTGGTTCCGGCCGGCCCGACAGGTGTTTCCATGGTGTCCGCCAAGTGGTTCTGGCATAGATGGCAGGTGATGTTGGCGTGACCGGCAGGTGGTTCCAGCCAGCCCGGCAGGTGATTCCGAAGAGTTCACCAAATTTTTGTGGCGTAGCCAGCAGGTGATTTTGGCGTGTCCAGCAGGTGGTTTTGGCGAGTCGGGCACGTGGTTCTGGCGTGCTCGGCAGGTTCTTCCGGTGTCATTGGCATGTGTTTCCGGCATGTCTGAGAGGTGGTTCCGCCATGCCCAGCAGGTGATTCCGGAGTGTTCGCCAAGTGGTTCTGGCCTAGCCGGCAGGTGATTTTGCATGTCCGGCAATGGTTCCGGCGAGTCGAGCCGGTGGTTCCGGCATGTCCGGCAGGTGGTTCCGGCATGCCCGGCAGGTGATTCCGGAGTGTCCGGCATCTGGTTCTGGCACCTCTGAGAGGTGGTTCCTGCATGCCTATCAGGTGATACCGGAGTGTTCGCCAAGTGGTTCTAGCGTAGCCGGCAGGTGATTTTGCATGTCCGGCAATGGTTCCGGCGAGTCGAGCCGGTGGTTCCGGAATGTCCGGCAGGTGGTTCCGGCATGTCCGGCAAGTGGTTCCGGCATGTCCAGCACGTGGTTCCAGCATGCCCTGCAGGTGATTCCGGAGTGTCCGGCATGTGGTTCTGGCACCTCTGAAAGGTGGTTCCGGCATGCCCGGCAGGTGATACCGGAGTCTCCGGCATTTGGTTCTGGCACCTCTGAGAGGTGGTTCCGGAATGCCTGGCCTGTGATTCAGGAGTGTCTGCCGAGTGGTTCTGGCGTAGCCGGCAGTTGATTTTGGCGTGTCCTCTAGGTGGTTCTGGGGAGTGGATAAGCTGGTTCCGGCATACTCGGCAGGTGGTACCGGCGTGTCCAGAACATGGTTCTGTCAAGTCTGAGAGGTGGTTCCGTCACGCCCGACAGGTGATTCCGGAGCGTCCGCCAAGTGTTTCTGGCGTACCCGGCATGTGATTTTGGCATGTCCGACAGGTGTATCTTGCGAGTCGAGCAGGTGGCTGAGGCATGCTCAGCTGGTGCTTCCGGCGTCTCTGGCACGTGGTTCTGGTGTGTCTGAGAGCTGGTTCTGGCATGTCCGGCAGATGATTCCAGAGTGTCCACCAAGTGGTTCTTGTATACCTGGCAGGTGATTTTCGCGGGTCAGGAAGTTGGTTCCAGCTAGTTGAGCAGGTGGATCAGGCGTGCTTGCCAGGGGCTTCAGGCGGGTCTGGCAGGTGGTTTCGGTCTGTTGGGGGAGTGGTTCCGGCATCTCAGGCACATGTTTCTGGCACGTCTGAGAGGTGGTTCCGGCCGGTCCGACAGGTGTTTCCATGGTGTCTGCCAAGTGGCTCTGGCATAGCTGGCAGGTGATATTGGCGTGACCGGCAGGTGGTTCCAGCAAGCCCGGCAGGTGATTAGGAAGAGTTCACCAAATGGTTGTGGCGTAGCCGGCAGGTGATTTTGGCGTGTCCAGCAGGTGGTTTTGGCGAGTCGAGCAGGTGGTTCTGGCGTTCTCGGCAGGTGCTTCCGGTGTCATTGGCATGTGGTTCCGGCATGTCTGAGAGGTGGTTCCGGCATGCCCGGCAGGTGGTTCCGGAGTGTCTGCCGAGTGGTTCTGGAGCCAGCCCGGCAGGTGATTCCGAAGAGTTCACCAAATCGTTGTGGCGTAGCCGGCAGGTGATTTTGGTGTGTCAGGATGTTGGTTCCGGCTAGTTGAGCAGGTGAATCAGGCGTGCTCGCCAGGGGGTTCAGGCGGGTCTGGCAGGTGGTTTCGGTCTGTTCGGGGAGTGGTTCCGGCATCACAGGCACATGGTTATGGCACGTCTGAGAGGTGGTTCCGGCCGGCCGGAGAGGTGTTTCCGGAGTGTCCGCCAAGTGGTTCTGGCGTAGCTGAGAGGTGATGTTGGCGTGACCGGCAGGTGGTTCCAGCCAGCCCGGCAGGTGATTCCGGAGTGTCTGCCGTGTGGTTCTGGCGTATCTGGCAGGTGAATTTGGCGTGTTCAGCAGGTGGTTCCGGCGAGCTCGGCAGGTGGTACCAGCGTGTCCGGAACATGGTTCTGGCACGTCTGAGAGATGGTTCCGTCATGCCAGGCCAGTGATTCCGGAGTGTCCGGCATGTGGTTCTGGCACCTCTGAGAGGTGGTTCCGGGATGCCCGGCAGGTGGTTCCGGAGTCTCTGCCGAGTGGTTCTGGCGTAGTCGGCAGGTGATTCTGGCTTGTCCAGCAGGTGGTTCTGGGGAGTGGATCAGGTGGTTCCGGCATACTCGGCAGGTCGTACCGGCGTGTCCGGAACATGGTTCTGGCAAGTCTGAGAGGCGGTTCCGGCATGCCCGACAGGTGATTCCGGAGTGCTCGCCAAGTGGTTCTGGTGTAGGCGGCAGGTCATTTTGTATGTCCGGCGGTGGTTCCAGCGAGTCGAGCCGGTCGTTCCGGCGTGTCCGGCAGGTGGTTCTGGCGTGACCGGCACGAGGTTCTGGCACGTCTGAGAGTTGGTTCCGGCATGCTCGACAGGTGATTCTGGAGTGTCCGCCACGTGGTTCTGCCGTACCAGGCAGGTGATTTTGGCGTGTCTGGCAGGTGTTTCTTGCAAGTCGAGCATTTGGCTCAGGCATGCTCAGCAGGTGCTTCCGGCGTGTCTGGCACGTGGTTCTGGTGTGTCTGAGAGCTGGTTCTGGCATGTCCGGCAGATGATTCCGGAGTGTCCACCAAGTGGTTGTGGCATACCCGGCAGGTGATTTTGGCGTGTCAGGTAGGTGGTTCCAGCGAGTCGAGTAGGTGGTTCCGGCGTGCTCGGCAGGTGGTTCAGGCAGGTCTGGCAGGTGGTTTCGGTCTGTTTGGGGTGTAGTTCCGGCATCTCAGGCACATGGCTCTGGCACGTCTGAGAGGTGGTTCCGGCCGGCCCGACAGGTGTTTCCATGGTTTCCGCCATGTGGTTCTGGCATAGCTGGCTGGTGATGTTGGCGTGACCGGCAGGTGGTTCCAGCCAGCCCGGCAGGTGATTCCGAAGTGTTCACCAAGTGGTTGTGGCGTAGCCGGAAGGTGATTTAGGCGTGTCCATCAGGCGGTTTTGGCGAGTCGAGCAGGTGGTTCTGGCGTGCTCGGCAGGTGCTTCCGGTGTCATTGGCATGTGGTTCCAGCATGTCTGAGAGGTGGTTCCGCCATGCCCGGCAGGTGATTCCGGAGTGTTCCCCAAGTGGTTCTGGCATAGCCGGCAGGTGATTTTGCATGTCCGGCAATGGTTCCGGCGAGTCGAGCCGGTGGTTCCGGCATGTCCGGCAGGTGGTTCCGGCATGCCCGGCAGGTGATTCCGGAGTGTCCGGCATGTGGTTCTGGCACCTCTGAAAGGTGGTTCCGGCATGCCCGGCAGGTGATACCGGAGTCTCCGGCATTTGGTTCTGGCACCTCTGAGAGGTGGTTCCGGAATGCCTGGCCTGTGATTCAGGAGTGTCTGCCGAGTGGTTCTGGCGTAGCCGGCAGTTGATTTTGGCGTGTCCTCTAGGTGGTTCTGGGGAGTGGATAAGCTGGTTCCGGCATACTCGGCAGGTGGTACCGGCGTGTCCAGAACATGGTTCTGTCAAGTCTGAGAGGTGGTTCCGTCACGCCCGACAGGTGATTCCGGAGCGTCCGCCAAGTGTTTCTGGCGTACCCGGCATGTGATTTTGGCATGTCCGACAGGTGTATCTTGCGAGTCGAGCAGGTGGCTGAGGCATGCTCAGCTGGTGCTTCCGGCGTCTCTGGCACGTGGTTCTGGTGTGTCTGAGAGCTGGTTCTGGCATGTCCGGCAGATGATTCCAGAGTGTCCACCAAGTGGTTCTTGTATACCTGGCAGGTGATTTTCGCGGGTCAGGAAGTTGGTTCCAGCTAGTTGAGCAGGTGGATCAGGCGTGCTTGCCAGGGGCTTCAGGCGGGTCTGGCAGGTGGTTTCGGTCTGTTGGGGGAGTGGTTCCGGCATCTCAGGCACATGTTTCTGGCACGTCTGAGAGGTGGTTCCGGCCGGTCCGACAGGTGTTTCCATGGTGTCTGCCAAGTGGCTCTGGCATAGCTGGCAGGTGATATTGGCGTGACCGGCAGGTGGTTCCAGCAAGCCCGGCAGGTGATTAGGAAGAGTTCACCAAATGGTTGTGGCGTAGCCGGCAGGTGATTTTGGCGTGTCCAGCAGGTGGTTTTGGCGAGTCGAGCAGGTGGTTCTGGCGTTCTCGGCAGGTGCTTCCGGTGTCATTGGCATGTGGTTCCGGCATGTCTGAGAGGTGGTTCCGGCATGCCCGGCAGGTGGTTCCGGAGTGTCTGCCGAGTGGTTCTGGAGCCAGCCCGGCAGGTGATTCCGAAGAGTTCACCAAATCGTTGTGGCGTAGCCGGCAGGTGATTTTGGTGTGTCAGGATGTTGGTTCCGGCTAGTTGAGCAGGTGAATCAGGCGTGCTCGCCAGGGGGTTCAGGCGGGTCTGGCAGGTGGTTTCGGTCTGTTCGGGGAGTGGTTCCGGCATCACAGGCACATGGTTATGGCACGTCTGAGAGGTGGTTCCGGCCGGCCGGAGAGGTGTTTCCGGAGTGTCCGCCAAGTGGTTCTGGCGTAGCTGAGAGGTGATGTTGGCGTGACCGGCAGGTGGTTCCAGCCAGCCCGGCAGGTGATTCCGGAGTGTCTGCCGTGTGGTTCTGGCGTATCTGGCAGGTGAATTTGGCGTGTCCAGCAGGTGGTTCCGGCGAGCTCGGCAGGTGGTACCAGCGTGTCCGGAACATGGTTCTGGCACGTCTGAGAGATGGTTCCGTCATGCCAGGCCAGTGATTCCGGAGTGTCCGGCATGTGGTTCTGGCACCTCTGAGAGGTGGTTCCGGGATGCCCGGCAGGTGGTTCCGGAGTCTCTGCCGAGTGGTTCTGGCGTAGTCGGCAGGTGATTCTGGCTTGTCCAGCAGGTGGTTCTGGGGAGTGGATCAGGTGGTTCCGGCATACTCGGCAGGTCGTACCGGCGTGTCCGGAACATGGTTCTGGCAAGTCTGAGAGGCGGTTCCGGCATGCCCGACAGGTGATTCCGGAGTGCTCGCCAAGTGGTTCTGGTGTAGGCGGCAGGTCATTTTGTATGTCCGGCGGTGGTTCCAGCAGGTCGAGCCGGTCGTTCCGGCGTGTCCGGCAGGTGGTTCTGGCGTGACCGGCACGAGGTTCTGGCACGTCTGAGAGTTGGTTCCGGCATGCTCGACAGGTGATTCTGGAGTGTCCGCCACGTGGTTCTGCCGTACCAGGCAGGTGATTTTGGCGTGTCTGGCAGGTGTTTCTTGCAAGTCGAGCATTTGGCTCAGGCATGCTCAGCAGGTGCTTCCGGCGTGTCTGGCACGTGGTTCTGGTGTGTCTGAGAGCTGGTTCTGGCATGTCCGGCAGATGATTCCGGAGTGTCCACCAAGTGGTTGTGGCATACCCGGCAGGTGATTTTGGCGTGTCAGGTAGGTGGTTCCAGCGAGTCGAGTAGGTGGTTCCGGCGTGCTCGGCAGGTGGTTCAGGCAGGTCTGGCAGGTGGTTTCGGTCTGTTTGGGGTGTAGTTCCGGCATCTCAGGCACATGGCTCTGGCACGTCTGAGAGGTGGTTCCGGCCGGCCCGACAGGTGTTTCCATGGTTTCCGCCATGTGGTTCTGGCATAGCTGGCTGGTGATGTTGGCGTGACCGGCAGGTGGTTCCAGCCAGCCCG
The DNA here is from genome assembly GCF_041296265.1 of Equus caballus. Lineage (NCBI taxonomy): Eukaryota > Metazoa > Chordata > Mammalia > Perissodactyla > Equidae > Equus > Equus caballus. The sequence goes on from NW_027222395.1 coordinate 4,035,894, forward strand.
GCAGGTGATTCCGAAGTGTTCACCAAGTGGTTGTGGCGTAGCCGGAAGGTGATTTAGGCGTGTCCATCAGGCGGTTTTGGCGAGTCGAGCAGGTGGTTCTGGCGTGCTCGGCAGGTGCTTCCGGTGTCATTGGCATGTGGTTCCAGCATGTCTGAGAGGTGGTTCCGCCATGCCCGGCAGGTGATTCCGGAGTGTTCCCCAAGTGGTTCTGGCATAGCCGGCAGGTGATTTTGCATGTCCGGCAATGGTTCCGGCGAGTCGAGCCGGTGGTTCCGGCATGTCCGGCAGGTGGTTCCGGCATGCCCGGCAGGTGATTCCGGAGTGTCCGGCATGTGGTTCTGGCACCTCTGAAAGGTGGTTCCGGCATGCCCGGCAGGTGATACCGGAGTCTCCGGCATTTGGTTCTGGCACCTCTGAGAGGTGGTTCCGGAATGCCTGGCCTGTGATTCAGGAGTGTCTGCCGAGTGGTTCTGGCGTAGCCGGCAGTTGATTTTGGCGTGTCCTCTAGGTGGTTCTGGGGAGTGGATAAGCTGGTTCCGGCATACTCGGCAGGTGGTACCGGCGTGTCCAGAACATGGTTCTGTCAAGTCTGAGAGGTGGTTCCGTCACGCCCGACAGGTGATTCCGGAGCGTCCGCCAAGTGTTTCTGGCGTACCCGGCATGTGATTTTGGCATGTCCGACAGGTGTATCTTGCGAGTCGAGCAGGTGGCTGAGGCATGCTCAGCTGGTGCTTCCGGCGTCTCTGGCACGTGGTTCTGGTGTGTCTGAGAGCTGGTTCTGGCATGTCCGGCAGATGATTCCAGAGTGTCCACCAAGTGGTTCTTGTATACCTGGCAGGTGATTTTCGCGGGTCAGGAAGTTGGTTCCAGCTAGTTGAGCAGGTGGATCAGGCGTGCTTGCCAGGGGCTTCAGGCGGGTCTGGCAGGTGGTTTCGGTCTGTTGGGGGAGTGGTTCCGGCATCTCAGGCACATGGTTCTGGCACGTCTGAGAGGTGGTTCCGGCCGGTCCGACAGGTGTTTCCATGGTGTCCGCCAAGTGGTTCTGGCATAGCTGGCAGGTGATATTGGCGTGACCGGCAGGTGGCTCCAGCAAGCCCGGCAGGTGATTCCGAAGAGTTCACCAAATGGTTGTGGCGTAGCCGGCAGGTGATTTTGGCATGTCCAGCAGGTGGTTTTGGCGAGTCGAGCAGGTGGTTCTGGCGTTCTCGGCAGGTGCTTCCGGTGTCATTGGCATGTGGTTCCGGCATGTCTGAGAGGTGGTTCCGGCATGCCCGGCAGGTGGTTCCGGAGTGTCTGCCGAGTGATTCTGGAGCCAGCCCGGCAGGTGATTCCGAAGAGTTCACCAAATCGTTGTGGCGTAGCCGGCAGGTGATTTTGGTGTGTCAGGAAGTTGGTTCCGGCTAGTTGAGCAGGTGAATCAGGCGTGCTCGCCAGGGGGTTCAGGCGGGTCTGGCAGGTGGTTTCGGTCTGTTCGGGGAGTGGTTCCGGCATCACAGGCACATGGTTATGGCACGTCTGAGAGGTGGTTACGGCCGGCCGGAGAGGTGTTTCCGGAGTGTCCGCCAAGTGGTTCTGGCGTAGCTGAGAGGTGATGTTGGCGTGACCGGCAGGTGGTTCCAGCCAGCCTGGCAGGTGATTCCGGAGTGTCTGCCGTGTGGTTCTGGCGTATCTGGCAGGTGAATTTGGCGTGTCCAGCAGGTGGTTCCGGCGAGCTCGGCAGGTGGTACCAGCGTGTCCGGAACATGGTTCTGGCACGTCTGAGAGATGGTTCCGTCATGCCAGGCCAGTGATTCCGGAGTGTCCGGCATGTGGTTCTGGCACCTCTGAGAGGTGGTTCCGGGATGCCCGGCAGGTGGTTCCGGAGTCTCTGCCGAGTGGTTCTGGCGTAGTCGGCAGGTGATTCTGGCTTGTCCAGCAGGTGGTTCTGGGGAGTGGATCAGGTGGTTCCGGCATACTCGGCAGGTCGTACCGGCGTGTCCGGAACATGGTTCTGGCAAGTCTGAGAGGCGGTTCCGGCATGCCCGACAGGTGATTCCGGAGTGCTCGCCAAGTGGTTCTGGTGTAGGCGGCAGGTCATTTTGTATGTCCGGCGGTGGTTCCAGCGAGTCGAGCCGGTCGTTCCGGCGTGTCCGGCAGGTGGTTCTGGCGTGACCGGCACGAGGTTCTGGCACGTCTGAGAGTTGGTTCCGGCATGCTCGACAGGTGATTCTGGAGTGTCCGCCACGTGGTTCTGCCGTACCAGGCAGGTGATTTTGGCGTGTCTGGCAGGTGTTTCTTGCAAGTCGAGCATTTGGCTCAGGCATGCTCAGCAGGTGCTTCCGGCGTGTCTGGCACGTGGTTCTGGTGTGTCTGAGAGCTGGTTCTGGCATGTCCGGCAGATGATTCCGGAGTGTCCACCAAGTGGTTGTGGCATACCCGGCAGGTGATTTTGGCGTGTCAGGTAGGTGGTTCCAGCGAGTCGAGTAGGTGGTTCCGGCGTGCTCGGCAGGTGGTTCAGGCAGGTCTGGCAGGTGGTTTCGGTCTGTTTGGGGTGTAGTTCCGGCATCTCAGGCACATGGCTCTGGCACGTCTGAGAGGTGGTTCCGGCCGGCCCGACAGGTGTTTCCATGGTTTCCGCCATGTGGTTCTGGCATAGCTGGCTGGTGATGTTGGCGTGACCGGCAGGTGGTTCCAGCCAGCCCGGCAGGTGATTCCGAAGTGTTCACCAAGTGGTTGTGGCGTAGCCGGAAGGTGATTTAGGCGTGTCCATCAGGCGGTTTTGGCGAGTCGAGCAGGTGGTTCTGGCGTGCTCGGCAGGTGCTTCCGGTGTCATTGGCATGTGGTTCCAGCATGTCTGAGAGGTGGTTCCGCCATGCCCGGCAGGTGATTCCGGAGTGTTCCCCAAGTGGTTCTGGCATAGCCGGCAGGTGATTTTGCATGTCCGGCAATGGTTCCGGCGAGTCGAGCCGGTGGTTCCGGCATGTCCGGCAGGTCGTTCCGGCATGCCCGGCAGGTGATTCCGGAGTGTCCGGCATGTGGTTCTGGCACCTCTGAGAGTTGTTTCCGGCATGCCCGGCAGGTGATACCGGAGTGTTCGCCAAGTGGTTCTGGCGTAGCCGGCAGGTGATTTTGCATGTCCGGCAATGGATCCGGCGAGTCGAGCCGGTGGTTCCGGAATGTCCGGCAGGTGGTTCCGGCATGTCCGGCAGGTGGTTCCGGCATGTCCAGCACGTGGTTCCAGCATGCCCGGCAGGTGATTCCGGAGTATCCGGCATGTGGTTCTGGCACCTCTGAGAGGTGGTTCCGGCATGCCCGGCAGGTGATACCGGAGTCTCCGGCATTTGGTTCTGGCACCTCTGAGAGGTGGTTCCGGAATGCCTGGCATGTGATTCCGGAGTGTCTGCCGAGTGGTTCTGGCGTAGCTGGCAGTTGATTTTGGCTTGTCCACTAGGTCGTTCTGGGGAGTGGATCAGCTGGTTCCGGCTTACTCGGCAGGTGGTACCGGCGTGTCCAGAACTTGGTTCTGGCAAGTCTGAGAGGTGGTTCTGGCACGCCCGACAGGTGATTCCGGAGCATCCGCCAAGTGTTTCTGGCGTACCCGGCGGGTGATTTTCGCCTGTCCGACAGGTGTATCTTGCGAGTCAAGCAGGTGGCTCAGGCATGCTCAGCTGGTGCTTCCGGCGTCTCTGGCACGTGGTTCTGGTGTGTCTGAGAGCTGGTTCTGGCATGTCCGGCAGATGATTCCGGAGTGTCCACCAAGTGGTTCTGGTATACCTGGCAGGTGATTTTGGCGTGTCAGGAAGGTGGTTCCGGCTAGTTGAGCAGGCGGATCAGGCGTGCTCGCCAGGGGGTTCAGGCGTGTCTGGCACGTGGTTTCGGTCTGTTCGGGGAGTGGTTCCGGCATCTCTGGCACATGGTTGTGGCACGTCTGAGAGGTGGTTCTGGCCGGCCAGACAGGTGTTTCCGGAGTGTCCGCCACGTGGTTCTGGCGTAGCCGGCAGTTGATTTTGGTGTGTCCAGCGGGTGGTTTTGGCGAGTCGAGCAGGTGGTTCTGGCGTGCTCGGCAGGTGCTTCCGGTGTCATTGGCATGCGGTTCCGGCATGTCTCAGAGGTGGTTCCGCCATGCCCGACAGGTGATTCCTGAGTGTCCGGCATGTGGTTTTGGCACCTCTGAGAGGTGTTTCCGGCATGCCCGGCAGGTGATTCCGGAGTGTCCGGCATGTGGTTCTGGCGTAGCCGAAAGGTGATGTTGCTGTGACCGGCAGGTGGTTCCAGCCAGCCTGGCAGGTGATTCCGGAGTGTCTTGCGTGTGGTTCTGGCGTAGCTGGCAGGTGATTTTGGCGTGTCCAGCAGGTGGTTCTGGCGAGCTCGGCAGGTGTTACCAGCGTGTCCGGAACATGGTTCTGGCACGTCTGAGAGATGGTTCCGGCATGCCCGGCAGGTGATTCCGGAGTGTCCGGCATGTGGTTCTGGCACCTCTGAGAGGTGGTTCCGGCATGCCCGGCAGGTGGTCGCGTAGTTTCTGCTGAGTGGTTCTGGCGTAGCCGGCAGGTGATTCTGGCGTGTCCAGCAGGTGGTTCTGGGGAGTGGATCAGGTGGTCCCGGCATACTTGGCAGGTGGTACCGGCGTGTCCGGAACATGCTTCTGGCAAGTCTGAGGGGTGGTTCTGGCATGCCCGACAGGTGATTACAGAGTGTTCGCCAAGTGGTTCTGGCGTAACCGGCAGGTCATTTTGCATGTCCGGCGGTGGTTCCGGCGAGTTGAGCCGGTGGTTCCGGCGTGTCCGGCAGGTGGTTCTGGCGTGACCGGCACGAGGTTCTGGCACGTCTGAGAGTTGGTTCCGGCATGCCCGACAGGTGATTCCGGAGTGTCCGCCATGTGGTTCTGGCGTACCCGGCAGGTGATTTTGGCGTGTCTGTCAGGTGTTTCCTGCAAGTCGAGCATTTGGCTCAGGCATGCTCAGCAGGTGCTTCCGGCGTGTCTGGCACGTGATTCTGGTGTGTCTGAGAGCTGGTTCTGGCATGTCCGGCAGATGATTCCGCAGTGTCCACCAAGTGGTTGTGGCATACCCGGCAGGTGATTTTAGCGTGTCAGGTAGCTGGTTCCGGCGATTCGAGTAGGTGGTTCCGGCGTGCTCGGCAGGTGGTTCAGGTGGGTCTGGCAGGTGGTTTCGGTCTGTTCGGGGTGTGGTTCCGGCATCTCAGGCACATGGTTCTGGCACGTCTGATAGGTGGTTCCGGCCGGCCCGACAGGTGTTTCCATGGTGTCCGCCAAGTGGTTCTGGCATAGCTGGCAGGTGATGTTGGCGTGACCGGCAGGTGGTTCCAGCCAGCCTGGCATGTGATTCCGAAGAGTTCCTCAAATGGTTGTGGCCTAGCCGGCAGGTGATTTTGGCGTGTCCAGCAGGTGGTTTTGGTGAGTCGAGCAGGTGGTTCTGGCGTGCTCAGCGGGTGCTTCCGGTGTCATTGGCATGTGGTTCCGGCATGTCTCAGAGGTGGTTCCGGCATGCCCGGCAGGTGGTTCCGGAGTGTCTGCCGAGTGGTTCTGGAGCCAGCCCGGCAGGTGATTCCGAAGAGTTCACCAAATGGTTGTGGCGTAACCGGCAGGTGATTTTGGCGTGTCAGGAAGGTGGTTCCGGCTAGTTGAGCAGGTGGATCAGGCGTGCTCGCCAGGGGGTTCAGGCGGGTCTGGCAGGTGGTTTCGGTCTGTTCGGGGAGTGGTTCCGGCATCTCAGGCACATGGTTCTGGCACGTCTGAGAGGTGGTTCCGGCCGGCCGGAGAGGTGTTTCCGGAGTGTCCGCCAAGTGGTTCTGGCGTAGCTGAGAGGTGATGTTGGCGTGACCGGCAGGTGGTTCCAGCCAGCCCGGCAGGTGATGCCGGAGAGTCCGGCATGTGGTTCCGGCACCTCTGAGAGGTGGTTCCGGCATGCTCGGCAGGTGATTCCAGAGTGTGCGGCATGTGGTTCTGGCACCTCTGAGAGGTGGGTCCGGCATGCCCGGCAGGTGGTTCCGGAGGTTCTGCCGAGTGGTTCTGGCGTAGTCGGCAGGTGATTCTGGCGTGTCCAGCAGGTGGTTCTGGGGAGTGGATCAGGTGGTTCCAGCATACTCGGCTGGTGGTACCGTCGTGTCCGGAGCATCGTTCTGGCAAGTCTGAGAGGCGGTTCCGGCATGCCCGACAGGTGATTCCGGAGTGTCCGGCATGTGGTTCTGGCACCTCTTAGAGGTGGTTCCGGCATGCCCGGCATGTGATTCCGGAGTGTCTGCCGAGTGGTTCTGGCGTAGCCGGCAGGTGATTTTGGCGTGTCCAGCAGGTGGTTCCGGCGAGCTCGGCAGGTGGTACCGGCGTGTCCGGAACATGGTTCTGGCACGTCTGAGAGATGGTTCCGGCATGCTAGGCAGGTGATTCCGGAGTGTCCGGCATGTGGTTCTGGCACCTCTGAGAGGTGGTTCCGGCATGCCAGACAGGTGATTCCGGAGTGTCCGCCACGTGGTTCTGGCGTACCCGGCAGGTGATTTTGGCGTGTCTGGCAGGTGTTTCTTGCAAGTCGAGCATTTGGCTCAGGCATGATCAGCAGATGCTTCCGGCGTGTCCGGCACATGGTTCCGGTGTGTCTGAGAGCTGGTTCTGGCCTGTCCGGCAGATGATTCCGGAGTGTCCACCAAGTGGTTGTGGCATACCCGGCAGGTGATTTTAGCGTGTCAGGTAGGTGGTTCCGGCGAGTCGAGTAGGTGGTTCCGGCGTGCTTGGCAGGTGGTTCAGGCGGTCTGGCAGGTGGTTTCGGTCTGTTCGGGGTGTGGTTCCGGCATCTCAGGCACATTGTTCTGGCACGTCTGATAGGTGGTTCCGCCCGGCCCGACAGGTCTTTCCATGGTTTCCGCCAAGTGGTTCTGGCACAGCTGGCAGGTGATGTTGGCGTGACAGGCAGGTGGTTCCAGCAAGCCCGGCAGGTGATTCCGAAGTGTTCACCAAATGGTTGTGGCGTAGCCGGCATGTGATTTTGGCGTGTCCAGCAGGTGGTTTTGGCGAGTCGAGCAGGTGGTTCTGGCGTGCTCGGCAGGTGCTTCCGGTGTCATTGGCATGTGGTTTTGGCATGTCTGAGAGGTGGTTCCGGCATGTCCGGCAGGTGGTTCCGGAGTGTCTGCCGAGTGGTTCTGGAGCCAGCCCGGCAGGTGATTCCGAAGAGTTCACCAAATGGTTTTGGCGTAGCTGGCAGGTGATTTTGGCGTGTCAGGAAGTTGGTTCCGGCTAGTTGAGCAGGTGGATCAGGCGTGCTCGCCAGGGGGTTCAGGCGGGTCTGGCAGGTGGTTTCGGTCTGTTCGGGGAGTGGTTCCGGCATATCAGGCACATGGTTCTGGCACGTCTGAGAGTTGGTTCCGGCCGGCCGGAGAGGTGTTTCCGGAGTGTCCGCCAAGTGGTTCTGGCGTAGCTGAAAGGTGATGTTGGCGTGACCAGCAGGTGGTTCCACCCAGCCCGGCAGGTGATTCCGGAGTTTCTGCCGGGTGGTTCTGGCGTAGCCGGCACGTGATTTTGGGGTGTCCAGCAGGTGGTTCCGGCGAGCTCGGCAGGTGGTAGCGGCGTGTCCGGAACATGGTTCTGGCACATCTGAGAGATGGTTCCGGCATGCCCGGCAGGTGATTCCGGAGTGTCCGGCATGTGGTTCTGGCACCTCTGAGAGGTGGTTCCGGCATGCCCAGCAGGTGGTTCTGGAGTGTCTGCCGAGTGCTTCTGGCGTAGCCGGCAGGTGATTCTGGCGTCTACAGCAGGTGGTTCTGGGGTGTGGATCATGTGGTTCCGGCATACTCGGCAGGTGGTACCGGCGTGTCCGGAACATGGTTCTGGCAAGTCTGAGAGGTGGTTCTGGCATGCCCGACAGGTGATTCCGGAGTGTTCGCCAAGTGGTTCTGGTGTAGCCGGCAGGTCATTTTGCATGTGCGGCTGTGGTTCTGGCGACTCGAGCCGGTGGTTCCGGCGTGTCCAGCAGGTGTTTCCGGTCTGTCCGGCAGGTGGTTCTGGCGTGACCGGCACGAGGTTCTGGCACGTCTCAGAGTTGGTTCCGGCATCCCGACAGGTTATTCCGTAGTGTCCGCCACGTGGTTGTGGCATACCCGGCAGGTGATTTTAGCGTGTCAGGTAGGTGGTTCCAGCGAGTCGTGTAGGTGGTTCCGGCGTGCTCGGCAGGGGGTTCAGGCAGGTCTGGCAGGTGGTTTCGGTCTGTTCGTGGTGTGGTTCCGGCATCTCAGGAACATGGTTCTGGCACGTCTGATAGGTGGTTCCGGCCGGCCCGACAGGTGTTTCCATGGTGTCCGCCAAGTGGTTCTGGCATAGCTGGCAGGTGATGTTGGCGTGACCGGCAAGTGGTTCCAGCCAGCCCGGCAGGTGATTCCGAAGTGTTCACCAATTGGTTGTGGCGTAGCTGGAAGGTGATTTTGGCGTGTCCAGCAGGTGGTTTTGGCGAGTCGAGCAGGTGGTTCTGACGTGCTCGGCAGGTGCTTCTGGTGTCATTGGCATGTGGTTCCGGCATGTCTGAGAGGTGGTTCCGCCATGCCCGGCAGGTGATTCCGGAGTGTTCCCCAAGTGGTTCTGGCATAGCCGGCAGGTGATTTTGCATGTCCGGCCATGTTTCCGGCGAGTCGAGCCGGTGGTTCCGGCATGACCGGCAGGTGGTTCCGTCATGCCCGGCAGGTGATTCCGGAGTGTCCGGCATGTGGTTCTGGCATCTCTGAGAGGTGGTTCCGGCATGCCCGGCAGGTGATACCAGAGTGTCCGGCATTTCGTTCTGGCACCTCTGAGAGGTGGATCCGACATGCCCGGCAGGTGATACCGGAGTGTCCGGCATTTGGTTCTGGCACCTCTGAGAGGTGGTTCCGGAATGCCTGGCATGTGATTCCGGAGTGTCTGCCGAGTGGTTCTGGCGTAGCCGGCAGTTGATTTTGGCGTGTCCACTAGGTGGTTTTGGGGAGTGGATCAGCTGGTTCCGGCATACTCGGCAGGTGGTACCGGCGTGTCCAGAACATGGTTCTGGCAATTCTGAGAGGTGGTTCCGGCTGGCCGGAGAGGTGTTTCCGGAGTGTCCGCCAAGTGGTTCTGGCGTAGCTGAAAGGTGATGTTGGCGTGACCGACAGGTGGTTCCTGAGAGCCAGGGAGGTGATTCCGGAGTGTCTGCCGTGTGGTTCTGGCGTAGCCGGCAGGTGATTTTGGCGTGTCCATAGGGTGGTTTTGGCGAGTCGAGCAGGTGGTTCTGGCATGCTCGGCAGGTGCTTCCCGTGTCATTGGCATGTGGTTCTGGCATGTCTGAGAGGTGGTTCCGCCATGCCCGGCAGGTGATTCCGGAGTGTTCGCCAAGTGGTTCTGGCGCAGCCGGCAGGTGATTTTGCATGTCCGGCAATGGTTCCGGCGAGTCTAGCCGGTGGTTCCGGCATGTCCAGCAGGTGGTTCAGGCATTCCCAGCAGGTGATTCCGGAGTGTCAGGCATTTTGTTCTGGCACGTCTGAGAGGTGGTTGCGGCCGGCCCGACAGGTGTTTCCGGAGTGTCCGCCAAGTGGTTCTGGCGTAGCTGAAAGGTGATTTTGGCGTGACCGGCATGTGGTTCCAGCCAGCCCGGCAGGTGATTCTGGAGTGTCTGCAGAGTGGTTCTGGTGTAGCCGGTAGATGATTTTGGCGTGTCCAGCAGGTGGTTCCCGCGAGCTCGGCAGGTGGTACCGGCGTGTCCAGAACATGGTTCTGGCACGTCTGAGAGACGGTTCGGGGGTGCCCGGCAGGTGATTCCGGAGTGTCCGGCATGTGGTTCTGGCACCTCTGAGAGGTGGTTCCGACATGCCCGGCAGGTGGTTCCGGAGTGTCTGCCGAGTGGTTCTGGCGTAGTCGGCAGGTGATTCTGTGGTGTCCAGCAGGTGGTTCTGGGGAGTGGATCAGGTGGTTAAGGCATACTCGGCAGGTGGTACCGGCGTGTCCGGAACATGGTTCTGGCAAGTCTGAGAGGTGGTTCCGGCATGCCTGACAGGTGATTCCGGAGTGTTCGCCATGTGGTTCTGGCGTAGCCGGCAGGTCATTTTGCATGTCCGGCGGTGGTTCCGGCGAGTCGAGCCGGTGGTTCCGGCGTAGCCGGCAGTTGATTTTGGCGTGTCCACTAGGTGGTTCTGGGGAGTGGATCAGCTGGTTCCGGCATACTCGGCAGGTGGTACCGGCGTGTCCAGAACATGGTTCTGTCAAGTCTGAGAGGTGGTTCTGGCACACCCGACAGGTGATTCCGGAGCGTCCGCCAAGTGTTTCTGGCGTACCCAGCAGGTGATTTGGACATGTCCGACAGGCGTTTCTTGCGAGTCGAGCAGGTGGCTCAGGCATGCTCAGCTGGTGCTTCCGGCGTCTCTGGCACGTGGTTCTGGTGTGTCTGAGAGCTGGTTCTGGCATGTGCGGCAGATGATTCCGGAGTGTCCACCAAGTGGTTCTGGTATACCTGGCAGGTGATTTTGGCGTGTCAGGAAGGTGGTTCCGGCTAGTTGAGCAGGTGGATCAGGCGTGCTCGCCAGGGGGTTCAGGCGGGTCTGGCAGGTGGTTTCGTTCTGTTCGGGGAGTGGTGCCGGCATCTCAGGCACATGGTTCTGGCACGTCTGAGAGGTGGTTCCGGCCGGCCCGACAGGTGTTTCCATGGTGTCCGCCAAGTGGTTCTGGCACAGCTGGCAGGTGATGTTGGCATGACCGGCAGGTGGTTCCAGCCAGCCCGGCAGGTGATTCCGGAGTGTCTGCCGAGTGGTTCTGGCGTAGCCGGCACGTGATTTTGGCGTGTCCAGCGGGTGGTTTTGGCGAGTCGAGCAGGTGGTTCTGGCGTGCTCGGCAGGTGCTTCCGGTGCCATTGGCATGTGGTTCCGGCATGTCCAGCAGGTGGTTCCGGCATGCCCGGAAGGTGATTCCGGAGTGTCCGGCATGTGGTTCCGGCACCTCTGAGAGGTGGTTCCGTCATGCCCGGCAGGTGATACCGGAGTGTCCGGCATTTGGTTCTGGCACCTCTGAGAGGTGGTTCCGGAATGCCTGGCATGTGATTCCGGAGTGTCTGCCAAGTGGTTCTGGCATAGCCGGCAGGTGATTCTGGCATGTCCAGCAGGTGGTTCTGGGGAGTCGATCAGGTGGTTAAGGCATACTCGGCAGGTGGTACCGGCGTGTCCGGAACATGGTTCTGGCAAGTCTGAGAGGTGGTTCCGGCATGCCCGACAGGTGATTCTGGAGTGTTCGCCAAGTGGTTCTGGCGTAGCTGGCAGGTCATTCTGCATGTCCGGTGGTGGTTCCGGCGAGTCGAGCCGGTGGTTCCAGCGTGTCCAGAAGGTGTTTCCGGTCTGTCCGGCAGGTGGTTCTGGCGTGACCGGCACGAGGTTCTGGCACGTCTGAGAGTTGGTTCCGGCATGCCCGACAGGTGATTCCAGAGTGTCCGCCACGTGGTTCTGGCGTACCCGGCAGGTGATTTTAGCGTGTCAGGTAGGTTGTTCCAGCGAGTCGAGTAGGTGGTTCCGGCGTGCTCGCTAGGTGGTTCAGGCGGGTATGGCAGGTGGTTTCGGTCTGTTCGGGGTGTGGTTCCGGCATCTCAGGCACATGGTTCTGGCACCTCTGAGAGGTGGTTCCGGCATGCCTGGCATGTGATTCTGGACTGTCTGCCGAGTGGTTCTGGCGTAGCCGGCAGTTGATTTTGGCGTGTCCACTAGGTGGTTCTGGGGAGTGGATCAGCTGGTTCCGGCATACTCGGCAGGTGGTACCAGCGTGTCCAGAACATGGTTCTGGCAAGTCTGAGAGGTGGTTCCGGCACGCCCGACAGGTGATTCCAGACGTCCGCCAAGTGTTTCTGGCGTACCCGGCAGGTGATTTTCGCCTGTCCGACAGGTGTATCTTGCGAGTCGAGCAGGTGGCTGAGGCATGCTCAGCTGGTGCTTCCGGCGTCTCTGGCACGTGTTTCTGGTGTGTCTGAGAGCTGGTTCTGGCATCTCCGGCAGATGATTCCGGAGTGTCCACCATGAGGTTCTTGTATACCTGGCAGGTGATTTTGGCGTGTCAGGAAGTTGGTTCCGGCTAGTTGAGCAGGTGGATCAGGCGTGCTCGCCAGTGGGTTCAGGCGGGTCTGGCAGGTGGTTTCGGTCTGTTCGGGGAGTGGTTCCGGCATCTCAGGCTCATGGTTCTGACACGTGTGAGAGGTGGTTCCGGCCGTCCCGACAGGTGTTTCCAGGGTGTCCGCCAAGTGGTTCTGGCATAGCTGGCAGGTGATGTTGGCGTGACCAGCAGGTGGTTCCAGCCAGCCCGGCAGGTGATTCCGAAGAGTTCACCAAATGGTTGTGGCGTAGCCGGCAGGTGATTTTGGCGTGTCCAGCAGGTGGTTTTGGCGAGTCGAGCAGGTGGTTCTGGCGTGGCGGCAGGTGCTTCCGGTGTCATTGGCATGTGGTTCCGGCATGTCTGAGAGGTGGTTCCGGCATGGCCGGCAGGTGGTTCCGGAGAGTCTGCCGAGTGGTTCTGGAGCCAGCCCGGCAGGTGATTCCGAAGAGTTCACCAAATGGTTGTGGCGTAGCCGGCAGGTGATTTTGGCGTGTCTGGAATGTGGTTCCGGCTAGTTGAGCAGGTGGATCAGGCGTGCTCGCCAGGGGGTTCAGGCGGGTCTGGCAGGTGGTTTCGGTCTGTTCGGGGAGGGGTTCCGGCATATCAGACACATGGTTCTGGCACGTGTGAGAGGTGGTTCCGGCCGGCGCGACAGGTGTTTCCGGAGTGTCCGCCAAGTGGCTCTGGCGTAGCTGAAAGGTGATGTTGGCGTGACCGGCAGGTGGTTCCAGCCAGCCCGGCAGGTGACTCCGGAGTGTCTGCCGCGTGGTTCAGGCGTAGTCGGCAGGTGATTTTGGCGTGTCCAGCAGGTGGTTCCGGCGAGCTCGGCAGGTGGTACCGGCGCGTCCGGTACATGGTTCTGGCAGGTGTGAGAGATGGTTCCGGCATGCCCAGCAGGTGATTCCGGAGTGTCCGGCATGTGGTTCTGGCACCTCTGAGAGGTGGTTCCGGCATGCCCGGCAGGTGGTTCCGGAGTGTCTGCCGAGTGGTTCTGGCATAGTCTGCAGGTGATTCTGGCGTGTCCAGCTGGTGGTTGTGGGGAGTGGATCAGGTGGTTCCGGAATACTCGGCAGGTGGTACCGGCGTGTACGGAACATGGTGCTGGAAAGTCTGAGAGGCGGTTCCGGCATGCCCGTAGGTGATTCCGGAGTGTTCGCCAAGTGGTTCTGGCGTAGCCGGCAGGTCATTTTGCATGTCCGATGGTGGTTCCGGCGAGTCGAGCCGGTAGTTCCGGCGTGTCCTGCAGGTGTTTCCGGTCTGTCCGGCAGGTGGTTCTGGCGTGACCGGCACGAGGTTCTGGCACGTCTGAGAGTTGGTTCCGGCATGCCCGACAGGTGATTCCGGAGTGTCTGCCACGTGGTTCTGGCGTTCCCGGCAGGTGATTTTGGCGTGTCTGGCAGGTGTTTCTTGCAAGTCGAGCATTTGGCTCAGGCATGCTCAGCCGGTGCTTCCGGCGTGTCTGGCACGTGGTTCTGGTGTGTCTGAGAGCTGGTTCTGGCATGTCCGGCAGATGATTCTGGAGCGTCCACCAAGTGGTTGTGGCATACCCGGCAGGTGATTTTAGCGTGTCAGGTTGGTGGTTCCGGCGAGTCGAGTAGGTGGTTCCGGCGTGCTCAGCAGGTGGTTCAGGCGGGTCTGGCAGGTGGTTTCGGACTGTTCGGGGTGTCGTTCCGGCATCTCCGACACATGGTTCTGGCACGTCTGAGAGGTGGTTGCGGCCGGCCCGACAGGTGTTTCCATGGTGTCCGCCAAGTGGTTCTGGCATAGCTGGCAGGTGATGTTGGCGTGACCGGCAGGTGGTTCCAGCAAGCCCGGCAGGTGATTCCGAAGTGTTCACCAAATGGTTGTGGCGTAGCCGGAAGGTGATTTTGGCGTGTCCAGCAGGTGGTTTGGCGAGTCGAGCAGGTGGTTCTGGCGTGCTCGGCAGGTGCTTCCGGTGTCATTGGCATGTGGTTCCGGCATGTCTCAGAGGTGGTTCCGGCATGCCCGGCAGGTGGTTCCGGAGTGTCTGCCGAGTGGTTCTGGAGCCAGCCCGGCAGGTGATTCCGAAGAGTTCACCAAATGGTTGTGGCGTATCCGGCAGGTGATTTTGACGTGTCAGGAAGGTGGTTCCGGCTAGTTGAGCAGGTGGATCAGGCGTGCTCGCCAGGGGGTTCAGGCGGGTCTGGCAGGTGGTTTCGGTCTGTTCGGGTAGTGGTTCCGGCATCTCAGGCACATGGTTCTGGCACGTCTGAGAGGTTGTTGCGACCGGCCGGAGAGGTGTTTCCGGAGTGTCCGCCAAGTGGTTCTGGCGTAGCTGAGAGGTGATGCTGGCGTGACCGGCAGGTGGTTCCAGCCAGCCCGGCAGGTGATGCCGGAGTGTCCGGCATGTGGTTCCGGCACCTCTGAGAGGTGGTTCCGGCATGCCCGGCAGGTGATTGCGGAGTGTCCGGCATGTGGTTCTGGCACCTCTGAGAGGTGGGTCCGGCATGCCCGGCAGGTGGTTCCGGAGGTTCTGCCGAGTGGTTCTGGCGTAGTCGGCAGGTGATTCTGGCGTGTCCAGCATGTGCTTCTGGGGAGTGGATCAGGTGGTTCCAGCATACTCGGCTGGTGGTACCGTCGTGTCCGGAGCATCGTTCTGGCAAGTCTGAGAGGCGGTTCCGGCATGCCCGACAGGTGATTCCGGAGTGTCCGGCATATGGTTCTGGCACCTCTTAGAGGTGGTTCCGGCATGCCCGGCATGTGATTCCGGAGTGTCTTCCGAGTGGTTCTGGCATAGCCGGCAGGTGATTTTGGCGTGTCCAGCTGTTGGTTCCGGCGAGCTCGGCAGGTGGTACCGGCGTGTCCGGAACATGGTTCTGGCACGTCTGAGAGATGGTTCCGGCATGCCCGGCAGGTGATTCCGGTGTGTCCGGCATGTGGTTCTGGCACCTCTGAGAGGTGGTTCCGGCATGCCCGGCAGGTGGTTCCGGAGTGTCTGCTGAGTGGTTGTGGCATAGTCGGCAGGTGATTCTGGCGTGTCCAGCAGGTGGTTGTGGGGAGTGGATCATGTGGTTCCGGCATACTCGGCAGGTGGTACCGGCGTGTCCAGAACATGGTTCTGGGAAGTCTGAGAGGTGGTTCCGGCATGCCCAACAGGTGATTCCGGAGTGTTCGCCAAGTGGTTCTGGCGTAGCCGACATGTCATTTTGCATGTCCGGCGGTGGTTCCGGCGATTCGAGCCGGTGGTGCCGGCGTGTCCAGCAGGTGTTTCTGGTCTGTCCGGCAAGTGGTTCTGGCGTGTCCGGCACGAGGTTCTGGCACGTCTGAGAGTTGGTTCCAGCAAGCCCGGCAGGTGATTCCGAAGAGTTCACCAAATGGTTGTGGCGTAGCCGGCAGGTGATTTTGGCGTGTCCAGCAGGTGCTTTTGGCGAGTCGAGCAGGTGGTTCTGGCATGCACGGCTGGTGCTTCCGGTGTCATTGGCATGTGGTTCCGGCATGTCTGAGAGGTGGTTCCGGCATGCCCGGCAGGTGGTTCCGGAGAGTCTGCCGAGTGGTTCTGGAGCCAGCCCGGCAGGCGATTCCGAAGAGTTCACCAAATGGTTGTGGCGTAGCCGGCAGGTGATTTTGGCGTGTCAGGAAGGTGGTTCCAGGTAGTTGAGCAGGTGGATCAGGCGTGCTCGCCAGTGGGTTCAGGCGGGTCTTGCTGGTGGTTTCGGTCTGTTCGGGTAGTGGTTCCGGCATCTCAGGCACATGGTTCTGACATGTCTGAGAGGTGTTTCCGTCCGGCCGGAGAGGTGTTTCCGGAGTGTCCGCCATGTCGTTCTGGCGTAGCTGAAAGGTGATGTTGGCGTGACTGGCAGGTGGTTCCAGCCAGCCCGGCAGGTGATTCCGGCGTGTCCAGAACGTGGTTCTGGTGTGTCAGAGGGCTGGTTCTGGCATTTCCGGCAGATGATTCCGGAGTGACCAGCATGTGGTTCTGGCACCTCTGAGAGGTGGTTCCGGCATGCCCGGCAGGTGATACCGGAGTGTCCGGCATGTGGTTCTGGCACCTCTGAGAGGTGGTTCCGGCATGCCCGACAGGTGATTCCGGAGTGTTCGCCAAGTGGTTCTGGCGTAGCCGGCAGGTGATTTTGCATGTCCGGCAATGGTTCCGGCGAGTCGAGCCGGTGGTTCGGGCATGCCCGGCAGGTGATTCCGGAGTGTCCGGCATGTGGTTCTGGCACCTCTGAGAGGTGGTTCCGACATGCCCGGCAGGTGGTTCCGGAGTGTCCGCCGAGTGGTTCTGGCGTAGTCGGCAGGTGATTCTGGGGTGTCCAGCAGGTGGTTCTGGGGAGTGGATCAGGTGGTTCCGGCATACTCGGCAGGTGGTACCGGCGTGTCCGGAACATGGTTCTGGCAAGTCTGAGAGGTGGTTCCGGCATGCCCGACAGGTGATTCCGGAGTGTTCGCCAAGTGGTTCTGGCGTAGCCGGCAGGTCATTTTGCATGTCCGGCGGTGGTTCCGGCGAGTCGAGCCGGTGGTTCCGGCGTATCCAGCAGGTGTTTCCGGTCTGTCCGGCAGGTGGTTCTGGCGTGACCGGCACGAGGTTCTGGCACGTCTGAGAGTTGGTTCCGGCTTGCCCGACAGGTGATTCTGGAGTGTCCGCCACGTGGTTCTGGCGTACCCGGCAGGTGATTTTGGCGTGTCTGGCAGGTGTTTCTAGCAAGTCGAGCATTTGGCTCAGGCATGCTCAGCAGCTGCTTCCGGCGTGTCTGGCACGTGGTTCTGGTGTGTCTGAGAGCTGGTTCTGGCATCTCCGGCAGATGATTCCGGAGTGTCCACCATGTGGTTCTGTCAAACCCGGCAGGTGATTTTAGCGTGTCAGGTAGGTGGTTCCGGAGAGTCGAGTAGGTGGTTCCGGCGTGCTCGGCAGGTGGTTCAGGCGGGTCTGGCAGGTGGTTTCGGTCTGTTCGGGATGTGGTTCCGGCATCTCAGGCACATGGTTCTGGCACGTCTGATAGGTGGTTCCGGCCGGCCCGACAGGTGTTTCCATGGTGTCCGCCAAGTGGTTCTGGCATAGCTGGCAGGTGATGTTGGCGTGACAGGCAGGTGGTTCCAGCCAGCCCGGCCGGTGATTCCGGAGTGTTCGCCAAGTGGTTCTGGCGTAGCCGGCAGGTGATTTTGCATGTCCGGCAATGGTTCCGGCGAGTCGAGCCGGTGGTTCGGGCATGTCCGGCAGGTGGTTCCGGCATTCCCGGCAGGTGATTCCGAAGTGTCCGGCATGTGGTTCTGGCACCTCTGAGAGGTGGTTCCGGCATGCCCGGCAGGTGATACCGGTGTGTTCGCCAAGTGGTTCTGGCGTAGCCGGCAGGTGATTTTGCATGTCCGGCCATGGTTCCGGCGAGTCGAGCCGGTGGTTCCGGAATGTCCGGCAGGTGGTTCCGGCATGTCCGGCAGTTGGTTCCGACATGTCCAGCAGGTGGTTCCGGCATGCTCGGCCGGTGATGCCGGAGTGTCCGGCATGTGGTTCTGGCACCTCTGAGATGTGGTTCCGGCATGCCCGGCAGGTGATACCGGAGTGTCCGGCATTTGGTTCTGGCACCTCTGAGAGGTGGTTCCGGAATGCCTGGCATGTGATTCCGGAGTATCTGCCGAGTGCTTCTGGCGTAGCCGGCAGTTGATTTTGGCGTCTCCACTAGGTGGTTCTGGGGAGTGGATCAGCTGGTTCCGGCTTACTCGGCAGGTGGTACCGGCGTGTCCAGAACATGGTTCTGGCAAGTCTGAGAGGTGGTTCCGGCATGCCCGGCAGGTGATTCCAGAGTGTTCGCCAAGTGGTTCTGGCGTAGCCGGCAGGTGATTTTGCATGTCCGGCAATGGTTCCGGCGAGTCGAGCCGGTTGTTCCGGAATGTCCGGCAGGTGGTTCCGGCATGTCCGGCAGGTGGTTCCGGCATGTCCAGCACGTGGTTCCAGCATGCCCGGCAGGTGTTTCCGGAGTGTCCGGCATGTGGTTCTGGCAGCTCTGAGAGGTGGTTCCGGAATGCCTGGCCTGTGATTCCGGAGTGTCTGCCGAGTGGTTCTGGCGTAGCCGGCAGTTGATTTTGGCGTGTCCACTCAGTGGTTCTGGGGAGTGGATCAGCTGGTTCCGGCATGCCCGGCAGGTGATTCCGCAGTCCCCGTCATTTTGTCCTGGCACCTCTGAGATGTGGTTCCGGCCTGCCAGAAAGGTGATTCCGGAGTGTTCGCCAAGTGGTTCTGGCGTAGCCGGCAGGTCATTTTGCATGTCCGGCGGTGGTTCTGGGGAGTCGAGCCGGTTGTTCCGGCGTAGCCGGCGGTTGCTCTTGGCGTGTCCACTAGGTGGTTCTGGGGAGTGGATCAGCTGGTTCCGGCATACTCGGCAGGTGGTACCGGCGTGTCCAGAACATTGTTCTGGCAAGTCTGAGAGGAGGTTCCGGCACGCCCGACAGGTGATTCCAGAGCATCCGCCAAGTGTTTCTGGCGTACTTGGCAGGTGATTTTGGCATGTCCCACAGGTGTTTCTTGCGAGTCGAGCACGTGGCTCAGGCATGCTCAGCTGCTGCTTCCGGCGTCTCTGGCACGTGGTTCTGGTGTGTCTGAGAGCTGGTTCTGGCATGTCCGGCAGATGATTCCGGAGTGTCCACCAAGTGGTTCTGGTATACCTGGCAGGTGATTTTGGCGTGTCAGGAAGGTCGTTCCAGCTAGTTGAGCAGGTGGATCAGGCATTCTCTCCAGTGGGTTCAGGCGGGTCTGGCAGGTGGTTTCGGTCTGTTCGGGCAGTGGTTCTGGCATCTGAGGCACATGGTTCTGGCACATCTGAGAGGTGGTTCTGGCCGGCCCGACAGGTGTTTCCGGAGAGCCCGCCAAGTGGTTCTGGAGTAGCTGAAAGGTGATGTTGGCGTGACCAGCAGGTGGTTCCAGCCAGCCCCGCAGCTGATTCCGGGAGTGTCTGCCGAGTGGTTCTGGGGTAGCCGGCAGGTGATTTTGGCATGTCCAGCAGGTGGTTCCGGCGAGCTCGGCAGGTGGTACCGGCGGTTCCGGAACATGGTTCTGGCACGTCTGAGAGATGGTTCAGCATGCCCGGCAGGTGATTCCGGAGTTTCCGGCATGTGGTTCTGGCACCCCTGACAGGTGGTCCCTGCCGGCTCTACAGGTGTTTCCGGAGTGTCCGCCAAGTGGTTCTGGCGTAGCTGAAAGGTGATGTTGGCGTGACCGGCAGGTGGTTCCAGCCAGCCCGGCAGGTGATTCCGGAGTGTCTGCCGAGTGGTTCTGGCGTAGCTGGCAGGTGATTTTGGCGTGTCCAGCGGGTGGTTTTGGCGAGTCGAGCAGGTGGTTCTGGCGTGCTCGCCAGGTGCTTCCGGGGTCATTGGCATGTGGTTCCGGCATGTCTGAGAGGTGGTTCCGCCATGCCCGGCAGGTGATTCCGGAGAGTTCGCCAAGTGGTTCTGGTGTAGCCGGCAGGTGATTTTGCATGTCCAGCAATGGTTCCGGCGAGTCGAGCCGGTGGTTCCGGCATGTCCAGCAGGTGGCTCCGGCATGCCCGGCAGGTGATTCCGGACTGTCCGGCATGTGGTTCTGACACCTCTGAGAGGTAGTTCCGGCATGCCCGTCAGGTGATTCCGGAGTGTCCGGCGCAGGTTCTGGCACCTCTGAGAGGTGGTTCCGGAATGCCTGGCATGCGATTCCGGAGTATCTGCCGAGTGGTTCTGGCGTAGCCGGCAGTTGATTTTGGCGTGTCCACTAGGTGGTTCTGGGGAGTGGATCAGCTGGTTCCGGCTTACTCGGCAGGTGGTACCGGCGTGTCCAGAACATGGTTCTGGCAAGTCTGAGAGGTGGTTCCGGCACGCCCGACAGGTGATTCCGGAGCGTCCGCCAAGTGTTTCTGGCGTACCCGGCAGGTGATTTTGGCATGTCCGACAGGTGTTTCTTGCGAGTCGAGCAGGTGGCTCAGGCATGCTCAGCTGGTGCTTCCGGCGTCTCTGGCACGTGGTTCTGGTGTGTCTGAGAGCTGGTTCTGGCTTGTCCGTCAGATGATTCCGGAGTGTCCACCAAGTGGTTCTGGTAGACCTGGCAGGTGATTTTGGCGTGTCAGGAAGGTGGTTCCGGCTAGTTGAGCAGGTGGATCAGGCGTGCTCGCCAGGGGGTTCAGGCGGGTCTGGCAGGTGGTTTCGGTCTGTTCGGGGAGTGGTTCCGGCATCTGAGGCACATGGTTCTGGCACGTCTGAGAGGTGATTCCGGCCGGCTCAACAGGTGTTTCCGGAGTGTCCGCCAACTGGTTCTGGCGTAGCTGAAAGGTGATGTTGGCGTGACCGGCAGGTGGTTCCAGCCGGCCCGGCAGGTGATTCCGGAGTGTCTGCTGAGTGGTTCTGGCGTACCCGGCAGGTGATTTTGGCGTGTCCAGCAGGTGGTTCCGGCGAGCTAGGCAGGTGGTACCGGCGTGTCCGGAACAGGCTTCTGGCACGTCTGAGAGATGGTTCCGGCATGCCCGGCATGTGATTCCGGAGTGTCCTCCAAGTGGTTCTGGTATACCTGGCAGGTGATTTTGGCGTGTCAGGAAGATGGTTCCGGCTAGTTGAGCAGGTGGATCAGGCGTGCTCGCCAGGGGGTTCAGGCGGGTCTGGCAGGTGGTTTCGGTCTGTTCGGGGAGTGGTTCCGGCATCTCAGGCACATGGTTCTGGCACGTCTGAGAGGTGGTTCCGGCCGTCCCGACAGGTGTTCCGCAGTGTCTGCCGAGTGGTTCTGGCGTAGCCGGCAGGTGATTTTGGCGTGTCCAGCAGGTGGTTCCGGGGAGCTCGGCAGGTGGTACCGGCGTGTCCAGAACATGGTTCTGGCACATCTGAGAGATGGTTCTGGCATGCCCGGCAGGTGATTCCGGAGTGTCCGGCATGTGGTTCTGGCACCTCTGAGAGGTGGTTCCGGGATGCCCGACAGGTGATTCCGGAGTGTCCGCCACGTGGTCCTGGCGTACCCGGCAGGTGATTTTGGCGTGTCTGGCAGGTGTTTCTTGCAAGTCGAGCATTTGGCTCAGGCATGCTCAGCAGGTGCTTCCGGCGTGTCTGGCACGTGGTTCTGGTGTTTCTGAGAGCTGGTTCTGGCATGTCCGGCAGATGATTCCGGAGTGTCCACCAAGTGGTTGTGGCATACCCGGCAGGTGATTTTAGTGTGTCAGGTAGGTGGTTCCAGCGATTCGAGTAGGTTGTTCCGGCGTGCTCGGCAGGTGGTTCAGGCGGGTCTTGCAGGTGGTTTCGGACTGTTCGGGGTGTGGTTCCAGCATCTCAGGCACATGGTTCTGGCACGTCTGATAGGTGGTTCCTGCCGGCCCGACAGGTGTTTCCATGGTATCCCCCAAGTGGTTCTGGCATAGCTGGCAGGTGATGTTGGCGTGACCGGCAGGTGGTTCCAGCCAGCCCGGCAGGTGATTCCGAAGAGTTCACCAAATGGTTGTGGCGTAGCCGGAAGGTGATTTTGGCGTGTCCAGCAGGTGGTTTTGGCGAGTCGAGCATGTGGTTCTCGTGTGCTCGGCAGGTGCTTCCGGTGTCATTGGCATGTGGTTCCGGCATGTCTGAGAGGTGGTTCCGCCATGCCCGGCAGGTGATTAGGGAGTGTTCGCCAAGTGGTTCTGCCGTAGCAGGCAGGTGATTTTGCATGTCCGGCAATGGTTCCGTCGAGTCGAGCCAGTGGTTTGAGCATGTCCGGCAGGTGGTTCCGTCATGCCCGGCAGGTGATACCGGAGTCTCCGGGATTTGGTTCGGGCACCTCTGAGAGGTGGTTCCGGCATGCCCGGCAGGTTATTCCGGAGTGTCTGGCATGTGGTTCTGGCACCTCTGAGAGGTGGGTCCGGCATGCCCGGCAGGTGGTTCCGGAGGTTCTGCCAAGTGGTTCTGGCGTAGTCGGCATGTGATTCTGGCGTGTCCAGCAGGTGGTTCTGGGGAGTGGATCAGGTGGTTCCAGCATACTCGGCAGGTGGTACCGTCGTGTCCGGAACATGGTTCTGGCAAGTCTGAGAGGCGGTTCCGGCATGCCCGACAGGTGATTCCGGAGTGTCCGGCATGTGGTTCTGGCACCTCTTAGAGGTGGTTCCGGCATGCCCGGCAGGTGATACCGGAGTGTTCGCCAAGTGGTTCTGGTGTAGCCGGCAGGTGATTTTGCATGTCCGGCAATGGTTCCGCCGAGTCGAGCCGTGGTTCCGGCATGTCCGGCAGTTGGTTCCGGCATGTCCAGCACGTGGTTCCAGCATGCCCGGCAGGTGATTCCGGAGTGTTCCCCAAGTGGTTCAGGCATAGCCGGCAGGTGATTTTGCATGTCCGGCAATGGTTCCGGCGAGTCGAGCCGGTGGTTCCGGCATGTCCGGCAGGTTGATCCGGCATATCCGGCAGGTGATTCCGGAGTTTCCGGCATGTGGTTCTGGCACCTCTGAGAGGTGGTTCCGGCATGCCCGGCAGGTGATACCGGAGTGTCCGGCCTTTGGTTCTGGCACCTCTGAGAGGTGGTTCCTGAATGCCTGGCCTGTGATTCCGGAGTGTCTGCCGAGTGGTTCTGGCGTAGCCGGCAGTTGATCTTGGCGTGTCCACTAGGTGGTTCTGGGGAGTGGATCAGCTGGTTCCGGCATACTCGGCAGGTGGTACCGGCGGCTCCAGAACATGGTTCTGGCAAGTCTGAGAGGTGGTTCCGGCACGCCCGACAGGTGATTCCGGAGCGTCCGCCAAGTGTTTCTGGCGTACCCGGCAGGTGATTTTCGCCTGTCCGACAGGTGTATCTTGCGAGTCGAGCAGGTGGCTGAGGCATGCTCAGCTGGTGCTTCCGGCGTCTCTGGCACGTGGTTCTGGTGTGTCTGAGAGCTGGTTCTTTCATGTCCGGCAGATGATTCCGGAGTGTCCACCAAGTGGTTCTTGTATACCTGGCAGGTGATTTTGGCGTGTCAGGAAGTTGGTTCCGGCTAGTTGAGCAGGTGGATCACGCGTGCTCGCCAGGGGGTTCAGGCGGGTCTGGCAGGTGGTTTCGGTCTGTTCGGGGAGTGGTTCCGGCATCTCAGGCACATGGTTCTGGCACGTCTGAGAGGTGGTTCTGGCATGCCCGACAGGTGATTCCGGAGTGTTCGCCAAGTGGTTCTGGCGTAGACGGCAGGTCATTTTGCATGTCCGGCGGTGGTTCTGGCGAGTCAAGCCGGTGGTTCCGGCGTGTCCGGCAGGTGTTTCCGGTCTGTCCGGCACGTGGTTCTGGCGTGTCCAGCACGAGGTTCTGGCACGTCTGAGAGTTGGTTCCGCCATGCCCGACAGGTGATTCCGGAGAGTCCGCCACGTGGTCCTGGCGTACCCGGCAGGTGATTTTGGCGTGTCTGACAGGTGTTTCTTGCAAGTCGAGCATGTGGCTCAGGCATGATCAGCAGGTTCTTCCGGCGTGTCCAGCACGTGGTTCTGGTGTGTCAGAGGGCTGGTTCTGGCATTTCTGGCAGATGATTCCGGAGTGTCCACCAAGAGGTTCTGGTAGACCTGGCAGGTGATTTTGGCGTGTCTGGAAGGTGGTTCCGGCTAGTTGAGCAGGTGGATCAGGCGTGCTCGCCAGTTGGTTCAGGCGGGTCTGGCAGGTTGTTTCGGTCTGTTCGGGGAGTGGATCCGGCATCTCAGGCTCATGGTTCTGGCACCTCTGAGAGGTGGTTCCGGCCGGCCCGACAGGTGTTTCCCTGGTTTCCGCCAAGTGGTTCTGGCATAGCTGGCAGGTGATGTTGGCGTGACCAGCAGGTGGTTCCAGCAAGCCCGGCAGGTGATTCCGAAGACTTCACCAAATGGTTGTGGCGTAGCCAGCAGGTGATTTTGGCGTTTCCAGCAGGTGGTTTTGGCGAGTCGAGCAGGTAGTTCTCGCGTGCTCGGCATGTGCTTCCAGTGTCATTGGCATGTGGTTCCGTCATGTCTGAGAGGTGGTTCCGGCATGCCCGGCAGGTGGTTCCGGAGTGTCTACTGAGTGGTTCTGGAGCCAGCCCGGCAGGTGATTCCGAAGAGTTCACCTACTGGTTGTGGCGTAGCCGGCAGGTGATTTTGGCGTGTCAGGAAGGTGGTTCCGGCTAGTTGAGCAGGTGGATCAGGCGTGCTCGCCAGGGGGTTCAGGCGGGTCTGGCACGTGGTTTCGGTCTGTTCGGGGAGTGGATCCGGCATCTCAGGCACATGGTTCTGGCACGTCTGAGAGGTGGTTACGGCCGGCCGGAGAGGTGTTTCCGGAGTGTCCGCCAAGTGGTTCTGGCGTAGCTTAAAGGTGATGTTGGCGTGACCGGCAGGTGGTTCCAGCCAGGCCGGCATGTGATTCCGGAGTGTCTGCCGAGTGGTTCTGGCGTAGCCGGCAGGTGATTTTGGCGTGTCCAGAAGGTGGTTCCGGCGAGCTCGGCAGGTGGTACCGGCGTGTCCAGAACATGGTTCTGGCACGTCTGAGAGATGGTTCCGGCATGCCCGGCAGGTGATTCCGGAGTGTCCGGCATGTGGTTCTGGCACCTCTGAGAGGTGGTTCCGGGATGCCCGACAGGTGATTCTGGAGTGTCCGCCACGTGGTCCTGGCGTACCCGGCAGGTGATTTTGGCGTGTCTGGCAGGTGTTTCTTGCAAGTCGAGCATTTGGCTCAGGCATGCTCAGCAGGTGCTTCCGGCGTGTCTGGCACGTGGTTCTGGTGTTTCTGAGAGCTGGTTCTGGCATGTCCGGCAGATGATTCCGGAGTGTCCACCAAGTGGTTGTGGCATACCTGGCAGGTGATTTTAGCGTGTCAGGTAGGTGGTTCCAGCGATTCGAGTAGGTGGTTCCGGCATGCTCGGCAGGTGGTTCAGGCGGGTCTTGCAGGTGGTTTCGGACTGTTCGGGGTGTGGTTCCAGCATCTCAGGCACATGGTTCTGGCACGTCTGATAGGTGGTTCCGGCCAGCCCGACAGGTGTTTCCATGGTATCCGCCAAGTGGTTCTGGCATAGCTGGCAGGTGATGTTGGCGTGACCGGCAGGTGGTTCCAGCCAGCCCGGCAGGTGATTCCGAAGAGTTCACCAAATGGTTGTGGCGTAGCCGGAAGGTGATTTTGGCGTGTCCAGCAGGTGGTTTTGGCGAGTCGAGCATGTGGTTCTCGTGTGCTCGGCAGGTGCTTCCGGTGTCATTGGCATGTGGTTCCGGCATGTCTGAGAGGTGGTTCCGCCATGCCCGGCAGGTGATTAGGGAGTGTTCGCCAAGTGGTTCTGCCGTAGCAGGCAGGTGATTTTGCATGTCCGGCAATGGTTCCGTCGAGTCGAGCCAGTGGTTTGAGCATGTCCGGCAGGTGGTTCCGTCATGCCCGGCAGGTGATACCGGAGTCTCCGGGATTTGGTTCGGGCACCTCTGAGAGGTGGTTCCGGCATGCCCGGCAGGTTATTCCGGAGTGTCTGGCATGTGGTTCTGGCACCTCTGAGAGGTGGGTCCGGCATGCCCGGCAGGTGGTTCCGGAGGTTCTGCCAAGTGGTTCTGGCGTAGTCGGCATGTGATTCTGGCGTGTCCAGCAGGTGGTTCTGGGGAGTGGATCAGGTGGTTCCAGCATACTCGGCAGGTGGTACCGTCGTGTCCGGAACATGGTTCTGGCAAGTCTGAGAGGCGGTTCCGGCATGCCCGACAGGTGATTCCGGAGTGTCCGGCATGTGGTTCTGGCACCTCTTAGAGGTGGTTCCGGCATGCCCGGCAGGTGATACCGGAGTGTTCGCCAAGTGGTTCTGGTGTAGCCGGCAGGTGATTTTGCATGTCCGGCAATGGTTCCGCCGAGTCGAGCCGTGGTTCCGGCATGTCCGGCAGTTGGTTCCGGCATGTCCAGCACGTGGTTCCAGCATGCCCGGCAGGTGATTCCGGAGTGTTCCCCAAGTGGTTCAGGCATAGCCGGCAGGTGATTTTGCATGTCCGGCAATGGTTCCGGCGAGTCGAGCCGGTGGTTCCGGCATGTCCGGCAGGTTGATCCGGCATATCCGGCAGGTGATTCCGGAGTTTCCGGCATGTGGTTCTGGCACCTCTGAGAGGTGGTTCCGGCATGCCCGGCAGGTGATACCGGAGTGTCCGGCCTTTGGTTCTGGCACCTCTGAGAGGTGGTTCCTGAATGCCTGGCCTGTGATTCCGGAGTGTCTGCCGAGTGGTTCTGGCGTAGCCGGCAGTTGATCTTGGCGTGTCCACTAGGTGGTTCTGGGGAGTGGATCAGCTGGTTCCGGCATACTCGGCAGGTGGTACCGGCGGCTCCAGAACATGGTTCTGGCAAGTCTGAGAGGTGGTTCCGGCACGCCCGACAGGTGATTCCGGAGCGTCCGCCAAGTGTTTCTGGCGTACCCGGCAGGTGATTTTCGCCTGTCCGACAGGTGTATCTTGCGAGTCGAGCAGGTGGCTGAGGCATGCTCAGCTGGTGCTTCCGGCGTCTCTGGCACGTGGTTCTGGTGTGTCTGAGAGCTGGTTCTTTCATGTCCGGCAGATGATTCCGGAGTGTCCACCAAGTGGTTCTTGTATACCTGGCAGGTGATTTTGGCGTGTCAGGAAGTTGGTTCCGGCTAGTTGAGCAGGTGGATCACGCGTGCTCGCCAGGGGGTTCAGGCGGGTCTGGCAGGTGGTTTCGGTCTGTTCGGGGAGTGGTTCCGGCATCTCAGGCACATGGTTCTGGCACGTCTGAGAGGTGGTTCTGGCATGCCCGACAGGTGATTCCGGAGTGTTCGCCAAGTGGTTCTGGCGTAGACGGCAGGTCATTTTGCATGTCCGGCGGTGGTTCTGGCGAGTCAAGCCGGTGGTTCCGGCGTGTCCGGCAGGTGTTTCCGGTCTGTCCGGCACGTGGTTCTGGCGTGTCCAGCACGAGGTTCTGGCACGTCTGAGAGTTGGTTCCGCCATGCCCGACAGGTGATTCCGGAGAGTCCGCCACGTGGTCCTGGCGTACCCGGCAGGTGATTTTGGCGTGTCTGACAGGTGTTTCTTGCAAGTCGAGCATGTGGCTCAGGCATGATCAGCAGGTTCTTCCGGCGTGTCCAGCACGTGGTTCTGGTGTGTCAGAGGGCTGGTTCTGGCATTTCTGGCAGATGATTCCGGAGTGTCCACCAAGAGGTTCTGGTAGACCTGGCAGGTGATTTTGGCGTGTCTGGAAGGTGGTTCCGGCTAGTTGAGCAGGTGGATCAGGTGTGCTCGCCAGTTGGTTCAGGCGGGTCTGGCAGGTTGTTTCGGTCTGTTCGGGGAGTGGATCCGGCATCTCAGGCTCATGGTTCTGGCACCTCTGAGAGGTGGTTCCGGCCGGCCCGACAGGTGTTTCCCTGGTTTCCGCCAAGTGGTTCTGGCATAGCTGGCAGGTGATGTTGGCGTGACCGGCAGGTGGTTCCAGCAAGCCCGGCAGGTGATTCCGAAGACTTCACCAAATGGTTGTGGCGTAGCCAGCAGGTGATTTTGGCGTTTCCAGCAGGTGGTTTTGGCGAGTCGAGCAGGTAGTTCTCGCGTGCTCGGCATGTGCTTCCAGTGTCATTGGCATGTGGTTCCGTCATGTCTGAGAGGTGGTTCCGGCATGCCCGGCAGGTGGTTCCGGAGTGTCTACTGAGTGGTTCTGGAGCCAGCCCGGCAGGTGATTCCGAAGAGTTCACCTACTGGTTGTGGCGTAGCCGGCAGGTGATTTTGGCGTGTCAGGAAGGTGGTTCCGGCTAGTTGAGCAGGTGGATCAGGCGTGCTCGCCAGGGGGTTCAGGCGGGTCTGGCACGTGGTTTCGGTCTGTTCGGGGAGTGGATCCGGCATCTCAGGCACATGGTTCTGGCACGTCTGAGAGGTGGTTACGGCCGGCCGGAGAGGTGTTTCCGGAGTGTCCGCCAAGTGGTTCTGGCGTAGCTTAAAGGTGATGTTGGCGTGACCGGCAGGTGGTTCCAGCCAGGCCGGCATGTGATTCCGGAGTGTCTGCCGAGTGGTTCTGGCGTAGCCGGCAGGTGATTTTGGCGTGTCCAGAAGGTGGTTCCGGCGAGCTCGGCAGGTGGTACCGGCGTGTCCAGAACATGGTTCTGGCACGTCTGAGAGATGGTTCCGGCATGCCCGGCAGGTGATTCCGGAGTGTCCGGCATGTGGTTCTGGCACCTCTGAGAGGTGGTTCCGGGATGCCCGACAGGTGATTCTGGAGTGTCCGCCACGTGGTCCTGGCGTACCCGGCAGGTGATTTTGGCGTGTCTGGCAGGTGTTTCTTGCAAGTCGAGCATTTGGCTCAGGCATGCTCAGCAGGTGCTTCCGGCGTGTCTGGCACGTGGTTCTGGTGTTTCTGAGAGCTGGTTCTGGCATGTCCGGCAGATGATTCCGGAGTGTCCACCAAGTGGTTGTGGCATACCTGGCAGGTGATTTTAGCGTGTCAGGTAGGTGGTTCCAGCGATTCGAGTAGGTGGTTCCGGCATGCTCGGCAGGTGGTTCAGGCGGGTCTTGCAGGTGGTTTCGGACTGTTCGGGGTGTGGTTCCAGCATCTCAGGCACATGGTTCTGGCACGTCTGATAGGTGGTTCCGGCCAGCCCGACAGGTGTTTCCATGGTATCCGCCAAGTGGTTCTGGCATAGCTGGCAGGTGATGTTGGCGTGACCGGCAGGTGGTTCCAGCCAGCCCGGCAGGTGATTCCGAAGAGTTCACCAAATGGTTGTGGCGTAGCCGGAAGGTGATTTTGGCGTGTCCAGCAGGTGGTTTTGGCGAGTCGAGCATGTGGTTCTCGTGTGCTCGGCAGGTGCTTCCGGTGTCATTGGCATGTGGTTCCGGCATGTCTGAGAGGTGGTTCCGCCATGCCCGGCAGGTGATTAGGGAGTGTTCGCCAAGTGGTTCTGCCGTAGCAGGCAGGTGATTTTGCATGTCCGGCAATGGTTCCGTCGAGTCGAGCCGGTGGTTTGAGCATGTCCGGCAGGTGGTTCCGTCATGCCCGGCAGGTGATACCGGAGTCTCCGGCATTTGGTTCTGGCACCTCTGAGAGGTGGTTCCGGCATGCCCGGCAGGTTATTCCGGAGTGTCTGGCATGTGGTTCTGGCACCTCTGAGAAGTGGTTCCGGCATGCCCGGCAGGTGATTCCGGAGTGTCCGGCATGTGGTTCTGGCACCTTGGAGAGTTGTTTCCGGCATGCCCGGCAGGTGATACCGGAGTGTTCGCCAAGTGGTTCTGGCGTAGCCGGCAGGTGATTTTGCATGTCCGGCAATGGTTCCGGCGAGTCGAGCCGGTGGTTCCGGAATGTCCGGCAGGTGGTTCCAGCATGCCCGGCAGGTGATTCTGGAGTGTCTGACATGCGGTTCTGGCACCTCTGAGAGGTGGTTCCGGCATGCCCGGCAGGTGATACCGGAGTCTCCGGCATGTGGTTCTGGCACCTCTGAGAAGTGGTTCCGGCATGCCCGTCAGGTGATTCTGGAGTGTCTGACATGCGGTTCTGGCACCTCTGAGAGGTGGTTCCGGCATGCCCGGCAGGTGATACCGGAGTCTCCGGCATTTGGTTCTGGCACCTCTGAGAGGTGGTTCCGGAATGCCTGGCCTGTGATTCCGGAGTGTCTTCCGAGTGGTTCTGGCGTGGCCGGCAGTTGATTTTGGCGTGTCCACTAGGTGGTTCTGGGGAGTGGAACAGCTGGTTCCGGCATACTCGGCAGGTGGTACCGGCGTGTCCAGAACATGGTTCTGGCCAGTCTGAGAGGAGGTTCCGTCACGCCCGACAGGTGATTCCGGAGCGTCCGCCAAGTGTTTCTGGCGTACCCGGCAGGTGATTTTGGCATGTCCGACATGTGTAGCTTGCGAGTCTAGCAGGTGGCTCAGGCATGCTCAGCTGGTGCTTCCGGCGTCTCTGGCACGTGGTTCTGGTGTGTCTGAGAGCTGGTCCTGGCATGTCCGGCAGATGATTCCGGAGTGTCCACCATGTGGTTCTGGTATACCTGGCAGGTGATTTTGGCGTGTCAGGAAGTTGGTTCCGGCTAGTTGAGCAGGTGGATCAGGCATGCTCGCCAGGGGGTTCAGGCGGGTCTGGCAGGTGGTTTCGGTCTGTTCGGGGAGTGGTTCCAGCATCTCAGGCACATGGTTCTGGCACGTCTGAGAGGTGGTTGCGGCAGGCCCGACAGCTGTTTCCATGGTGTCCGCCAAGTGGTTCTGGTATAGCTGGCAGGTGATGTTGGCGTGACCGGCAGGCGGTTCCAGCAAGCCCGGCAGGTGATTCCGAAGAGTTCACCATATGGTTGTGGCGTAGCCGGCAGGTGATTTTGGCAGGTCCAGCATGTGGTTTTGGCGAGTCGAACAGGTGGTACTGGTGTGCTCGGCAGGTGCTTCCGGTGTCATTGGCATGCGGTTCCGGCATGTCTGAGAGGTGGTTCCGGCATGCCCGGCAGGTGGTTCCGGAGTGTCTGCCGAGTGGTTCTGGAGCCAGCCCGGCAGGTGATTCCGAAGAGTTCACCAAATGGTTGTGGTGTAGCCGGCAGATGATTTTGGCGTGTCAGGAAGGTGGTTCCGGCCAGTTGAGCAGGTGGATCAGGCGTGCTCGCCAGGGGGTTCAGGCGGGTCTGGCAGGTGGTTTCGGTCTGTTCGGGGAGTGGTTCCGGCATCTCAGGCACATGGTTCTGGCACGTCTGAGAGGTGGTTCCGGCCGGCCGGAGAGGTGTTTCCGGAGTGTCCGCCAAGTGGTTCTGGCGTACCTGAGAGGTGATGTTGGCGTGACCGGCAGGTGGTTCCAGCCAGCCCGGCAGGTGATTCCGGAGTGTCTGCCGTGTGGTTCTGGCGTAGCTGGCAGGTGATTTTGGCGTGTCCAGCAGTTGGTTCCGGCGAGCTCGGCAGGAGGTACCAGCGTGTCCGGAACATGGTTCTGGCACGTCTTAGAGATGGTTCCGGAATGCCAGGCAGGTGATTCTGGAGTTTACGGCATGTGGTTCTGGCACCTCTGAGAGGTGGTTCCGGCATGCCCGGCGGGTGATTCCGGAGTGTCCGGCATGTGGTTCTGGCACCTCTGAGAGGTGGTTCCGGCATGCCCGGCAGGTGGTACCAGAGTGTCTGCCGAGTGGTTCTGGCATTGTCGGCAGGTGATTCTGGCGTTTACAGCATGTGGTTCTGCGGAGTGGATCAGGTGGTTCCGGCATACTCGGCAGGTGGTACCGGCGTGTCCGGAACATGCTTCTGGCAAGTCTGAGAGGTGGTTCCGGCATGTCCGACAGGTGATTACGGAGTGTTCGCCAAGTGGTTCTGGCGTAGCCGGCAAGTCATTTTGCATGTCCGGCGGTGGTTCTGGCGAGTCGACCCGGTGGTTGCGGCGTATCCAGCAGGTGTTTCCGGTCTGTCCGGCAGGTGATTCTGGCGTGACCGGCACGAGGTTCTGGCACGTCTGAGAGTTGGTTCCGGCATGCCCGACAGGTGATT
This sequence comes from Equus caballus, assembly GCF_041296265.1. NCBI lineage: Eukaryota > Metazoa > Chordata > Mammalia > Perissodactyla > Equidae > Equus > Equus caballus. Next base: position 4,067,224 of record NW_027222395.1, read on the forward strand.
CCAGAGTGTCCGCCACCTGGTTCTGGCGTACCCGGCAGGTGATTTTGGCGTGTCTGGCAGGTGTTTCTTGCAAGTCGAGCATGTGGCTCAGGCATGATCAGCAGGTGCTTCCTGCGTGTCCGGCACGTGTTTCTGGTGTGTCAGAGGGCTGTTTCTGGCATTTCTGGCAGATGATTCCGGAGTGTCCACCAAGTGGTTCTGGTAGACCTGGCAGGTGATTTTGGCGTGTCTGGAAGGTGGTTCCGGCTAGTTTAGCAGGTGGATCAGGAGTGCTCGCCAGTGGGTTCAGCTGGGTCTGGCAGGTGGTTTCGGTCTTTTCGGGGAGTGGTTCCGGCATCTTAGGCACATGGTTCTGGCACGTCTGAGAGGTGTTTCCGGACGGCCGTAGAGGTGTTTCCGGAGTGTCCGCCAAGTGGTTCTGGCGTAGCCGAAAGGTGATGTTGCTGTGACCGGCAGGTGGTTCCAGCCAGCCTGGCAGGTGATTCCGGTGTGTCTGCCGTGTGGTTCTGGCGTAGGTGGCAGGTGATTTTGCATGTCCGGCAATGGTTCCGGCGAGTCGAGCCGGTGGTTCCGGCATGTCCGGCAGGTGGTTCCGGCATGACCGACAGGTGATACCGGAGTGTTCGCCAAGTGGTTCTGGCGTAGCCTGCAGGTGATTTTGCATGTCCGGCAATGGATCCGGCGAGTCGAGCCGGTGGTTCCGGAATGTCCGGCAGGTGGTTCCGGCATGTCCGGCAGGTGGTTCTGGCATGTCCAGCACGTGGTTCCAGCATGCCCGGCAGGTGATTCCGGAGTATCCGGCATGTGGTTCTGGCACCTCTGAGAGGTGGTTCCGGCATGCCCGTCAGGTGATACCGGAGTCTCTGGCATTTGGTTCTGGCACCTCTGAGAGGTGGTTCCGGAATGCCTGGCATGTGATTCCGGAGTGTCTGCCGAGTGGTTCTGGCGTAGCTGGCAGTTGATTTTGGCGTGTCCACTAGGTCGTTCTGGGGTGTGGATCAGCTGGTTCCGGCATACTCGGCAGGTGGTACCGGCGTGTCCAGAACTTGGTTCTGGCAAGTCTGAGAGGTGGTTCCGGCACGCCCGACAGGTGATTCCGGAGCATCCGCCAAGTGTTTCTGGCGTACCCGGCGGGTGATTTTCGCCTGTCCGACAGGTGTATCTTGCGAGTCAAGCACGTGGCTGAGGCATGCTCAGCTGGTGCTTCCGGCGTCTCTGGCACGTGGTTCTGGTGTGTCTGAGAGCTGGTTCTGGCATGTCCGGCAGATGATTCCGGAGTGTCCACCAAGTGGTTCTGGTATACCTGGCAGGTGATTTTGGCGTGTCAGGAAGGTGGTTCCGGCTAGTTGAGCAGGCGGATCAGGCGTGCTCGCCAGGGGGTTCAGGCGTGTCTGGCACGTGGTTTCGGTCTGTTCGGGGAGTGGTTCCGGCATCTCAGGCACATGGTTCTGGCACGTCTGAGAGGTGGTTCTGGCCGGCCAGACAGGTGTTTCCGGAGTGTCCGCCACGTGGTTCTGGCGTAGCCGGCAGTTGATTTTGGTGTGTCCAGCGGGTGGTTTTGGCGAGTCGAGCAGGTGGTTCTGGCGTGCTCGGCAGGTGCTTCCGGTGTCATTGGCATGCGGTTCCGGCATGTCTGAGAGGTGGTTCCGCCATGCCCGGCAGGTGATTCCTGAGTGTACGGCATGTGGTTTTGGCACCTCTGAGAGGTGTTTCCGGCATGCCCGGCAGGTGATTCCGGAGTGTCCGACATGTGGTTCTGGCGTAGCCGAAAGGTGATGTTGCTGTGACCGGCAGGTGGTTCCAGCCAGCCTGGCAGGTGATTCCGGAGTGTCTTGCGTGTGGTTCTGGCGTAGCTGGCAGGTGATTTTGGCGTGTCCAGCAGGTGGTTCTGGCGAGCTCGGCAGGTGTTACCAGCGTGTCCGGAACATGGTTCTGGCACGTCTGAGAGATGGTTCCGGCATGCCCGGCAGGTGATTCCGGAGTGTCTGGCATGTGGTTCTGGCACCTCTGAGAGGTGGTTCCGGCATGCCCGGCTGGTGGTTCCGAAGTGTCTGCTGAGTGGTTCTGGCGTAGCCGGCAGGTGATTCTGGCGTGTCCAGCAGGTGGTTCTGGGGAGTGGATCAGGTGGTTCCGGCATACTCGGCAGGTGGTACCGGCGTGTCCGGAACATGCTTCTGGCAAGTCTGAGAGGTTGTTCCGGCATGCCCGACAGGTGATTCCGGAGTGTTCGCCAAGTGGTTCTGGCGTAGCCGGCAGGTCATTTTGCATGTCCGATGGTGGTTCCGGCGAGTCGAGCCGGTAGTTCCGGCGTGTCCTGCAGGTATTTCCGGTCTGTCCGGCAGGTGGTTCTGGCGTGACCGGCACGAGGTTCTGGCACGTCTGAGAGTTGGTTCCGGCATGCGCGACAGGTGATTCCAGACTGTCTGCCACGTGGTTCTGGGGTTCCTGGCAGGTGATTTTGGCGTGTCTGGCAGGAGTTTCTAGCAAGTCGAGCATTTGGCTCAGGCATGCTCAGCAGGTGCTTCTGGCGTGTCTGGCACGTGGTTCTGCTGTGTCTGAGAGCTGGTTCTGGCATGTCCGGCAGATGATTCTGGAGTGTCCACCAAGTGGTTGTGGCATACCCGGCAGGTGATTTTAGCGTGTCAGGTAGGTGGTTCCGGCGAGTCGAGTAGGTGGTTCCGGCGTGCTCGGCAGGTGGTTCAGGCGGGTCTGGCAGGTGGTTTCGGACTGTTCGGGGTGTCGTTCCGTCATCTCAGACACATGGTTCTGGCACGTCTGAGAGGTGGTTGCGGCCGGCCCGACAGGTGTTTCCATGGTGTCCGCCAAGTGGTTCTGGCATAGCTGGCAGGTGATGTTGGCGTGACCAGCAGGGGGTTCCAGCCAGCCCGGCAGGTGATTCCGAAGTGTTCACCAAATGGTTGTGGCATAGCCGGAAGGTGATTTTGGCGTGTCCAGCAGGTGGTTTGGCGAGTCGAGCAGGTGGTTCTGGAGTGCTCGGCAGGTGCTTCCGGTGTCATTGGCATGTGGTTCCGGCATGTCTCAGAGGTGGTTCCGGCATGCCCGGCAGGTGGTTCCGGAGTGTCTGCCAAGTGGGTCTGGAGCCAGCCCGGCAGGTGATTCCGAAGAGTTCACCAAATGGTTGTGGCGTATCCGGCAGGTGATTTTGGCGTGTCAGGAAGGTGGTTCCGGCTAGTTGAGCAGGTGGATCAGGCGTGCTCGCCAGGGGGTTCAGGCGGGTCTGGCAGGTGGTTTCGGTCTGTTCGGGGAGTGGTTCCGGCATCTCAGGCACATGGTTCTGGCACGTCTGAGAGGTGGTTCCGGCCGGCCGGAGAGGTGTTTCCGGAGTGTCCGTCAAGTGGTTCTGGCGTAGCTGAGAGGTGATGTTGGCGTGACCGGCAGGTGGTTCCAGCCAGCCCGGCAGGTGATGCCGGTGTGTCCGGCATGTGGTTCCGGCACCTCTGAGAGGTGGTTCCGGCATGCCCGGCAGGTGATTCCGGAGTGTCCGGCATGTGGTTCTGGCACCTCTGAGAGGTGGGTCCGGCATGCCCGGCCGGTGGTTCCGGAGGTTCTGCCGAGTGGTTCTGGCGTAGTCGGCAGGTGATTCTGGCGTGTCCAGCAGGTGGTTCTGGGGAGTGGATCAGGTGGTTCCAGCATACTCGGCTGGTGGTACCGTCGTGTCCGGAGCATCGTTCTGGCAAGTCTGAGAGGCGGTTCCGGCATGCCCGACAGGTGATTCCGGAGTGTCCGGCATGTGGTTCTGGCACCTCTGAGAGGTGCTTCCGGCATGCCCGACATGTGATTCCGGAGTGTCCGCCACGTGGTTCTGGCGTACCCGGCAGGTGATTTTGGCGTGTCTGGCAGGTGTTTCTTGCAAGTCGAGCATTTGGCTCAGGCATGATCAGCAGATGCTTCCGGCGTGTCCGGCACATGGTTCCGGTGTGTCTGAGAGCTGGTTCTGGCATGTCCGGCAGATGATTCCGGAGTGTCCACCAAGTTATTGTGGCATACCCGGCAGGTGATTTTAGAGTGTCAGGTAGGTGGTTTTGGCGAGTCGAGCAGGTGGTTCTGGCGTGCTCGGCAGGTGCTTCCGGTGTCATTGGCATGTGGTTCCGGCATGTCTGAGAGGTGGTTCCGCCATGCCTGGCAGGTGATTCTGGAGTGTTCGCCAAGTGGTTCTGGCGTAGCCGGCCGGTGATTTTGCATGGCCGGCAATGGTTCCGGCGAGTCGAGCCGGTGGTTCCGGCATGTCCGGCAGGTGGTTCCAGCATGCCCGGCAGGTGATTCCGGAGTGTCCGGCACGTGGTTCTGGCACCTCTGAGAGGTGGTTCCGGCATGCCCGGCAGGTGATACCGGAGTCTCCGGCATTTGGTTCTGGCACCTCTGAGAGGTGGTTCCTGAATGCCTGGCATGTGATTCTGGAGTGTCTGCCGAGTGGTTCTGGCGTAGCCGGCAGTTGATTTTGGCGTGTCCACTAGGTGGTTCTGGGGAGTGGATCAGCTGGTTCCGGCATACTCGGCAGGTGGTACCAGCGTGTCCAGAACATGGTTCTGGCAAGTCTGAGAGGTGGTTCCGGCACGCCCGACAGGTGATTCCAGACGTCCGCCAAGTGTTTCTGGCGTACCCGGCAGGGGATTTTCGCCTGTCCGACAGGTGTATCTTGCGAGTCGAGCAGGTGGCTGAGGCATGCTCAGCTGGTGCTTCCGGCGTCTCTGGCACGTGTTTCTGGTGTGTCTGAGAGCTGGTTCTGGCATCTCCGGCAGATGATTCCGGAGTGTCCACCATGAGGTTCTTGTATACCTGGCAGGTGATTTTGGCGTGTCAGGAAGTTGGTTCCGGCTAGTTGAGCAGGTGGATCAGGCGTGCTCGCCAGTGGGTTCAGGCGGGTCTGGCAGGTGGTTTCGGTCTGTTCGGGGAGTGGTTCCGGCATCTCAGGCTCATGGTTCTGGCACGTGTGAGAGGTGGTTCCGGCCGTCCCGACAGGTGTTTCCAGGGTGTCCGCCAAGTGGTTCTGGCATAGCTGGCAGGTGATGTTGGCGTGACCAGCAGGTGGTTCCAGCCAGCCCGGCAGGTGATTCCGAAGAGTTCACCAAATGGTTGTGGCGTAGCCGGCAGGTGATTTTGGCGTGTCCAGCAGGTGGTTTTGGTGAGTCGAGCAGGTGGTTCTGGCGTGGCGGCAGGTGCTTCCGGTGTCATTGGCATGTGGTTCCGGCATGTCTGAGAGGTGGTTCCGGCATGGCCGGCAGGTGGTTCCGGAGAGTCTGCCGAGTGGTTCTGGAGCCAGCCCGGCAGGTGATTCCGAAGAGTTCACCAAATGGTTGTGGCGTAGCCGGCAGGTGATTTTGGCGTGTCTGGAATGTGGTTCCGGCTAGTTGAGCAGGTGGATCAGGCGTGCTCGCCAGGGGGTTCAGGCGGGTCTGGCAGGTGGTTTCGGTCTGTTCGGGGAGGGGTTCCGGCATATCAGACACATGGTTCTGGCACGTGTGAGAGGTGGTTCCGGCCGGCGCGACAGGTGTTTCCGGAGTGTCCGCCAAGTGGCTCTGGCGTAGCTGAAAGGTGATGTTGGCGTGACCGGCAGGTGGTTCCAGCCAGCCCGGCAGGTGACTCCGGAGTGTCTGCCGCGTGGTTCAGGCGTAGTCGGCAGGTGATTTTGGCGTGTCCAGCAGGTGGTTCCGGCGAGCTCGGCAGGTGGTACCGGCGCGTCCGGTACATGGTTCTGGCAGGTGTGAGAGATGGTTCCGGCATGCCCAGCAGGTGATTCCGGAGTGTCCGGCATGTGGTTCTGGCACCTCTGAGAGGTGGTTCCGGCATGCCCGGCAGGTGGTTCCGGAGTGTCTGCCGAGTGGTTCTGGCATAGTCTGCAGGTGATTCTGGCGTGTCCAGCTGGTGGTTGTGGGGAGTGGATCAGGTGGTTCCGGAATACTCGGCAGGTGGTACCGGCGTGTACGGAACATGGTGCTGGAAAGTCTGAGAGGCGGTTCCGGCATGCCCGTAGGTGATTCCGGAGTGTTCGCCAAGTGGTTCTGGCGTAGCCGGCAGGTCATTTTGCATGTCCGATGGTGGTTCCGGCGAGTCGAGCCGGTAGTTCCGGCGTGTCCTGCAGGTGTTTCCGGTCTGTCCGGCAGGTGGTTCCGGCATGCCCGGCAGGTGATTCCGGAGTGTCCGGCATGTGGTTCTGGCACCTCTGAGAGTTGTTTCCGGCATGCCCGGCAGGTGATACCGGAGTGTTCGCCAAGTGGTTCTGGCGTAGCCGGCATGTGATTTTGCATGTCCGGCAATGGATCCGGCGAGTCGAGCCGGTGGTTCCGGAATGTCCGGCAGGTGGTTCCGGCATGTCCGGCAGGTGGTTCCGGCATGTCCAGCACGTGGTTCCAGCATGCCCGGCAGGTGATTCTGGAGTGTCTGACATGCGGTTCTGGCACCTCTGAGAGGTGGTTCCGGCATGCCCGGCAGGTGATACCGGAGTCTCCGGCATTTGTTTCTGGCACCTCTGAGAGGTGGTTCCGGAATGCCTGGCCTGTGATTCCGGAGTGTCTGCCGAGTGGTTCTGGCGTGGCCGGCAGTTGATTTTGGCGTGTCCACTAGGTGGTTCTGGGGAGTGGAACAGCTGGTTCCGGCATACTCGGCAGGTGGTACCGGCGTGTTCAGAACATGGTTCTGGCAAGTCTGAGAGGAGGTTCCGGCACGCCCGACAGGTGATTCCGGAGCGTCCGCCAAGTGTTTCTGGCGTACCCGGCAGGTGATTTTGGCATGTCCGACATGTGTATCCTGCCAGTCGAGCAGGTGGCTCAGGCATGCTCAGCTGGTGCTTCCGGCGTCTCTGGCACGTGGTTCTGGTGTGTCTGAGAGCTGGTCCTGGCATGTCCGGCAGATGATTCCGGAGTGTCCACCATGTGGTTCTGGTATACCTGGCAGGTGATTTTGGCGTGTCAGGAAGTTGGTTCCGGCTAGTTGAGCAGGTGGATCAGGCATGCTCGCCAGGGGGTTCAGGCGGGTCTGGCAGGTGGTTTCGGTCTGTTCGGGGAGTGGTTCCGGCATCTCAGGCACATGGTTCTGGCACGTCTGAGAGGTGGTTGCGGCAGGCCCGACAGGTGTTTCCATGGTGTCTGCCAAGTGGTTCTGGTATAGCTGGCAGGTGATGTTGGCGTGACCGGCAGGCGGTTCCAGCAAGCCCGGCAGGTGATTCCGAAGAGTTCACCATATGGTTGTGGCGTAGCCGGCAGGTGATTTTGGCGGGTCCAGCAGGTGGTTTTGGCGAGTCGAACAGGTGGTACTGGTGTGCTCGGCAGGTGCTTCCGGTGTCTTTGGCATGTGGTTCCGGCATGTCTGAGAGGTGGTTCCGGCATGCCCGGCAGGTGGTTCCGGAGTGTCTGCCGAGTGGTTCTGGAGCCAGCCCGGCAGGTGATTCCGAAGAGTTCACCAAATGGTTGTGGTGTAGCCGGCAGGTGATTTTGGCGTGTCAGGAAGGTGGTTCCGGCTAGTTGAGCAGGTGGATCAGGCCTGCTCGCCAGGGGGTTCAGGCGGGTCTGGCAGGTGGTTTCGGTCTGTTCGGGGTGTGGTTCCGGCATCTGAGGCACATGGTTCTGGCACGTCTGAGAGGTGGTTCCGGCCGGCCGGAGAGGTGTTTCCGGAGTGTCTGCCAAGTGGTTCTGGCGTAGCTGAGAGGTGATGTTGGCGTGACCGGCAGGTGGTTCCAGCCAGCCCGGCAGGTGATTCCGGAGTGTCCGCCAAGTGGTTCTGGCATAGCTGAAAGGTGATTTTGGCGTGTCCAGCAGGTGGTTCCGGGGAGCTCGGCAGGTGCTACCGGCGTTTCCGGAACATGGTTCTGGCACGTCTGAGAGATGGTTCCGGCATGCCCGGCAGGTGATTCCGGAGTGTCCGGCATGTGGTTCTGGCACCTCTGAGAGGTGGTTCCGGCATGCCCGGCAGGTGGTTCCGGAGTGTCTGCCGAGTGGTTCAGGTGTAGTCGGCAGGTGATTCTGGCGTGTCCAGCAGGTGGTTCTGGGGAGTGGATCAGGTGGTTCCGGCATACTCTGCAGGTGGTACCGGCGTGTCCAGAACATGGTTCTGGCAAGTCTGAGAGGTGGTTCCGGCATGCCCGACAGGTGATTCCGGAGTGTTCCCCAGGAGGTTCTGGCGTCGCCGGCAGGTCATTTTGCATGTCCGGCGGTGGTTCTGGCGAGTCGAGCCGGTGGTTGCGGCGTATCCAGCAGGTGTTTCCGGTCTGTCCGGCAGGTGATTCTGGTGTGACCGGCACGAGGTTCTGGCACGTCTGAGAGTTGGTTCCGGCATGCCCGACAGGTGATTCCGGAGTGTCCGCCACGTGGTTCTGGCGTACCCGGCAGGTGATTTTGGCGTGTCTGGCAGGTGTTTCTTGCAAGTCGAGCATGTGGCTCAGGCATGATCAGCAGGTGCTTCCTGCGTGTCCGGCACGTGTTTCTGGTGTGTCAGAGGGCTGTTTCTGGCATTTCTGGCAGATGATTCCGGAGTGTCCACCAAGTGGTTCTGGTAGACCTGGCAGGTGATTTTGGCGTGTCTGGAAGGTGGTTCCGGATAGTTGAGCAGGTGGATCAGGCGTGCTCGCCAGTGGGTTCAGCCGGGTCTGGCAGGTGGTTTTGGTCTTTTTGGGGAGTGGTTCCGGCATCTTAGGCACATGGTTCTGGCACGTCTGAGAGGTGTTTCCGGACGGCCGTAGAGGTGTTTCCGGAGTGTCCGCCAAGTGGTTCTGGCGTAGCCGAAAGGTGATGTTGCTGTGACCGGCAGGTGGTTCCAGCCAGCCTGGCAGGTGATTCCGGTGTGTCTGCCGTGTGGTTCTGGCGTAGGTGGCAGGTGATTTTGCATGTCCGGCAATGGTTCCGGCGAGTCGAGCCGGTGGTTCCGGCATGTCCGGCAGGTGGTTCCGGCATGACCGGCAGGTGATACCGGAGTGTTCGCCAAGTGGTACTGGCGTAGCCGGCAGGTGATTTTGCATGTCCGGCAATGGATCCGGCGAGTCGAGCCGGTGGTTCCGGAATGTCCGGCAGGTGGTTCCGGCATGTCCGGCAGGTGGTTCCGGCATGTCCAGCACGTGGTTCCAGCATGCCCGGCAGGTGATTCCGGAGTATCCGGCATGTGGTTCTGGCACCTCTGAGAGGTGGTTCCGGCATGCCCGGCAGGTGATACCGGAGTCTCCGGCATTTGGTTCTGGCACCTCTGAGAGGTGGTTCCGGAATGCCTGGCATGTGATTCCGGAGTGTCTGCCGAGTGGTTCTGGCGTAGCTGGCAGTTGATTTTGGCTTGTCCACTAGGTCGTTCTGGGGAGTGGATCAGCTGGTTCCGGCATACTCGGCAGGTGGTACCGGCGTGTCCAGAACTTGGTTCTGGCAAGTCTGAGAGGTGGTTCCGGCACGCCCCTCAGGTGATTCCGGAGCATCCGCCAAGTGTTTCTGGCGTACCCGGCGGGTGATTTTCGCCTGTCCGACAGGTGTATCTTGCGAGTCAAGCAGGTGGCTCAGGCATGCTCAGCTGGTGCTTCCGGCGTCTCTGGCACGTGGTTCTGGTGTGTCTGAGAGCTGGTTCTGGCATGTCCGGCAGATGATTCCGGAGTGTCCACCAAGTGGTTCTGGTATACCTGGCAGGTGATTTTGGCGTGTCAGGAAGGTGGTTCCGGCTAGTTGAGCAGGCGGATCAGGCGTGCTCGCCAGGGGGTTCAGGCGTGTCTGGCACATGGTTTCGGTCTGTTTGGGGAGTGGTTCCGGCATCTCAGGCACATGGTTCTGGCACGTCTGAGAGGTGGTTCTGGCCGGCCAGACAGGTGTTTCCGGAGTGTCCGCCACGTGGTTCTGGCGTAGCCGGCAGTTGATTTTGGTGTGTCCAGCGGGTGGTTTTGGCGAGTCGAGCAGGTGGTTCTGGCGTGCTCGGCAGGTGCTTCCGGTGTCATTGGCATGCGGTTCCGGCATGTCTCAGAGGTGGTTCCGCCATGCCCGACAGGTGATTCCTGAGTGTCCGGCATGAGGTTTTGGCACCTCTGAGAGGTGTTTCCGGCATGCCCGGCAGGTGATTCCGGAGTGTCCGGCATGTGGTTCTGGCGTAGCCGAAAGGTGATGTTGCTGTGACCGGCAGGTGGTTCCAGCCAGCCTGGCAGGTGATTCCGGAGTGTCTTGCGTGTGGTTCTGGCGTAGCTGGCAGGTGATTTTGGCGTGTCCAGCAGGTGGTTCTGGCGAGCTCGGCAGGTGTTACCAGCGTGTCCGGAACATGGTTCTGGCACGTCTGAGAGATGGTTCCGGCATGCCCGGCAGGTGATTCCGGAGTGTCCGGCATGTGGTTCTGGCACCTCTGAGAGGTGGTTCCGGCATGCCCGGCAGGTGGTCGCGTAGTTTCTGCTGAGTGGTTCTGGCGTAGCCGGCAGGTGATTCTGGCGTGTCCAGCAGGTGGTTCTGGGGAGTGGATCAGGTGGTCCCGGCATACTTGGCAGGTGGTACCGGCGTGTCCGGAACATGCTTCTGGCAAGTCTGAGGGGTGGTTCTGGCATGCCCGACAGGTGATTACAGAGTGTTCGCCAAGTGGTTCTGGCGTAGCCGGCAGGTCATTTTGCATGTCCGGCGGTGGTTCCGGCGAGTTGAGCCGGTGGTTCCGGCGTGTCCGGCAGGTGGTTCTGGCGTGACCGGCACGAGGTTCTGGCACGTCTGAGAGTTGGTTCCGGCATGCCCGACAGGTGATTCCGGAGTGTCCGCCATGTGGTTCTGGCGTACCCGGCAGGTGATTTTGGCGTGTCTGTCAGGTGTTTCCTGCAAGTCGAGCATTTGGCTCAGGCATGCTCAGCAGGTGCTTCCGGCGTGTCTGGCACGTGATTCTGGTGTGTCTGAGAGCTGGTTCTGGCATGTCCGGCAGATGATTCCGCAGTGTCCACCAAGTGGTTGTGGCATACCCGGCAGGTGATTTTAGCGTGTCAGGTAGCTGGTTCCGGCGATTCGAGTAGGTGGTTCCGGCGTGCTCGGCAGGTGGTTCAGGTGGGTCTGGCAGGTGGTTTCGGTCTGTTCGGGGTGTGGTTCCGGCATCTCAGGCACATGGTTCTGGCACGTCTGATAGGTGGTTCCGGCCGGCCCGACAGGTGTTTCCATGGTGTCCGCCAAGTGGTTCTGGCATAGCTGGCAGGTGATGTTGGCGTGACCGGCAGGTGGTTCCAGCCAGCCTGGCATGTGATTCCGAAGAGTTCCTCAAATGGTTGTGGCCTAGCCGGCAGGTGATTTTGGCGTGTCCAGCAGGTGGTTTTGGCGAGTCGAGCAGGTGGTTCTGGCGTGCTCAGCGGGTGCTTCCGGTGTCATTGGCATGTGGTTCCGGCATGTCTCAGAGGTGGTTCCGGCATGCCCGGCAGGTGGTTCCGGAGTGTCTGCCGAGTGGTTCTGGAGCCAGCCCGGCAGGTGATTCCGAAGAGTTCACCAAATGGTTGTGGCGTAACCGGCAGGTGATTTTGGCGTGTCAGGAAGGTGGTTCCGGCTAGTTGAGCAGGTGGATCAGGCGTGCTCGCCAGGGGGTTCAGGCGGGTCTGGCAGGTGGTTTCGGTCTGTTCGGGGAGTGGTTCCGGCATCTCAGGCACATGGTTCTGGCACGTCTGAGAGGTGGTTCCGGCCGGCCGGAGAGGTGTTTCCGGAGTGTCCGCCAAGTGGTTCTGGCGTAGCTGAGAGGTGATGTTGGCGTGACCGGCAGGTGGTTCCAGCCAGCCCGGCAGGTGATGCCGGAGAGTCCGGCATGTGGTTCCGGCACCTCTGAGAGGTGGTTCCGGCATGCTCGGCAGGTGATTCCAGAGTGTGCGGCATGTGGTTCTGGCACCTCTGAGAGGTGGGTCCGGCATGCCCGGCAGGTGGTTCCGGAGGTTCTGCCGAGTGGTTCTGGCGTAGTCGGCAGGTGATTCTGGCGTGTCCAGCAGGTGGTTCTGGGGAGTGGATCAGGTGGTTCCAGCATACTCGGCTGGTGGTACCGTCGTGTCCGGAGCATCGTTCTGGCAAGTCTGAGAGGCGGTTCCGGCATGCCCGACAGGTGATTCCGGAGTGTCCGGCATGTGGTTCTGGCACCTCTTAGAGGTGGTTCCGGCATGCCCGGCATGTGATTCCGGAGTGTCTGCCGAGTGGTTCTGGCGTAGCCGGCAGGTGATTTTGGCGTGTCCAGCAGGTGGTTCCGGCGAGCTCGGCAGGTGGTACCGGCGTGTCCGGAACATGGTTCTGGCACGTCTGAGAGATGGTTCCGGCATGCTAGGCAGGTGATTCCGGAGTGTCCGGCATGTGGTTCTGGCACCTCTGAGAGGTGGTTCCGGCATGCCAGACAGGTGATTCCGGAGTGTCCGCCACGTGGTTCTGGCGTACCCGGCAGGTGATTTTGGCGTGTCTGGCAGGTGTTTCTTGCAAGTCGAGCATTTGGCTCAGGCATGATCAGCAGATGCTTCCGGCGTGTCCGGCACATGGTTCCGGTGTGTCTGAGAGCTGGTTCTGGCCTGTCCGGCAGATGATTCCGGAGTGTCCACCAAGTGGTTGTGGCATACCCGGCAGGTGATTTTAGCGTGTCAGGTAGGTGGTTCCGGCGAGTCGAGTAGGTGGTTCCGGCGTGCTTGGCAGGTGGTTCAGGCGGTCTGGCAGGTGGTTTCGGTCTGTTCGGGGTGTGGTTCCGGCATCTCAGGCACATTGTTCTGGCACGTCTGATAGGTGGTTCCGCCCGGCCCGACAGGTCTTTCCATGGTTTCCGCCAAGTGGTTCTGGCACAGCTGGCAGGTGATGTTGGCGTGACAGGCAGGTGGTTCCAGCAAGCCCGGCAGGTGATTCCGAAGTGTTCACCAAATGGTTGTGGCGTAGCCGGCATGTGATTTTGGCGTGTCCAGCAGGTGGTTTTGGCGAGTCGAGCAGGTGGTTCTGGCGTGCTCGGCAGGTGCTTCCGGTGTCATTGGCATGTGGTTTTGGCATGTCTGAGAGGTGGTTCCGGCATGCCCGGCAGGTGGTTCCGGAGTGTCTGCCGAGTGGTTCTGGAGCCAGCCCGGCAGGTGATTCCGAAGAGTTCACCAAATGGTTTTGGCGTAGCTGGCAGGTGATTTTGGCGTGTCAGGAAGTTGGTTCCGGCTAGTTGAGCAGGTGGATCAGGCGTGCTCGCCAGGGGGTTCAGGCGGGTCTGGCAGGTGGTTTCGGTCTGTTCGGGGAGTGGTTCCGGCATATCAGGCACATGGTTCTGGCACGTCTGAGAGTTGGTTCCGGCCGGCCGGAGAGGTGTTTCCGGAGTGTCCGCCAAGTGGTTCTGGCGTAGCTGAAAGGTGATGTTGGCGTGACCAGCAGGTGGTTCCACCCAGCCCGGCAGGTGATTCCGGAGTTTCTGCCGGGTGGTTCTGGCGTAGCCGGCACGTGATTTTGGGGTGTCCAGCAGGTGGTTCCGGCGAGCTCGGCAGGTGGTAGCGGCGTGTCCGGAACATGGTTCTGGCACATCTGAGAGATGGTTCCGGCATGCCCGGCAGGTGATTCCGGAGTGTCCGGCATGTGGTTCTGGCACCTCTGAGAGGTGGTTCCGGCATGCCCAGCAGGTGGTTCCGGAGTGTCTGCCGAGTGCTTCTGGCGTAGCCGGCAGGTGATTCTGGCGTCTACAGCAGGTGGTTCTGGGGTGTGGATCATGTGGTTCCGGCATACTCGGCAGGTGGTACCGGCGTGTCCGGAACATGGTTCTGGCAAGTCTGAGAGGTGGTTCTGGCATGCCCGACAGGTGATTCCGGAGTGTTCGCCAAGTGGTTCTGGTGTAGCCGGCAGGTCATTTTGCATGTGCGGCTGTGGTTCTGGCGACTCGAGCCGGTGGTTCCGGCGTGTCCAGCAGGTGTTTCCGGTCTGTCCGGCAGGTGGTTCTGGCGTGACCGGCACGAGGTTCTGGCACGTCTCAGAGTTGGTTCCGGCATCCCGACAGGTTATTCCGTAGTGTCCGCCACGTGGTTGTGGCATACCCGGCAGGTGATTTTAGCGTGTCAGGTAGGTGGTTTCAGCGAGTCGTGTAGGTGGTTCCGGCGTGCTCGGCAGGGGGTTCAGGCAGGTCTGGCAGGTGGTTTCGGTCTGTTCGTGGTGTGGTTCCGGCATCTCAGGAACATGGTTCTGGCACGTCTGATAGGTGGTTCCGGCCGGCCCGACAGGTGTTTCCATGGTGTCCGCCAAGTGGTTCTGGCATAGCTGGCAGGTGATGTTGGCGTGACCGGCAAGTGGTTCCAGCCAGCACGGCAGGTGATTCCGAAGTGTTCACCAATTGGTTGTGGCGTAGCTGGAAGGTGATTTTGGCGTGTCCAGCAGGTGGTTTTGGCGAGTCGAGCAGGTGGTTCTGACGTGCTCGGCAGGTGCTTCTGGTGTCATTGGCATGTGGTTCCGGCATGTCTGAGAGGTGGTTCCGCCATGCCCGGCAGGTGATTCCGGAGTGTTCCCCAAGTGGTTCTGGCATAGCCGGCAGGTGATTTTGCATGTCCGGCCATGTTTCCGGCGAGTCGAGCCGGTGGTTCCGGCATGACCGGCAGGTGGTTCCGTCATGCCCGGCAGGTGATTCCGGAGTGTCCGGCATGTGGTTCTGGCATCTCTGAGAGGTGGTTCCGGCATGACCGGCAGGTGATACCAGAGTGTCCGGCATTTCGTTCTGGCACCTCTGAGAGGTGGATCCGACATGCCCGGCAGGTGATACCGGAGTGTCCGGCATTTGGTTCTGGCACCTCTGAGAGGTGGTTCCGGAATGCCTGGCATGTGATTCCGGAGTGTCTGCCGAGTGGTTCTGGCGTAGCCGGCAGTTGATTTTGGCGTGTCCACTAGGTGGTTTTGGGGAGTGGATCAGCTGGTTCCGGCATACTCGGCAGGTGGTACCGGCGTGTCCAGAACATGGTTCTGGCAATTCTGAGAGGTGGTTCCGGCCGGCCGGAGAGGTGTTTCCGGAGTGTCCGCCAAGTGGTTCTGGCGTAGCTGAAAGGTGATGTTGGCGTGACCGACAGGTGGTTCCTGCCAGCCAGGGAGGTGATTCCGGAGTGTCTGCCGTGTGGTTCTGGCGTAGCCGGCAGGTGATTTTGGCGTGTCCATAGGGTGGTTTTGGCGAGTCGAGCAGGTGGTTCTGGCATGCTCGGCAGGTGCTTCCCGTGTCATTGGCATGTGGTTCTGGCATGTCTGAGAGGTGGTTCCGCCATGCCCGGCAGGTGATTCCGGAGTGTTCGCCAAGTGGTTCTGGCGCAGCCGGCAGGTGATTTTGCATGTCCGGCAATGGTTCCGGCGAGTCTAGCCGGTGGTTCCGGCATGTCCAGCAGGTGGTTCCGGCATTCCCGGCAGGTGATTCCGGAGTGTCAGGCATTTTGTTCTGGCACCTCTGAGAGGTGGTTGCGGCCGGCCCGACAGGTGTTTCCGGAGTGTCCGCCAAGTGGTTCTGGCGTAGCTGAAAGGTGATTTTGCGTGACCGGCATGTGGTTCCAGCCAGCCCGGCAGGTGATTCTGGAGTGTCTGCAGAGTGGTTCTGGTGTAGCCGGTAGATGATTTTGGCGTGTCCAGCAGGTGGTTCCCGCGAGCTCGGCAGGTGGTACCGGCGTGTCCAGAACATGGTTCTGGCACGTCTGAGAGACGGTTCGGGGGTGCCCGGCAGGTGATTCCGGAGTGTCCGGCATGTGGTTCTGGCACCTCTGAGAGGTGGTTCCGACATGCCCGGCAGGTGGTTCCGGAGTGTCTGCCGAGTGGTTCTGGCGTAGTCGGCAGGTGATTCTGTGGTGTCCAGCAGGTGGTTCTGGGGAGTGGATCAGGTGGTTAAGGCATACTCGGCAGGTGGTACCGGCGTGTCCGGAACATGGTTCTGGCAAGTCTGAGAGGTGGTTCCGGCATGCCCGACAGGTGATTCCGGAGTGTTCGCCAAGTGGTTCTGGCGTAGCCGGCAGGTCATTTTGCATGTCCGGCGGTGGTTCCGGCGAGTCGAGCCGGTGGTTCCGGCGTAGCCGGCAGTTGATTTTGGCGTGTCCACTAGGTGGTTCTGGGGAGTGGATCAGCTGGTTCCGGCATACTCGGCAGGTGGTACCGGCGTGTCCAGAACATGGTTCTGTCAAGTCTGAGAGGTGGTTCTGGCACACCCGACAGGTGATTCCGGAGCGTCCGCCAAGTGTTTCTGGCGTACCCAGCAGGTGATTTGGACATGTCCGACAGGCGTTTCTTGCGAGTCGAGCAGGTGGCTCAGGCATGCTCAGCTGGTGCTTCCGGCGTCTCTGGCACGTGGTTCTGGTGTGTCTGAGAGCTGGTTCTGGCATGTGCGGCAGATGATTCCGGAGTGTCCACCAAGTGGTTCTGGTATACCTGGCAGGTGATTTTGGCGTGTCAGGAAGGTGGTTCCGGCTAGTTGAGCAGGTGGATCAGGCGTGCTCGCCAGGGGGTTCAGGCGGGTCTGGCAGGTGGTTTCGTTCTGTTCGGGGAGTGGTTCCGGCATCTCAGGCACATGGTTCTGGCACGTCTGAGAGGAGGTTCCGGCCGGCCCGACAGGTGTTTCCATGGTGTCCGCCAAGTGGTTCTGGCATAGCTGGCAGGTGATGTTGGCATGACCGGCAGGTGGTTCCAGCCAGCCCGGCAGGTGATTCCGGAGTGTCTGCCGAGTGGTTCTGGCGTAGCCGGCACGTGATTTTGGCGTGTCCAGCGGGTGGTTTTGGCGAGTCGAGCAGGTGGTTCTGGCGTGCTTGGCAGGTGCTTCCGGTGCCATTGGCATGTGGTTCCGGCATGTCCAGCAGGTGGTTCCGGCATGCCCGGAAGGTGATTCCGGAGTGTCCGGCATGTGGTTCCGGCACCTCTGAGAGGTGGTTCCGTCATGCCCGGCAGGTGATACCGGAGTGTCCGGCATTTGGTTCTGGCACCTCTGAGAGGTGGTTCCGGAATGCCTGGCATGTGATTCCGGAGTGTCTGCCAAGTGGTTCTGGCATAGCCGGCAGGTGATTCTGGCATGTCCAGCAGGTGGTTCTGGGGAGTCGATCAGGTGGTTAAGGCATACTCGGCAGGTGGTACCGGCGTGTCCGGAACATGGTTCTGGCAAGTCTGAGAGGTGGTTCCGGCATGCCCGACAGGTGATTCCAGAGTGTCCGCCACGTGGTTCTGGCGTACCCGGCAGGTGATTTTAGCGTGTCAGGTAGGTTGTTCCAGCGAGTCGAGTAGGTGGTTCCGGCGTGCTCGCTAGGTGGTTCAGGCGGGTATGGCAGGTGGTTTCGGTCTGTTCGGGGTGTGGTTCCGGCATCTCAGGCACATGGTTCTGGCACGTCTGATAGGTGGTTCCGGCCGGCCCGACAGGTGTTTCCATGGTGTCCGCCAAGTGGTTCTGGCATAGCTGGCTGGTGATTTTAGCGTGACCGGCAGGTGGTTCCAGCCAGCCCGGCAGGTGATTCCGAAGTGTTCACCAAGTGGTTGTGGCGTAGCCGGAAGGTGATTTTGGCGTGTCCAGCAGGTGGTTTTGGCGAGTCGAGCAGGTGGTTCTGGCGTGCTCGGCAGGTGCTTACAGTGTCATTGCCATGTGCTTCCGGCATGTCTTAGAGGTGGTTCCGCCATGCCCGGCAGGTGATTCCGGCATGTCCAGCAGGTGGTTCCGAAATGCCCGGTAGGTGATTCCAGAGTGTCCGGCATGTGGTTCTGGCACCTCTTAGAGGTGGTTCCGGCATGCCCGGCAGGTGATTCCGGAGTGTTCGCCAAGTGGTTCTGGCGTAGCCGGCAGGTGATTTTGCATGTCCGGCAATGGTTCCGGCGAGTCGAGCCGGTGGTTCCGGCATGTCCAGCAGGTGGCTCCGGCATGCCCGGCAGGTGATTCCGGACTGTCCGGCATGTGGTTCTGACACCTCTGAGAGGTAGTTCCGGCATGCCCGTCAGGTGATTCCGGAGTGTCCGGCGCAGTTTCTGGCACCTCTGAGAGGTGGTTCCGGAATGCCTGGCATGCGATTCCGGAGTATCTGCCGAGTGGTTCTGGCGTAGCCGGCAGTTGATTTTGGCGTGTCCACTAGGTGGTTCTGGGGAGTGGATCAGCTGGTTCCGGCTTACTCGGCAGGTGGTACCGGCGTGTCCAGAACATGGTTCTGGCATGTCTGAGAGGTGGTTCCGGCACGCCCGACAGGTGATTCCGGAGCGTCCGCCAAGTGTTTCTGGCGTACCCGGCAGGTGATTTTGGCATGTCCGACAGGTGTTTCTTGCGAGTCGAGCAGGTGGCTCAGGCATGCTCAGCTGGTGCTTCCGGCGTCTCTGGCACGTGGTTCTGGTGTGTCTGAGAGCTGGTTCTGGCTTGTCCGTCAGATGATTCCGGAGTGTCCACCAATTGGTTCTGGTAGACCTGGCAGGTGATTTTGGCGTGTCAGGAAGGTGGTTCCGGCTAGTTGAGCAGGTGGATCAGGCGTGCTCGCCAGGGGGTTCAGGCGGGTCTGGCAGGTGGTTTCGGTCTGTTCGGGGAGTGGTTCCGGCATCTGAGGCACATGGTTCTGGCACGTCTGAGAGGTGATTCCGGCCGGCTCAACAGGTGTTTCCGGAGTGTCCGCCAACTGGTTCTGGCGTAGCTGAAAGGTGATGTTGGCCTGACCGGCAGGTGGTTCCAGCCGGCCCGGCAGGTGATTCCGGAGTGTCTGCTGAGTGGTTCTGGCGTACCCGGCAGGTGATTTTAGGCGTGTCCAGCAGGTGGTTCCGGCGAGCTAGGCAGGTGGTACCGGCGTGTCCGGAACAGGCTTCTGGCACGTCTGAGAGATGGTTCCGGCATGCCCGGCATGTGATTCCGGAGTGTCCTCCAAGTGGTTCTGGTAGACCTGGCAGGTGATTTTGGCGTGTCAGGAAGATGGTTCCGGCTAGTTGAGCAGGTGGATCAGGCGTGCTTGCCAGGGGGTTCAGGCGGGTCTGGCAGGTGGTTTCGGTCTGTTCGGGGAGTGGTTCCGGCATCTCAGGCACATGGTTCTGGCACGTCTGAGAGGTGGTTCCGGCCGTCCCGACAGGTGTTTCCGCAGTGTCCGCCAAGTGGTTCTGGCGTAGCTGAAAGGTGATGTTGGCGTGACCGGCAGGTGGTTCCAGCCAGGCCGGCATGTGATTCCGGAGTGTCTGCCGAGTGGTTCTGGCGTAGCCGGCAGGTGATTTTGGCGTGTCCAGCAGGTGGTTCCGGCGAGCTCGGCAGGTGGTACCGGCGTGTCTGGAACATGGTTCTGGCACGTCTGAGAGACGGTTCGGGCATGCCCGGCAGGTGATTCCGGAGTGTCCGGCATGTGGTTCTGGCACCTCTGAGAGGTGGTTCCGACATGCCCGGCAGGTGGTTCCGGAGTGTCTGCTGAGTGGTTGTGGCATAGTCGGCAGGTGATTCTGGCGTGTCCAGCAGGTGGTTGTGGGGAGTGGATCATGTGGTTCCGGCATACTCGGCAGGTGGTACCGGCGTGTCCAGAACATGGTTCTGGGAAGTCTGAGAGGTGGTTCCGGCATGCCCAACAGGTGATTCCGGAGTGTCCGCCAAGTGGTTCTGGCGTAGCCGACATGTCATTTTGCATGTCCGGCGGTGGTTCCGGCGATTCGAGCCGGTGGTGCCGGCGTGTCCAGCAGGTGTTTCTGGTCTGTCCGGCAAGTGGTTCTGGCGTGTCCGGCACGAGGTTCTGGCACGTCTGAGAGTTGGTTCCAGCAAGCCCGGCAGGTGATTCCGAAGAGTTCACCAAATGGTTGTGGCGTAGCCGGCAGGTGATTTTGGCGTGTCCAGCAGGTGCTTTTGGCGAGTCGAGCAGGTGGTTCTGGCATGCACGGCTGGTCCTTCCGGTGTCATTGGCATGTGGTTCCGGCATGTCTGAGAGGTGGTTCCGGCATGCCCAGCAGGTGGTTCCGGAGAGTCTGCCGAGTGGTTCTGGAGCCAGCCCGGCAGGCGATTCCGAAGAGTTCACCAAATGGTTGTGGCGTAGCCGGCAGGTGATTTTGGCGTGTCAGGAAGGTGGTTCCAGGTAGTTGAGCAGGTGGATCAGGCGTGCTCGCCAGTGGGTTCAGGCGGGTCTTGCTGGTGGTTTCGGTCTGTTCGGGTAGTGGTTCCGGCATCTCAGGCACATGGTTCTGACATGTCTGAGAGGTGTTTCCGTCCGGACGGAGAGGTGTTTCCGGAGTGTCCGCCATGTCGTTCTGGCGTAGCTGAAAGGTGATGTTGGCGTGACCGGCAGGTGGTTCCAGCCAGCCCGGCAGGTGATTCCGGCGTGTCCAGAACGTGGTTCTGGCGTGTCAGAGGGCTGGTTCTGGCATTTCCGGCAGATGATTCCGGAGTGACCAGCATGTGGTTCTGGCACCTCTGAGAGGTGGTTCCGGCATGCCCGGCAGGTGATACCGGAGTGTCCGGCATGTGGTTCTGGCACCTCTGAGAGGTGGTTCCGGCATGCCCGACAGGTGATTCCGGAGTGTTCGCCAAGTGGTTCTGGCGTAGCCGGCAGGTGATTTTGCATGTCCGGCAATGGTTCCGGCGAGTCGAGCCGGTGGTTCGGGCATGCCCGGCAGGTGATTCCGGAGTGTCCGGCATGTGGTTCTGGCACCTCTGAGAGGTGGTTCCGACATGCCCGGCAGGTGGTTCCGGAGTGTCCGCCGAGTGGTTCTGGCGTAGTCGGCAGGTGATTCTGGGGTGTCCAGCAGGTGGTTCTGGGGAGTGGATCAGGTGGTTCCGGCATACTCGGCAGGTGGTACCGGCGTGTCCGGAACATGGTTCTGGCAAGTCTGAGAGGTGGTTCCGGCATGCCCGACAGGTGATTCCGGAGTGTTCGCCAAGTGGTTCTGGCGTAGCCGGCAGGTCATTTTGCATGTCCGGCGGTGGTTCCGGCGAGTCGAGCCGGTGGTTCCGGCGTATCCAGCAGGTGTTTCCGGTCTGTCCGGCAGGTGGTTCTGGCGTGACCGGCACGAGGTTCTGGCACGTCTGAGAGTTGGTTCCGGCTTGCCCGACAGGTGATTCTGGAGTGTCCGCCACGTGGTTCTGGCGTACCCGGCAGGTGATTTTGGCGTGTCTGGCAGGTGCTTCTAGCAAGTCGAGCATTTGGCTCAGGCATGCTCAGCAGCTGCTTCCGGCGTGTCTGGCACGTGGTTCTGGTGTGTCTGAGAGCTGGTTCTGGCATGTCCGGCAGATGATTCCGGAGTGTCCACCAAGTGGTTGTGGCATACCCGGCAGGTGATTTTAGCGTGTCAGGTAGGTGGTTCCGGAGAGTCGAGTAGGTGGTTCCGGCGTGCTCGGCAGGTGGTTCAGGCGGGTCTGGCAGGTGGTTTCGGTCTGTTCGGGATGTGGTTCCGGCATCTCAGGCACATGGTTCTGGCACGTCTGATAGGTGGTTCCGGCCGGCCCGACAGGTGTTTCCATGGTGTCCGCCAAGTGGTTCTGGCATAGCTGGCAGGTGATGTTGGCGTGACAGGCAGGTGGTTCCAGCCAGCCCGGCCGGTGATTCCGGAGTGTTCGCCAAGTGGTTCTGGCGTAGCCGGCAGGTGATTTTGCATGTCCGGCAATGGTTCCGGCGAGTCGAGCCGGTGGTTCGGGCATGTCCGGCAGGTGGTTCCGGCATTCCCGGCAGGTGATTCCGAAGTGTCCGGCATGTGGTTCTGGCACCTCTGAGAGGTGGTTCCGGCATGCCCGGCAGGTGATACCGGTGTGTTCGCCAAGTGGTTCTGGCGTATCCGGCAGGTGATTTTGCATGTCCGGCCATGGTTCCGGCGAGTCGAGCCGGTGGTTCCGGAATGTCCGGCAGGTGGTTCCGGCATGTCCGGCAGTTGGTTCCGACATGTCCAGCAGGTGGTTCCGGCATGCTCGGCCGGTGATGCCGGAGTGTCCGGCATGTGGTTCTGGCACCTCTGAGATGTGGTTCCGGCATGCCCGGCAGGTGATCCCGGAGTGTCCGGCATTTGGTTCTGGCACCTCTGAGAGGTGGTTCCGGAATGCCTGGCATGTGATTCCGGAGTATCTGCCGAGTGCTTCTGGCGTAGCCGGCAGTTGATTTTGGCGTCTCCACTAGGTGGTTCTGGGGAGTGGATCAGCTGGTTCCGGCTTACTCGGCAGGTGGTACCGGCGTGTCCAGAACATGGTTCTGGCAAGTCTGAGAGGTGGTTCCGGCATGCCCGGCAGGTGATTCCAGAGTGTTCGCCAAGTGGTTCTGGCGTAGCCGGCAGGTGATTTTGCATGTCCGGCAATGGTTCCGGCGAGTCGAGCCGGTTGTTCCGGAATGTCCGGCAGGTGGTTCCGGCATGTCCGGCAGGTGGTTCCGGCATGTCCAGCACGTGGTTCCAGCATGCCCGGCAGGTGTTTCCGGAGTGTCCGGAATGTGGTTCTGGCAGCTCTGAGAGGTGGTTCCGGAATGCCTGGCCTGTGATTCCGGAGTGTCTGCCGAGTGGTTCTGGCGTAGCCGGCAGTTGATTTTGGCGTGTCCACTCGGTGGTTCTGGGGAGTGGATCAGCTGGTTCCGGCATGCCCGGCAGGTGATTCCGCAGTCCCCGTCATTTTGTCCTGGCACCTCTGAGATGTGGTTCCGGCCTGCCAGAAAGGTGATTCCGGAGTGTTCGCCAAGTGGTTCTGGCGTAGCCGGCAGGTCATTTTGCATGTCCGGCGGTGGTTCTGGGGAGTCGAGCCGGTTGTTCCGGCGTAGCCGGCGGTTGCTCTTGGCGTGTCCACTAGGTGGTTCTGGGGAGTGGATCAGCTGGTTCCGGCATACTCGGCAGGTGGTACCGGCGTGTCCAGAACATTGTTCTGGCAAGTCTGAGAGGAGGTTCCGGCACGCCCGACAGGTGATTCCAGAGCATCCGCCAAGTGTTTCTGGCGTACTTGGCAGGTGATTTTGGCATGTCCCACAGGTGTTTCTTGCGAGTCGAGCACGTGGCTCAGGCATGCTCAGCTGGTGCTTCCGGCGTCTCTGGCACGTGGTTCTGGTGTGTCTGAGAGCTGGTTCTGGCATGTCCGGCAGATGATTCCGGAGTGTCCACCAAGTGGTTCTGGTATACCTGGCAGGTGATTTTGGCGTGTCAGGAAGGTCGTTCCAGCTAGTTGAGCAGGTGGATCAGGCATGCTCTCCAGTGGGTTCAGGTGGGTCTGGCAGGTGGTTTCGGTCTGTTCGGGCAGTGGTTCTGGCATCTGAGGCACATGGTTCTGGCACATCTGAGAGGTGGTTCCGGCCGGCCCGACAGGTGTTTCCGGAGAGCCCGCCAAGTGGTTCTGGAGTAGCTGAAAGGTGATGTTGGCGTGACCAGCAGGTGGTTCCAGCCAGCCCCGCAGCTGATTCCGGAGTGTCTGCCGAGTGGTTCTGGTGTAGCCGGCAGGTGATTTTGGCATGTCCAGCAGGTGGTTCCGGCGAGCTCGGCAGGTGGTACCGGCGGTTCCGGAACATGGTTCTGGCACGTCTGAGAGATGGTTCAGCATGCCCGGCAGGTGATTCCGGAGTTTCCGGCATGTGGTTCTGGCACCCCTGAGAGGTGGTCCCTGCCGGCTCTACAGGTGTTTCCGGAGTGTCCGCCAAGTGGTTCTGGCGTAGCTGAAAGGTGATGTTGGCGTGACCGGCAGATGGTTCCAGCCAGCCCGGCAGGTGATTCCGGAGTGTCTGCCGAGTGGTTCTGGCGTAGCTGGCAGGTGATTTTGGCGTGTCCAGCGGGTGGTTTTGGCGAGTCGAGCAGGTGGTTCTGGCGTGCTCGCCAGGTGCTTCCGGGGTCATTGGCATGTGGTTCCGGCATGTCTGAGAGGTGGTTCCGCCATGCCCGGCAGGTGAGTCCGGAGAGTTCGCCAAGTGGTTCTGGTGTAGCCGGCAGGTGATTTTGCATGTCCAGCAATGGTTCCGGCGAGTCGAGCCGGTGGTTCCGGCATGTCCAGCAGGTGGCTCCGGCATGCCCGGCAGGTGATTCCGGACTGTCCGGCATGTGGTTCTGACACCTCTGAGAGGTAGTTCCGGCATGCCCGTCAGGTGATTCCGGAGTGTCCGGCGCAGGTTCTGGCACCTCTGAGAGGTGGTTCCGGAATGCCTGGCATGCGATTCCGGAGTATCTGCCGAGTGGTTCTGGCGTAGCCGGCAGTTGATTTTGGCGTGTCCACTAGGTGGTTCTGGGGAGTGGATCAGCTGGTTCCGGCTTACTCGGCAGGTGGTACCGGCGTGTCCAGAACATGGTTCTGGCAAGTCTGAGAGGTGGTTCCGGCACGCCCGACAGGTGATTCCGGAGCGTCCGCCAAGTGTTTCTGGCGTACCCGTCAGGTGATTTTGGCATGTCCGACAGGTGTTTCTTGCGAGTCGAGCAGGTGGCTCAGGCATGCTCAGCTGGTGCTTCCGGCGTCTCTGGCACGTGGTTCTGGTGTGTCTGAGAGCTGGTTCTGGCATGTGCGGCAGATGATTCCGGAGTGTCCACCAAGTGGTTCTGTCAAACCCGGCAGGTGATTTTAGCGTGTCAGGTAGGTGGTTCCGGAGAGTCGACTAGGTGGTTCCGGCGTGCTCGGCAGGTGGTTCAGGCGGGTCTGGCAGGTGGTTTCGGTCTGTTCGGGATGTGGTTCCGGCATCTCAGGCACATGGTTCTGGCACGTCTGATAGGTGGTTCCGGCCGGCCCGACAGGTGTTTCCATGGTGTCCGCCAAGTGGTTCTGGCATAGCTGGCAGGTGATGTTGGCGTGACAGGCAGGTGGTTCCAGCCAGCCCGGCCGGTGATTCCGGAGTGTTCGCCAAGTGGTTCTGGCGTAGCCGGCAGGTGATTTTGCATGTCCGGCAATGGTTCCGGCGAGTCGAGCCGGTGGTTCGGGCATGTCCGGCAGGTGGTTCCGGCATTCCCGGCAGGTGATTCCGAAGTGTCCGGCATGTGGTTCTGGCACCTCTGAGAGGTGGTTCCGGCATGCCCGGCAGGTGATACCGGAGTGTTCGCAAAGTGGTTCTGGCGTAGCCGGCAGGTGATTTTGCATGTCCGGCCATGGTTCCGGCGAGTCGAGCCGGTGGTTCCGGAATGTCCGGCTGGTGGTTCCGGCATGTCCGGCACTTGGTTCCGACATGTCCAGCAGGTGGTTCCGGCATGCTCGGCCGGTGATGCCGGAGTGTCCGGCATGTGGTTCTGGCACCTCTGAGATGTGGTTCCGGCATGCCCGGCAGGTGATCCCGGAGTGTCCGGCATTTGGTTCTGGCACCTCTGAGAGGTGGTTCCGGAATGCCTGGCATGTGATTCCGGAGTATCTGCCGAGTGCTTCTGGCGTAGCCGGCAGTTGATTTTGGCGTCTCCACTAGGTGGTTCTGGGGAGTGGATCAGCTGGTTCCGGCTTACTCGGCAGGTGGTACCGGCGTGTCCAGAACATGGTTCTGGCAAGTCTGAGAGGTGGTTCCGGCATGCCCGGCAGGTGATTCCAGAGTGTTCGCCAAGTGGTTCTGGCGTAGCCGGCAGGTGATTTTGCATGTCCGGCAATGGTTCCGGCGAGTCGAGCCGGTTGTTCCGGCATGTCCGGCAGGTGGTTCCGGCATGTCCAGCACGTGGTTCCAGCATGCCCGGCAGGTGTTTCCGGAGTGTCCGGCATGTGGTTCTGGCAGCTCTGAGAGGTGGTTCCGGAATGCCTGGCCTGTGATTCCGGAGTGTCTGCCGAGTGGTTCTGGCGTAGCCGGCAGTTGATTTTGGCGTGTCCACTCGGTGGTTCTGGGGAGTGGATCAGCTGGTTCCGGCATGCCCGGCAGGTGATTCCGCAGTCCCCGTCATTTTGTCCTGGCACCTCTGAGATGTGGTTCCGGCCTGCCAGAAAGGTGATTCAGGAGTGTTCGCCAAGTGGTTCTGGCGTAGCCGGCAGGTCATTTTGCATGTCCGGCGGTGGTTCCGGGGAGTCGAGCCGGTTGTTCCGGCGTAGCCGGCGGTTGCTATTGGCGTGTCCACTAGGTGGTTCTGGGGAGTGGATCAGCTGGTTCCGGCATACTCGGCAGGTGGTACCGGCGTGTCCAGAACATTGTTCTGGCAAGTCTGAGAGGAGGTTCCGGCACGCCCGACAGGTGATTCCAGAGCATCCGCCAAGTGTTTCTGGCGCACTTGGCAGGTGATTTTGGCATGTCCCACAGGTGTTTCTTGCGAGTCGAGCACGTGGCTCAGGCATGCTCAGCTGCTGCTTCCGGCGTCTCTGGCACGTGGTTCTGGTGTGTCTCAGAGCTGGTTCTGGCATGTCCGGCGGATGATTCCGGAGTGTCCACCAAGTGGTTCTGGTATACCTGGCAGGTGATTTTGGCGTGTCAGGAAGGTCGTTCCAGCTAGTTGAGCAGGTGGATCAGGCATGCTCTCCAGGGGGTTCAGGTGGGTCTGGCAGGTGGTTTCGGTCTGTTCGGGCAGTGGTTCTGGCATCTGAGGCACATGGTTCTGGCACATCTGAGAGGTGGTTCCGGCCGGCCCGACAGGTGTTTCCGGAGAGCCCGCCAAGTGGTTCTGGTGTAGCTGAAAGGTGATGTTGGCGTGACCAGCAGGTGGTTCCAGCCAGCCCCGCAGCTGATTCCGGAGTGTCTGCCGAGTGGTTCTGGTGTAGCCGGCAGGTGATTTTGGCATGTCCAGCAGGTGGTTCCGGCGAGCTCGGCAGGTGGTACCGGCGGTTCCGGAACATGGTTCTGGCACGTCTGAGAGATGGTTCAGCATGCCCGGCAGGTGATTCCGGAGTTTCCGGCATGTGGTTCTGGCACCCCTGAGAGGTGGTCCCTGCCGGCTCTACAGGTGTTTCCGGAGTGTCCGCCAAGTGGTTCTGGCGTAGCTGAAAGGTGATGTTGGCATGACCGGCAGGTGGTTCCAGCCAGCCCGGCAGGTGATTCCGGAGTGTCTGCCGAGTGGTTCTGGCGTAGCTGGCAGGTGATTTTGGCGTGTCCAGCGGGTGGTTTTGGCGAGTCGAGCTGGTGGTTCTGGCGTGCTCGCCAGGTGCTTCCGGGGTCATTGGCATGTGGTTCCGGCATGTCTGAGAGGTGGTTCCGCCATGCCCGGCAGGTGATTCCGGAGAGTTCGCCAAGTGGTTCTGGTGTAGCCGGCAGGTGATTTTGCATGTCCAGCAATGGTTCCGGCGAGTCGAGCCGGTGGTTCCGGCATGTCCAGCAGGTGGCTCCGGCATGCCCGGCAGGTGATTCCGGACTGTCCGGCATGTGGTTCTGACACCTCTGAGAGGTAGTTCCGGCATGCCCGTCAGGTGATTCCGGAGTGTCCGGCGCAGGTTCTGGCACCTCTGAGAGGTGGTTCCGGAATGCCTGGCATGCGATTCCGGAGTATCTGCCGAGTGGTTCTGGCGTAGCCGGCAGTTGATTTTGGCGTCTCCACTAGGTGGTTCTGGGGAGTGGATCAGCTGGTTCCGGCTTACTCGGCAGGTGGTACCGGCGTGTCCAGAACATGGTTCTGGCAAGTGTGAGAGGTGGTTCCGGCACGCCCGACAGGTGATTCCGGAGCGTCCGCCAAGTGTTTCTGGCGTACCCGGCAGGTGATTTTGGCATGTCCGACAGGTGTTTCTTGCGAGTCGAGCAGGTGGCTCAGGCATGCTCAGCTGGTGCTTCCGGCGTCTCTGGCACGTGGTTCTGGTGTGTCTGAGAGCTGGTTCTGGCTTGTCCGTCAGATGATTCCGGAGTGTCCACCAAGTGGTTCTGGTAGACCTGGCAGGTGATTTTGGCGTGTGAGGAAGGTGGTTCCGGCTAGTTGAGCAGGTGGATCAGGCGTGCTCGCCAGGGGGTTCATGCGGGTCTGGCAGGTGGTTTCGGTCTGTTCGGGGAGTGGTTCCGGCATCTGAGGCACATGGTTCTGGCACGTCTGAGAGGTGATTCCGGCCGGCTCAACAGGTGTTTCCGGAGTGTCCGCCAACTGGTTCTGGCGTAGCTGAAAGGTGATGTTGGCGTGACCGGCAGGTGGTTCCAGCCGGCCCGGCAGGTGATTCCGGAGTGTCTGCTGAGTGGTTCTGGCGTACCCGGCAGGTGATTTTGGCGTGTCCAGCAGGTGGTTCCGGCGAGCTAGGCAGGTGGTACCGGCGTGTCCGGAACAGGCTTCTGGCACGTCTGAGAGATGGTTCCGGCATGCCCGGCATGTGATTCCGGAGTGTCCTCCAAGTGGTTCTGGTAGACCTGGCAGGTGATTTTGGCGTGTCAGGAAGATGGTTCCGGCTAGTTGAGCAGGTGGATCAGGCGTGCTCGCCAGGGGGTTCAGGCGGGTCTGGCAGGTGGTTTCGGTCTGTTCGGGGAGTGGTTCCGGCATATCAGACACATGGATCTGGCACGTGTGAGAGGTGGTTCCGGCCGGCGCGACAGGTGTTTCCGGAGTGTCCGCCAAGTGGCTCTGGCGTAGCTGAAAGGTGATGTTGGCGTGACCGGCAGGTGGTTCCAGCCAGCCCGGCAGGTGACTCCGGAGTGTCTGCCGCGTGGTTCAGGCGTAGTCGGCAGGTGATTTTGGCGTGTCCAGCAGGTGGTTCCGGCGAGCTCGGCAGGTGGTACCGGCGCGTCCGGTACATGGTTCTGGCAGGTGTGAGAGATGGTTCCGGCATGCCCAGCAGGTGATTCCGGAGTGTCCGGCATGTGGTTCTGGCACCTCTGAGAGGTGGTTCCGGCATGCCCGGCAGCTGATTCCGGAGTGTCCGGCATGTGGTTCTGGCACCTCTGAGAGGTGGTTCCGGCATGCCCGGCAGGTGGTTCCGGAGTGTCTGCCGAGTGGTTCTGGCATAGTCTGCAGGTGATTCTGGCGTGTCCAGCTGGTGGTTGTGGGGAGTGGATCAGCTGGTTCCGGAATACTCGGCAGGTGGTACCGGCGTGTACGGAACATGGTGCTGGAAAGTCTGAGAGGCGGTTCCGGCATGCCCGACAGGTGATTCCGGAGTGTTCGCCGAGTGGTTCTGGCGTAGCCGGCAGGTCATTTTGCATGTCCGATGGTGGTTCCGGCTAGTCGAGCCGGTAGTTCCGGCGTGTCCTGCAGGTGTTTCCGGTCTGTCCGGCAGGTGGTTCTGGCGTGACCGGCACGAGATTCTGGCACGTCTGAGAGTTGGTTCCGGCATGCCCGACAGGTGATTCCGGAGTGTCTGCCACGTGGTTCTGGCGTTCCCGGCAGGTGATTTTGGCGTGTCTGGCAGGTGTTTCTTGCAAGTCGAGCATTTGGCTCAGGCATGCTCAGCCGGTGCTTCCGGCGTGTCTGGCACGTGGTTCTGGTGTGTCTGAGAGCTGGTTCTGGCATGTCCGGCAGATGATTCTGGAGCGTCCACCAAGTGGTTGTGGCATACCCGGCAGGTGATTTTAGCGTGTCAGGTTGGTGGTTCCGGCGAGTCGAGTAGGTGGTTCCAGCGTGCTCAGCAGGTGGTTCAGGCGGGTCTGGCAGGTGGTTTCGGACTGTTCGGGGTGTCGTTCCGGCATCTCCGACACATGGTTCTGGCACGTCTGAGAGGTGGTTGCGGCCGGCCCGACAGGTGTTTCCATGGTGTCCGCCAAGTGGTTCTGGCATAGCTGGCAGGTGATGTTGGCGTGACCGGCAGGTGGTTCCAGCAAGCCCGGCAGGTGATTCCGAAGTGTTCACCAAATGGTTGTGGCGTAGCCGGAAGGAGATTTTGGCGTGTCCAGCAGGTGGTTTGGCGAGTCGAGCAGGTGGTTCTGGCGTGCTCGGCAGGTGCTTCCGGTGTCATTGGCATGTGGTTCCGGCATGTCTCAGAGGTGGTTCCGGCATGCCCGGCAGGTGGTTCCGGAGTGTCTGCCGAGTGGTTCTGGAGCCAGCCCGGCAGGTGATTCCGAAGAGTTCACCAAGTGGTTGTGGCGTATCCGGCAGGTGATTTTGACGTGTCAGGAAGGTGGTTCCGGCTAGTTGAGCAGGTGGATCAGGCGTGCTCGCCAGGGGGTTCAGGCGGGTCTGGCAGGTGGTTTCGGTCTGTTCGGGTAGTGGTTCCGGCATCTCAGGCACATGGTTCTGGCACGTCTGAGAGGTTGTTGCGACCGGCCGGAGAGGTGTTTCCGGAGTGTCCGCCAAGTGGTTCTGGCGTAGCTGAGAGGTGATGTTGGCGTGACCGGCAGGTGGTTCCAGCCAGCCCGGCAGGTGATGCCGGAGTGTCCGGCATGTGGTTCCGGCACCTCTGAGAGGTGGTTCCGGCATGCCCGGCAGGTGATTCCGGAGTGTCCGGCATGTGGTTCTGGCACCTCTGAGAGGTGGGTCCGGCATGCCCGGCAGGTGGTTCCGGAGGTTCTGCCGAGTGGTTCTGGCGTAGTCGGCAGGTGATTCTGGCGTGTCCAGCATGTGGTTCTGGGGAGTGGATCAGGTGGTTCCAGCATACTCGGCTGGTGGTACCGTCGTGTCCGGAGCATCGTTCTGGCAAGTCTGAGAGGCGGTTCCGGCATGCCCGACATGTGATTCCGGAGTGTCTTCCGAGTGGTTCTGGCATAGCCGGCAGGTGATTTTGGCGTGTCCAGCTGTTGGTTCCGGCGAGCTCAGCAGGTGGTACCGGCGTGTCCGGAACATGGTTCTGGCACGTCTGAGAGATGGTTCCAGCATGCCCGGCAGGTGATTCCGGAGTGTCCGGCATGTGGTTCTGGCACCTCTGAGAGGTGGTTCCGGCATGCCCGGCAGGTGGTTCCGGAGTGTCTGCTGAGTGGTTGTGGCATAGTCGGCAGGTGATTCTGGCGTGTCCAGCAGGTGGTTGTGGGGAGTGGATCATGTGGTTCCGGCATACTCGGCAGGTGGTACCGGCGTGTCCAGAACATGGTTCTGGGAAGTCTGAGAGGTGGTTCCGGCATGCCCAACAGGTGATTCCGGAGTGTTCGCCAAGTGGTTCTGGCGTAGCCGACATGTCATTTTGCATGTCCGGCGGTGGTTCCGGCGATTCGAGCCGGTGGTGCCGGCGTGTCCAGCAGGTGTTTCTGGTCTGTCCGGCAAGTGGTTCTGGCGTGTCCGGCACGAGGTTCTGGCACGTCTGAGAGTTGGTTCCAGCCATCCCGGCAGGTGATTCCGAAGAGTTCACCAAATGGTTGTGGCGTAGCCGGCAGGTGATTTTGGCGTGTCCAGCAGGTGCTTTTGGCGAGTCGAGCAGGTGGTTCTGGCATGCACGGCTGGTGCTTCCGGTGTCATTGGCATGTGGTTCCGGCATGTCTGAGAGGTGGTTCCGGCATGCCCGGCAGGTGGTTCCGGAGAGTCTGCCGAGTGGTTCTGGAGCCAGCCCGGCAGGCGATTCCGAAGAGTTCACCAAATGGTTGTGGCGTAGCCGGCAGGTGATTTTGGCGTGTCAGGAAGGTGGTTCCAGCTAGTTGAGCAGGTGGGTCAGGCGTGCTCACCAGGGGTTTCAGGCGGGTCTGGCAGGTGGTTTCGGTCTGTTCGGGGAGTGGTTCCGGCATCTCAGGCACATGGTTCTGGCACGTCTGAGAGGTGGTTCCGGCCGGCCCGACAGGTGTTTCCGGAGTGTCCGCGAAGTGGTTCTGGCATAGGTGAAATGTGATGTTGGCGTGACCGGCAGGTGGTTCCACCCAGCCCGGCAGGTGATTCCGGAGTGTCTGCCGAGTGGTTGTGGCGTAGCCGGCAGGTAATTTTGGTGTGTCCAGCGGGTGGTTTTGGCGAGTCGAGCAGGTGATTCTGTCGTGCTCGGCAGGTGCTTCCGGTGTCATTGGCATGTGGTTCTGGCATGTCTGAGAGGTGGTTCCGCCATGCCCGGCATGTGATTCCGGAGTGTTCGCCAAGTGGTTCTGGCGTAGCTGGCAGGTGATTTTGGCATGTCCAGGAGCTGGTTCCGGCGAGCTCGGCAGGTGGTACCAGCGTGTCCGGAACTTGGTTCTGGCACGTCTGAGAGATGGTTCCGGCATGCCCGGCAGGTGATTCCGGAGTGTCCGGCATGTGGTTATGGCACCTCTGAGAGGTGGTTCCGGCATGCCCGGCAGGTGATTGAGGAGTGTCCGGCATGTGGTTCTGGCAAGTCTGAGAGGCGGTTCCGGCATGCCCGACAGGTGATTCTGGAGTGTTCGCCAAGTGGCTCTGGCGTAGCCGGCAGGTCATTTTGCGTGTCCGGCGGTGGTTCCGGCGAGTCGAGCTGGTGGTTCCGGCGTGTCCGGCAGGTGGTTCTGGCGTGACCGGCACGAGGTTCTGGCACGTCTGAGAGTTGGTTCCGGCATGCCCGACAGGTGATTCCGGAGTGTCCGCCACGTGGTTCTGGCGTACCCGGCAGGTGATTTTGGCGTGTCTGGCAGGTGTTTCTTGCAAGTCGAGCATGTGGCTCAGGCATGATCAGCAGGTGCTTCCGGCCTGTCCGGCACGTGGTTCTGGTGTGTCTGAGAGCTGGTTCTGGCATGTCCGGCAGATTATTCCGGAGTGTCCACCAAGTGGTTGTGGCATACCCGGCAGGTGATTTTAGCGTGTCAGGTAGGTGGTTCCAGCGAGTCGAGTAGGTGGTTCCGGCGTGCTCGGCAGGTGGTTCAGGCGGGTCTGGCAGGTGGTTTCGGTCTGTTCGGGGTGTGGTTCCGGCATCTCAGGCACATGGTTCTGGCACGTCTGAGAGGTGGTTCCGGCCAGCCGGAGAGGTGTTTCCGGAGTGTCCGCCAAGTGGTTCTGGCGTAGGTGAAAGGCGACGTTGGCGTGACCGGTAGGTGGTTCCAGCCAGCCCGGAGGTGATTCCAGAGTGTCTGCCGTGTGGTTCTGGCGTAGCTGGCAGGTGATTTTGGCGTGTCCAGCAGGTGGTTCCGGCGAGATCGGCAGGTGGTACCAGCGTGTCCGGAACATGGTTCTGGCACGGCTGAGAGATGGTTCCGTCATGCCCGGCAGGTGAATCCGGAGTGTCCGGCATGTGGTTCTGGCACCTCTGAGATATGGTTCCCCCATGCCCGGCAGGTGATTCCGGAGTGTTCGGCATGTGGTTCTGGCACCTCTGAGAGGTGGTTCCGGCATGCCCGGCAGGTGGTTCCGGAGTGTCTGCCTAGTGGTTCTGGCATAGTCGGCAGGTGATTCTGGCGTGTCCAGCAGGTGGTTCTGGGGAGTGGATCAGTTGGTTCCGGCATTCTCGGCAGGTGGTACCGGCGTGTCCGGAACATGGTTCTGGCAAGTCTGAGAGGCGGTTCCGGCATGCCCGACAGGTGATTCCGAAGAGTTCACCAAATGGTTGTGGCCTAGCCGGCTGGTGATTTCGGCGTGTCCTGCAGGTGGTTTTGGCGAGTCAAGCAGGTCGTTCTGGCGTGCTCGGCAGGTGCTTGCGGTTTCATTGGCATGTGGTTCCGGCATGTCTGAGAGGTGGTTCCGCCATGCCCAGCAGGTGATTCCGGAGTGTTCGCCAAGTGGTTCTGGCGTAGCCGGCAGCTGATTTTGCATGTCCGGCAATGGTTCCGGCGAGTCGAGCCGGTGTTCTGGCATGTCCGGCAGGTGATTCCGGCATGTCCAGCAGGTGCTTCTGAGAAGTGGATCAGGTGGTTCCGGCAGGCACGGCAGGTGATTCCGGAGTGTCCGGCATGTGATTCTGTCACCTCTGAGAGGTTGTTCTGGCATGCCCGGCAGGTGATACCACAGTGTCCGGCATTTGGTTCTGGCACCTCTGACAGGTGGTTCCGGGATGCCTGGCATGTGATTCCGGAGTGTCTGCCGAGTGGTTCTGGCGTATCCAGCAGGTGTTTCCGGTCTTTGCGGCAGGTGGTTCTGGCGTGTCCGGCATGAGGTTCTGGCACGTCTGAGAGTTGGTTCCGGCATGCCCGACAGGTGATTCCGGAGTGTCCGCCACGTGGTTCTGGCGTACCCGGCAGGTGATTTTGGCGTGTCTGGCAGGTGTTTCTTGCAAGTCGAGCATGTGGCTCAGGCATGATCAGCAGGTGCTTCCGGCCTGTCCGGCACGTGGTTCTGGTGTGTCTGAGAGCTGGTTCTGGCATGTCCGGCAGATGATTCCGGAGTGTCCGCCACGTGGTTCTGGCGTACCCGGCAGGTGATTTTAGCGTGTCAGGTAGGTGGTTCCGGCGAGTCGAGTTGGTGGTTCCGGCGTGCTCGGCAGGTGGTTCAGGCGGGTCTGGCAGGTGGTTTCGGTCTGTTCGGTGTGTGGTTCCGGCATCTCAGGCACATGGTTCTGGCACGTCTGATAGGTGGTTCCGGCCGGCCCGACAGGTGTTTCCATGGTGTCCGCCAAGTGGTTCTGGCATAGCAGGCAGGTGACGTTGGCGTGACCGGCAGGTGGTTCCAGCCAGCCCGGCAGGTGATTCCGAAGTTTTCACCAAATGGTTGTGGCGTAGCCGGAATCTGATTTTTGCATGTCCAGCAGGTGGTTTTGGCGAGTCGAGCAGGTGGTTCTGGTGTGCTCGGCAGGTGCTTCCGGTGTCATTGGCATGTGGTTCTTGCATGTCTGAGAGGTGATTCCGCCATGCCCGGCAGGTGATTCCGGAGTGTTAGCCAAGTGGTTCTGGCGTAGCCGGCAGGTGATTTTGCATGGCCGGCAATGGTTCCGGCGAGTCGAGCCGCTGGTTCCGGCATGTCCGGCAGGTGGTTCCGGCATGCCCGGCAGGTGATTCCGCAGTCTCCGGCATTTGGTCCTGGCACCTCTGAGAGGTGGTTCAGGCATGCCCGACAGGTGATTCCGGAGTGTTCGCCAAGTGGTTCTGGCGTTGCCGGCAGGTCATTTTGCATGTCCAGCGGTGGTTCCGGCGAGTCGAGCCGGTGGTTCCGGCATAGCCGGCAATTGCTCTTGGCGTGTCCACTAGGTGGTTCTGGGGAGTGGATCAGCTGGTTCCGGCATACTCGGCAGGTGGTACCGGCGTGTCTGGAACATGGTTCTGGCAAGTCTGAGAGGCGGTTCCGGCATGCCCGACAGGTGATTCCGGAGTGTTCGCCAAGTGGTTCTGGCATAGCCGGCAGGTCATTTTGCATGTCCGGCGGTGGTTCCGCGAGTCGAGCCGGTGGTTCCTGTGTGTCCGGCAGGTGGTTCTGGCGTGACCGGCACGAGGTTCTGGCACGTCTGAGAGTTGGTTCCGGCGTGCCCGACAGGTGATTCCGGAGTGTCCGCCACGTGGTTCTGGCGTACCCGGCAGGTGATTTTGGCGTGTCTGGCAGGTGTTTCTTGCAAGTCGAGCATTTGGCTCAGGCATGCTCAGCAGGTGCTTCCGGCGTGTCTGGCAGGTGGTTCTGGTGTGTCTGAGAGCTGGTTCTGGCATGTCTGGCAGATGATTCCGGAGTGTCCACCAAGTGGTTGTGGCATACCCGGCAGGTGATTTTAGCGTGTCAGGTAGGTGGTTCCAGCGAGTCGGGTAGGTGGTTCCGGCGTGCTCGGCAGGTGGTTCAGGCGGGTCTGGCAGGTGGTTTCGGTCTGTTCGGGGAGTGGTTCCGGCATCTCAGGCACATGGTTCTGGCACGTCTGATAGGTGGTTCCGGCCGGCCCGACAGGTGTTTCCATGGTGTCCGCCAAGTGGTTCTGACATAGCTGGCAGGTGATGTTTGTGTGACCGGCACGTGGTTCCAGAAAGCCCGGCAGGTGATTCCGAAGTGTTCACCAAATGCTTGTGGAGTAGCCGGAAGTTGATTTTGGCATGTCCAGCAGGTGGTTTTGGCGAGTCGAGCAGGTGGTTCTGGCGTGCTCGGCAGGTGCTTCCGGTGTCATCGGCATGTGGTTCCGGCATGTCTGAGAGGTGGTTCAGCCATCCCCGGCAGGTGATTCCGGAGTGTTTCCCAAGTGGTTCTGGCATAGCCGGCAGGTGATTTTGCATGTCCGGCAATGGTTCCGGCGAGTCGAGCCGGTGGTTCCGGCATGTCCGGCAGGTGATTTCGGCATGTCCAGCAGGTGGTTCTGAGAAGTGGATCAGGTGGTTCCGGCAGGCACGGCAGGTGATTCCGGAGTGTCCGGCATGTGATTCTGTCACCTCTGAGAGTTTGTTCTGGCATGCCCGGCAGGTGATACCACAGTGTCCGGCATTTGGTTCTGGCACCTCTGACAGGTGGTTCCGGGATGCCTGGCATGTGATTCCGGAGTGTCTGCCGAGTGGTTCTGGCGTGTCCAGCAGGTGTTTCCGGTCTTTCCGGCAGGTGGTTCTGGCGTGTCCGGCACGAGGTTCTGGCACGTCTGAGAGTTGGTTCCGGCATGCCCGACAGGTGATTCCGGAGTGTCCGCCACGTGGTTCTGGCGTACCCGGCAGGTGATTTTGGCGTGTCTGGCAGGTGTTTCTTGCAAGTCGAGCATGTGGCTCAGGCATGATCAGCAGGTGCTTCCGGCCTGTCCGGCACGTGGTTCTGGTGTGTCTGAGAGCTGGTTCTGGCATGTCCGACAGATTATTCCGGAGTGTCCACCAAGTGGTTCTGGTGTAGCCGGCAGGTGATTTTGGCGTGTCCAGCAGGTGGTTTTGGCGAGTCGAGTTGGTGGTTCCGGCGTGCTCGGCAGGTGCTTCCGGCGTCATTGGCATGTTGTTCCGGCATGTCTGAGAGGTGGTTCCGGCATGCCCGGCAGGTGGTTCCGGAGTGTCTGTCGAGTGGTTCTGGAGCCAGCCCGGCAGGTGATTCCGAAGAGTTCACCAAATCGTTGTGGCGTAGCCGGCAGGTGATTTTGGCGTGTCTGGAATGTGGTTCTGGCTAGTTGAGCAGGTGGATCAGGCGTGCTCGCCAGGGGGTTCAGGCGGGTCTGGCAGGTGGTTTCGGTCTGTTCGGGGAGTGGTTCCGGCATCTCAGGCACATGGTTCTGGCACGTCTGAGAGGTGGTTGCGACCGGCCCGACAGGTGTTTCCGGAGTGTCCGCCAAGTGGTTCTGGCGTAGCTGAAAGGTGATGTTGGCGGGACCGGCAGGTGGTTCCAACCAGCCCGGCAGGTGATTCCGGAGTATCTGCCGCGTGGTTCAGGCGTAGCCGGCAGGTGATTTTGGCGTGTCCAGCAGGTGGTTCCGGCGAGCTCGGCAGGTGGTACCGGCGCTTCCGGTACATGGTTCTGGCACGTCTGAGAGATGGTTCCGGCATGCCCGGCAGGTGATTCCGGAGTGTCCGGCATGTGGTTCTGGCACCTCTGAGAGGTGGTTCCGGCATGCCCGGCAGGTGATTCCGGAGTGTTCGCCAACTGGTTCTGGCGTAGCCGGCAGGTCATATTGCATGTCTGGCGGTGGTTCCGGCGAGTCGAGCCGGTGGTTCCGGCCTAGCCGGCAGTTGATTTTGGCGTGTCCACTAGGTGGTTCTGGGGAGTGGATCAGCTGGTTCCGGCATACTCGGCAGGTGGTCCCGGCGTGTCCAGAACATGGTTCTGGCAAGTCTGAGTGGTGGTTCCGGCACGCCCAACAGGTGATTCCGGAGCGTCAGCCAAGTGTTTCTGGCGTACCCGGCAGGTGATTTGGCATGTCCGACAGGTGTTTCTTGTAAGTCGAGCAGGTGGCTCAGGCATGCTCAGCTGGTGCTTCCGGCGTCTCTGGCACGTGGTTCTGGTGTGTCTGAGAGCTGGTTCTGGCATGTCCGGCAGATGATTCCGGAGTGTCCACCAAGTGGTTCTGGTATACCTGGCAGGTGATTTTGGCGTGTCAGGAAGGTGGTTCCGGCTATTTGAGCAGGTGGATCAGGCGTGCTCGCCAGGGGGTTCATGCGGGTCTGGCAGGTGGTTTCGGTCTGTTCGGGGAGTGGTTCCGGCATCTCAGGCACATGGTTCTGGCACGTCTGAGAGGTGGTTCCGGCCGGCCGGACAGGTGTTTCCGGAGTGTCCGCCAAGTGGTTCTGGCGTAGGTGAAAGGCGACGTTGGCGTGACCGGTAGGTGGTTCCAGCCAGCCCGGAGGTGATTCCAGAGTGTCTGCGGTGTGGTTCTGGCGTAGCTGGCAGGTGATTTTGGCGTGTCCAGCAGGTGGTTCCGGCGAGATCGGCAGGTGGAACCAGCGTGTCCGGAACATGGTTCTGGCACGGCTGAGAGATGGTTCCGTCATGCCCGGCAGGTGAATCCGGAGTGTCCGCCAAGTGGTTCTGGCGTAGGTGAAAGGTGATGTTGGCGTGACCGGCAGGTGATTCCAGCCAGCCCGGCAGGTGATTCCGGAGTGTCTGCCGAGTGGTTCTGGCGTAGCCGGCAGGTGATTTTGTTGTGTCCAGCGTGTGGTTTTGGCGAGTCGAGCAGGTGCTTCTGTCGTGCTCGGCAGGTGCTTCTGGTGTCATTGGCATGTGGTTCCGGCATGTCTGAGAGGTGATTCCGCCATGCCCGGCAGGTGATTCCGGAGTCTCCGGCATTTGGTTCGGGCACCTCTGAGAGGTGGTTCCGGAATGCCTGGCCTGTGATTCCGGAGTGTCTGCCGAGTGGTTCTGGCGTAGCCGGCAGTTGATTTTGGCGTGTCCACTAGGTGGTTCTGGGGAGTGGATCAGCTGGTTCCAGCCAGCCCGGCAGGTGATTCCGGAGTGTCTGCCGAGTGGTTGTGGCGTAGCCGGCAGGTGATTTTGGGCTGTCCAGCGGGTGGTTTTGGCGAGTCGAGCAGGTGGTTCTGTCGTGCTCGTCAGGTGCTTCCGGTGTCATTGGCATGTGGTTCTGGCATGTCTGAGAGGTGGTTCCGCCATGCCCGGCAGGTGATTCCGGAGTGTTCGCCAAGTGGTTCTGGCGTAGCTGGCAGGTGATTTTGGCATGTCCAGGAGCTGGTTCCGGCGAGCTCGGCAGGTGGTACCAGCGTGTCCGGAACTTGGTTCTGGCACGTCTGAGAGATGGTTCCGGCATGCCCGGCAGGTGATTCCGGAGTGTCCGGCATGTGGTTATGGCACCTCTGAGAGGTGGTTCCGGCATGCCCGGCAGGTGATTGAGGAGTGTCCAGCATGTGGTTCTGGCAAGTCTGAGAGGCGGTTCCGGCATGCCCGACAGGTGATTCTGGAGTGTTCGCCAAGTGGCTCTGGCGTAGCCGGCAGGTCATTTTGCGTGTCCGGCGGTGGTTCCGGCGAGTCGAGCTGGTGGTTCCGGCGTGTCCGGCAGGTGGTTCTGGCGTGACCGGCACGAGGTTCTGGCACGTCTGAGAGTTGGTTCCGGCATGCCCGACAGGTGATTCCGGAGTGTCCGCCACGTGGTTCTGGCGTACCCGGCAGGTGATTTTGGCGTGTCTGGCAGCTGTTTCTTGCAAGTCGAGCATTTGGCTCAGGCATGCTCAGCAGGTGCTTCCGGCATGTCTGGCACGTGGTTCTGGTGTGTCTGAGAGCTGGTTCTGGCATGTCTGGCAGATGATTCCGGAGTGTCCACCAAGTGGTTGTGGCATACCCAGAAGGTGATTTTAGCGTGTCAGGTAGGTGGTTCCAGCGAGTCGAGTAGGTGGTTCCGGCGTGCTCGGCAGGTGGTTCAGGCGGGTCTGGCAGGTGGTTTCGGTCTGTTCGGGGAGTGGTTCCGGCATCTCAGGCACATGGTTCTGGCACGTCTGATAGGTGGTTCCGGCCGGCCCGACAGGTGTTTCCATGGTGTCCGCCAAGTGGTTCTGGCATAGCTGGCAGGTGATGTTGGCGTGACCAGCAGGTGGTTCCAGCCAGCCCGGCATGTGATTCCGAAGAGTTCACCAAATGGTTGTGGCGTAGCCGGCAGGTGATTTTGGCGTGTCCAGCAGGTGGTTTTGGCGAGTCAAGCAGGTGGTTCTGGCGTGCTCGGCAGGTGATTCCGGTGTCATTGGCAAGTGGTAACGGCATGCCTGAGAGGTGGTTCCGACATGCCCGGCAGGTGGTTCCGGAGTGTCTGCCGAGTGGTTCTGGCGTAGCCGGCAGCTGATTCTGGCATGTCCAGGAGGTGGTTCTGGGGAGTGGATCAGGTGGTTCCGGCATACTCGGCAGGTGGTACCGGCGTGTCCGGAACATGGTTCTGGCAAGTTTGAGAGGCGGTTCCTGCATTCCCGACAGGTGATTCCGGAGTGTTTGCCAAGTGGTTCTGGCGTAGCCGGCAGGACATTTTGCATGTCCGGCGGTGGTTCCGGCGAGTCGGGCCGGTGGTTCCGGCTTGTCCGGCAGGTGCTTCTGGCATGACCGGCACGTCTGATTGTTGGTTCCGGCATGCCCGACAGGTGATTCCGGAGTGTCCGCCACGTGGTTCTGGCGTACCCGGCAGGTGATTTTGGCGGGTCTGGCAGGTTTTTCTTGCAAGTCGAGCATTTGGCTCAGGCATGCTCAGCAGGTGCTTCCGGCGTGTCTGGCACGTGGTTCTGGTGTGTCTGAGAGCTGGTTCTGGCATGTCCGGCAGATGATTCCGGAGTGTTCCCCAAGTGGTTCAGGCATAGCCGGCAGGTGATTTTACATGTCCGGCAATGGTTCCGGCGAGTCGAGCCGGTGGTTCCGGCATGTCCGGCATGTGAATTCGGCATGTCCAGCGGGTGGTTCCAGCATGCCCGGCAGGTGATTCCGGAGTGTCCGGCATGTGTTTCTGGCACCTCTGAGAGGTGGTCCGGCATGCACGGCAGGTGATACCGGAGTCTTCGGCATTTGGTTCTGGCACCTCTGAGAGGTGGTTCCGGAATGCCTGGCCTGTGATTCCGGAGTGTCTGCCGAGTGGTTCTGGCGTAGCCGGCAGTTGATTTTGGCGTGTCCACTATGTGGTTCTGGGGAGTGGATCAGCTGGTTCCGGCTTACTCGGCAGGTGGTACCGGCGTGTCCAGAACATGGTTCTGGCAAGTCTGAGAGCTGGTTCTGGCATGTCCGGCAGATGATTCCGGAGTGTCCACCAAGTGGTTCTGGTATACCTGGCAGGTGATTTTGGCTTGTCAGGAAGGTGGTTCCGGCTAGTTGAGCAGGTGGATCAGGCGTGCTCGGCAGGGGGTTCAGGCAGGTCTGGCAGGTGGTTTCGGACTGTTCGGGGTGTGTTTCCGGCATCTCAGGCACATGGTTCTGGCACGTCTGAGAGGTGGTTCCGGCCGGCCCGACAGGTGTTTCCGGAGTGTCCGCCAAGTGGTTCTGGCGAAGCCGGCAGGTGATTTTGCATGTCCGGCAATGGTTCCGGCGAGTCGAGAAGGTGGTTCCGGCATGTCCGGCAGGGGGTCCGGCATGCCCTGCAGGTGATACCGGAGTCCGGCATTTGGTTCTGGCACCTCTGAGAGGTGGTTCCGGCATGCCCGGCAGGTGGTTCCGGAGTGTCTGCCGAGTGGTTCTGGAGCCATCCCGTCAGGTGATTCCGAAGAGTTCACCAAATGGTTGCGGCGTAGCAGGCAGTTGCTTTTGGCGTGTCAGGAAGGTGGTTCCGGCTAGTTGATCAGGTGGATCAGGTGTGCTCGCCAGGGGTTCATGCGGGTCTGGCAGGTGGTTTCGGTCTGTTCGGGGAGTGGTTCCGGCATCTCAGGCACATGGTTCTGGCACGTCTGAGAGGTGGCTCCGGCCGGCCGGAGAAGTGTTTCCGGAGTGTCCGCCAAGTGGTTCTGGCGTAGGTGAAAGGCGACGTTGGCGTGACCGGTAGGTGGTTCCAGCCAGCCCGGCAGGTGATTCCGGAGTGTCTGCCGTGTAGTTCTGGCGTAGCTGGCAGGTGATTTTGGCGTGTCCAGCAGGTGGTTCCGGCGAGATCGGCAGGTGGTACCAGCGTGTCCGGAACATGGCTCTGGCACGGCTGAGAGATGGTTCCGTCATGCCCGGCAGGTGAATCCGGAGTGTCCGGCATGTGGTTCTGGCACCTCTGATATGTGGTTCCCCCATGCCCGGCAGGTGATTCCGGAGTGTCCGGCATGTGGTTCTGGCACCTCTGAGAGGTGGTTCCGGCATGCCCGGCAGGTGGTTCCGGAGTGTCTGCCGAGTGGTTCTGGCGTAGTCGGCAGGTGATTCTGGCGTGTCCAGCAGGTGGTTGTGGGGAGTGGATCAGGTGGTTCCGGCATACTCGGCAGGTGGTACAGGCGTGTCCAGAACATGGTTCTGGGAAGTCTGAGAGGTGGTTCCGGCATGCCCAACAGGTGATTCTGGAGTGTTCGCCAAGTGGTTCTGGCGTAGCCGGCAGGTCATTTTGCATGTCCGGCGGTGGTTCTGGCGAGTCGAGCCGGTGGTTCCGGCGTGTCCAGCAGGTGTTTCCGGGATTTCCGGCAGGTGGTTCTGGCGTGTCCGGCACGAGGTTCTGGCACGTCTGAGAGTTGGTTCCGGCATGCCCCAATGGTGATTCCGGAGTGTCTGGCATGTGGTTCTGGCACCTCTGAGAGGTGGTTCCGGCATGCACGGCAGGTGATACCGGAGTCTCCGGCATTTGGTTCGGGCACCTCTGAGAGGTGGTTCCAGAATGCCTGGCCTGTGATTCCGGAGTGTCTGCCGAGTGGTTCTGGCGTAGCCGGCAGTTGATTTTGGCGTGTCCACTAGGTGGTTCTGGGGAGTGGATCAGCTGGTTCCGGCATACTCGGCAGGTGGTACCGGCGTGTCCAGAACATGGTTCTGGCATGTCTGAGAGGAGGTTCCGGCACGCCCGACAGGTGATTCCGGAGCGTCCGCCAAGTATTTCTGGCGTTCCCGGCAGGTGATTTTGGCATGTCTGACAGGTGTATCTTGCGAGTCGAGCAGGTGGTTCTGGCGTGCTCGGCAGGTGCTTCCGGTGTCATTGGCATGTGGTTCCGGCATGTCTGAGAGGTGGTTCCGGCATGCCAGGCAGGTGGTTCCGGAGAGTCTGCCGAGTGGTTCTGGAGCCAGCCCGGCAGGTGATTCCGAAGATTTCACCAAATGGTTGTGGCGTAGCCGGAAGGTTATTTTGGCGTGTCAGGAACTTGGTTCCGGCTAGTTGAGCAGGTGGATCATGCGTGCTCGCCAGGGGGTTCAGGCGGGTCTGGCAGGTGGTTTCGGTCTGTTCGGGGAGTGGTTCCGGCATCTCAGGCACATGGTTCTGGCACGTCTGAGAGGTGGTTCCGGCCAGCCGGAGAGGTGTTTCCGGAGTGTCCGCCAAGTGGTTCTGGCATAGGTGAAAGGTGATGTTGGCGTAACCGGCAGGTGGTTCCAGCCAGCCCAGCAGGTGATTCCGGAGTGTCTGCCGAGTGGTTGTGGCGTAGCCGGCAGGTGATTTTGGTGTGTCCAGTGGGTGGTTTTGGCGAGTCGAGCAGGTGGTTCTGTCGTGCTCGGCAGGTGCTTCCGGTGTCATTGGCATGTGGTTCTGGCATGTCTGAGAGGTGGTTCCGCCATGCCCGGCAGGTGATTCCGGAGTGTTCGCCAAGTGGTTCTGGCGTAGCTGGCAGGTGATTTTGGCATGTCCAGGAGCTGGTTCCGGCGAGCTCGGCAGGTGGTACCAGCGTGTCCGGAACTTGGTTCTGGCACGTCTGAGAGATGGTTCCGGCATGCCCGGCAGGTGATTCCGGAGTGTCCGGCATGTGGTTATGGCACCTCTGAGAGGTGGTTCCGGCATGCCCGGCAGGTGATTCCGGAGTGTCCGGCATGTGGTTCTGGTAAGTCTGAGAGGCGGTTCCGGCATGCCCGACAGGTGATTCCGGAGTGTTCGCCAAGTGGCTCTGGCGTAGCCGGCAGGTCATTTTGCGTGTCCGGCGGTGGTTCCGGCGAGTCGAGCCGGTGGTTCCGGCGTGTCCGGCAGGTGGTTCTGGCGTGACCGGCACGAGGTTCTGGCACGTCTGAGAGTTGGTTCCGGCATGCCCGACAGGTGATTCCGGAGTGTCCGCCACGTGGTTCTGGCGTACCCGGCAGGAGATTTTGGCGTGTCTGGCAGCTGTTTCTTCCAAGTCGAGCATTTGGCTCAGGCATGCTCAGGAGGTGCTTCCGGCGTGTCTGGCACGTGGTTCTGGTGTGTCTGAGAGCTGGTTCTGGCATGTCCAGCAGATGATTCCGGAGTGTCCACCAAGTGGTTGTGGCATACCCGGCAGGTGATTTTAGCGTGTCAGGTAGGTGGTTCCAGCGAGTCGAGTAGGTGGTTCCGGCGGGCACGGCAGGTGGTTCAGGCGGGTCTGGCAGGTGGTTTCGGTCTTTTCGGGGTGTGGTTCCGGCATCTCAGGCACATGGTTCTGGCACGTCTGAGAGGTGGTTCCGGCCGGCCCTACAGGTGTTTCCGGAGTGTCCGCCAAGTGGTTCCGGCGTAGCTGAAAGGTCATGTTGGCGTGACCGGCATGTGGTTCCAGCCAGCCCGGCAGGTGATTCCGGAGTGTCTGCTGAATGGTTCTGGAGTAGCCGGCAGTTGATTTTGGCGTGTCCAGCAGGTCGTTCCGGCGAGCTCGGCAG
This sequence comes from Equus caballus, assembly GCF_041296265.1. NCBI lineage: Eukaryota > Metazoa > Chordata > Mammalia > Perissodactyla > Equidae > Equus > Equus caballus. The sequence goes on from NW_027222395.1 coordinate 4,111,119, forward strand.
GTGCTTCCGGTGTCATTGGCATGTGGTTCCGGCATGTCTGAGAGGTGGTTCCGCCATGCCCGGCAGGTGATTCCGGAGTGTTCGCCAAGTGGTTCTGGCGTAGCCGGCAGGTGATTTTGCATGTCCGGCAATGGTTCCGGCGAGTCGAGCCGGTGGTTCCGGCATGTCCAGCAGGTGGTTCCGGCATGCCCGGCAGGTGATTCCGGAGTGTCCGGCATGTGGTTCTGGCACCTCTGAGAGGTGGTTCCGGCATGCCCGGCAGGTGATACAGGAGTGTCCGGCATTTGGTTCTGGCACCTCTGAGAGGTGGTTCCGGAATGCCTGGCATGTGATTCCCGAGTGACTGCCGAGTGGTTCTGGCGTAGCCGGCAGGTGATTTTGGCGTGTCCAGCAGGTGGTTCCCCCGAGCTCGGCAGGTGGTTCCGGCATGTCCGGAACATGGTTCTGGCAAATCTGAGAGATGGTTCCGGCATGCCCGGCAGGTGATTCCGGAGTGTCTGCTGAATGGTTCTGGCGTAGCCGGCAGGTGATTTTGGCGTGTCCAGCAGGTGGTTTCGGCGAGCTCGGCAGGTGGTACCGGCGTGTCCGGAACATGGTTCTGGCACGTCTGACAGATGGTTCCGGCACGCCCAACAGGTGATTCCGGAGCGTCAGCCAAGTGTTTCTGGCGTACCCGGCAGGTGATTTGGCATGTCCGACAGGTGTTTCTTGTAAGTCGAGCAGGTGGCTCAGGCATGCTCAGCTGGTGCTTCCGGCGTCTCTGGCACGTGGTTCTGGTTTGTCTGAGAGCTGGTTCTGGCATGTCCGGCAGATGATTCCGGAGTGTCCACCAAGTGGTTCTGGTATACCTGGCAGGTGATTTTGGCGTGTCAGGAAGGTGGTTCCGGCTATTTGAGCAGGTGGATCAGGCGTGCTCGCCAGGGGGTTCATGCGGGTCTGGCAGGTGGTTTCGGTCTGTTCGGGGAGTGGTTCCGGCATCTCAGGCACATGGTTCTGGCACGTCTGAGAGGTGGTTCCGGCCGGCCGGACAGGTGTTTCCGGAGTGTCCGCCAAGTGGTTCTGGCGTAGGTGAAAGGCGACGTTGGCGTGACCGGTAGGTGGTTCCAGCCAGCCCGGAGGTGATTCCAGAGTGTCTGCGGTGTGGTTCTGGCGTAGCTGGCAGGTGATTTTGGCGTGTCCAGCAGGTGGTTCCGGCGAGATCGGCAGGTGGAACCAGCGTGTCCGGAACATGGTTCTGGCACGGCTGAGAGATGGTTCCGTCATGCCCGGCAGGTGAATCCGGAGTGTCCGCCAAGTGGTTCTGGCGTAGGTGAAAGGTGATGTTGGCGTGACCGGCAGGTGATTCCAGCCAGCCCGGCAGGTGATTCCGGAGTGTCTGCCGAGTGGTTCTGGCGTAGCCGGCAGGTGATTTTGTTGTGTCCAGCGTGTGGTTTTGGCGAGTCGAGCAGGTGCTTCTGTCGTGCTCGGCAGGTGCTTCTGGTGTCATTGGCATGTGGTTCCGGCATGTCTGAGAGGTGATTCCGCCATGCCCGGCAGGTGATTCCGGAGTCTCCGGCATTTGGTTCGGGCACCTCTGAGAGGTGGTTCCGGAATGCCTGGCCTGTGATTCCGGAGTGTCTGCCGAGTGGTTCTGGCGTAGCCGGCAGTTGATTTTGGCGTGTCCACTAGGTGGTTCTGGGGAGTGGATCAGCTGGTTCCAGCCAGCCCGGCAGGTGATTCCGGAGTGTCTGCCGAGTGGTTGTGGCGTAGCCGGCAGGTGATTTTGGGCTGTCCAGCGGGTGGTTTTGGCGAGTCGAGCAGGTGGTTCTGTCGTGCTCGTCAGGTGCTTCCGGTGTCATTGGCATGTGGTTCTGGCATGTCTGAGAGGTGGTTCCGCCATGCCCGGCAGGTGATTCCGGAGTGTTCGCCAAGTGGTTCTGGCGTAGCTGGCAGGTGATTTTGGCATGTCCAGGAGCTGGTTCCGGCGAGCTCGGCAGGTGGTACCAGCGTGTCCGGAACTTGGTTCTGGCACGTCTGAGAGATGGTTCCGGCATGCCCGGCAGGTGATTCCGGAGTGTCCGGCATGTGGTTATGGCACCTCTGAGAGGTGGTTCCGGCATGCCCGGCAGGTGATTGAGGAGTGTCCAGCATGTGGTTCTGGCAAGTCTGAGAGGCGGTTCCGGCATGCCCGACAGGTGATTCTGGAGTGTTCGCCAAGTGGCTCTGGCGTAGCCGGCAGGTCATTTTGCGTGTCCGGCGGTGGTTCCGGCGAGTCGAGCTGGTGGTTCCGGCGTGTCCGGCAGGTGGTTCTGGCGTGACCGGCACGAGGTTCTGGCACGTCTGAGAGTTGGTTCCGGCATGCCCGACAGGTGATTCCGGAGTGTCCGCCACGTGGTTCTGGCGTACCCGGCAGGTGATTTTGGCGTGTCTGGCAGCTGTTTCTTGCAAGTCGAGCATTTGGCTCAGGCATGCTCAGCAGGTGCTTCCGGCATGTCTGGCACGTGGTTCTGGTGTGTCTGAGAGCTGGTTCTGGCATGTCTGGCAGATGATTCCGGAGTGTCCACCAAGTGGTTGTGGCATACCCAGAAGGTGATTTTAGCGTGTCAGGTAGGTGGTTCCAGCGAGTCGAGTAGGTGGTTCCGGCGTGCTCGGCAGGTGGTTCAGGCGGGTCTGGCAGGTGGTTTCGGTCTGTTCGGGGAGTGGTTCCGGCATCTCAGGCACATGGTTCTGGCACGTCTGATAGGTGGTTCCGGCCGGCCCGACAGGTGTTTCCATGGTGTCCGCCAAGTGGTTCTGGCATAGCTGGCAGGTGATGTTGGCGTGACCAGCAGGTGGTTCCAGCCAGCCCGGCATGTGATTCCGAAGAGTTCACCAAATGGTTGTGGCGTAGCCGGCAGGTGATTTTGGCGTGTCCAGCAGGTGGTTTTGGCGAGTCAAGCAGGTGGTTCTGGCGTGCTCGGCAGGTGATTCCGGTGTCATTGGCAAGTGGTAACGGCATGCCTGAGAGGTGGTTCCGACATGCCCGGCAGGTGGTTCCGGAGTGTCTGCCGAGTGGTTCTGGCGTAGCCGGCAGCTGATTCTGGCATGTCCAGGAGGTGGTTCTGGGGAGTGGATCAGGTGGTTCCGGCATACTCGGCAGGTGGTACCGGCGTGTCCGGAACATGGTTCTGGCAAGTTTGAGAGGCGGTTCCTGCATTCCCGACAGGTGATTCCGGAGTGTTTGCCAAGTGGTTCTGGCGTAGCCGGCAGGACATTTTGCATGTCCGGCGGTGGTTCCGGCGAGTCGGGCCGGTGGTTCCGGCTTGTCCGGCAGGTGCTTCTGGCATGACCGGCACGTCTGATTGTTGGTTCCGGCATGCCCGACAGGTGATTCCGGAGTGTCCGCCACGTGGTTCTGGCGTACCCGGCAGGTGATTTTGGCGGGTCTGGCAGGTTTTTCTTGCAAGTCGAGCATTTGGCTCAGGCATGCTCAGCAGGTGCTTCCGGCGTGTCTGGCACGTGGTTCTGGTGTGTCTGAGAGCTGGTTCTGGCATGTCCGGCAGATGATTCCGGAGTGTTCCCCAAGTGGTTCAGGCATAGCCGGCAGGTGATTTTACATGTCCGGCAATGGTTCCGGCGAGTCGAGCCGGTGGTTCCGGCATGTCCGGCATGTGAATTCGGCATGTCCAGCGGGTGGTTCCAGCATGCCCGGCAGGTGATTCCGGAGTGTCCGGCATGTGTTTCTGGCACCTCTGAGAGGTGGTCCGGCATGCCCGGCAGGTGATACCGGAGTCTTCGGCATTTGGTTCTGGCACCTCTGAGAGGTGGTTCCGGAATGCCTGGCCTGTGATTCCGGAGTGTCTGCCGAGTGGTTCTGGCGTAGCCGGCAGTTGATTTTGGCGTGTCCACTATGTGGTTCTGGGGAGTGGATCAGCTGGTTCCGGCTTACTCGGCAGGTGGTACCGGCGTGTCCAGAACATGGTTCTGGCAAGTCTGAGAGCTGGTTCTGGCATGTCCGGCAGATGATTCCGGAGTGTCCACCAAGTGGTTCTGGTATACCTGGCAGGTGATTTTGGCGTGTCAGGAAGGTGGTTCCGGCTAGTTGAGCAGGTGGATCAGGCGTGCTCGCCAGGGGGTTCAGGCAGGTCTGGCAGGTGGTTTCGGACTGTTCGGGGTGTGTTTCCGGCATCTCAGGCACATGGTTCTGGCACGTCTGAGAGGTGGTTCCGGCCGGCCCGACAGGTGTTTCCGGAGTGTCCGCCAAGTGGTTCTGGCGAAGCCGGCAGGTGATTTTGCATGTCCGGCAATGGTTCCGGCGAGTCGAGAAGGTGGTTCCGGCATGTCCGGCAGGGGGTCCGGCATGCCCTGCAGGTGATACCGGAGTCCGGCATTTGGTTCTGGCACCTCTGAGAGGTGGTTCCGGCATGCCCGGCAGGTGGTTCCGGAGTGTCTGCCGAGTGGTTCTGGAGCCATCCCGTCAGGTGATTCCGAAGAGTTCACCAAATGGTTGCGGCGTAGCAGGCAGTTGCTTTTGGCGTGTCAGGAAGGTGGTTCCGGCTAGTTGATCAGGTGGATCAGGTGTGCTCGCCAGGGGTTCATGCGGGTCTGGCAGGTGGTTTCGGTCTGTTCGGGGAGTGGTTCCGGCATCTCAGGCACATGGTTCTGGCACGTCTGAGAGGTGGCTCCGGCCGGCCGGAGAAGTGTTTCCGGAGTGTCCGCCAAGTGGTTCTGGCGTAGGTGAAAGGCGACGTTGGCGTGACCGGTAGGTGGTTCCAGCCAGCCCGGCAGGTGATTCCGGAGTGTCTGCCGTGTAGTTCTGGCGTAGCTGGCAGGTGATTTTGGCGTGTCCAGCAGGTGGTTCCGGCGAGATCGGCAGGTGGTACCAGCGTGTCCGGAACATGGCTCTGGCACGGCTGAGAGATGGTTCCGTCATGCCCGGCAGGTGAATCCGGAGTGTCCGGCATGTGGTTCTGGCACCTCTGATATGTGGTTCCCCCATGCCCGGCAGGTGATTCCGGAGTGTCCGGCATGTGGTTCTGGCACCTCTGAGAGGTGGTTCCGGCATGCCCGGCAGGTGGTTCCGGAGTGTCTGCCGAGTGGTTCTGGCGTAGTCGGCAGGTGATTCTGGCGTGTCCAGCAGGTGGTTGTGGGGAGTGGATCAGGTGGTTCCGGCATACTCGGCAGGTGGTACAGGCGTGTCCAGAACATGGTTCTGGGAAGTCTGAGAGGTGGTTCCGGCATGCCCAACAGGTGATTCTGGAGTGTTCGCCAAGTGGTTCTGGCGTAGCCGGCAGGTCATTTTGCATGTCCGGCGGTGGTTCTGGCGAGTCGAGCCGGTGGTTCCGGCGTGTCCAGCAGGTGTTTCCGGGATTTCCGGCAGGTGGTTCTGGCGTGTCCGGCACGAGGTTCTGGCACGTCTGAGAGTTGGTTCCGGCATGCCCCAATGGTGATTCCGGAGTGTCTGGCATGTGGTTCTGGCACCTCTGAGAGGTGGTTCCGGCATGCACGGCAGGTGATACCGGAGTCTCCGGCATTTGGTTCGGGCACCTCTGAGAGGTGGTTCCAGAATGCCTGGCCTGTGATTCCGGAGTGTCTGCCGAGTGGTTCTGGCGTAGCCGGCAGTTGATTTTGGCGTGTCCACTAGGTGGTTCTGGGGAGTGGATCAGCTGGTTCCGGCATACTCGGCAGGTGGTACCGGCGTGTCCAGAACATGGTTCTGGCATGTCTGAGAGGAGGTTCCGGCACGCCCGACAGGTGATTCCGGAGCGTCCGCCAAGTATTTCTGGCGTTCCCGGCAGGTGATTTTGGCATGTCTGACAGGTGTATCTTGCGAGTCGAGCAGGTGGTTCTGGCGTGCTCGGCAGGTGCTTCCGGTGTCATTGGCATGTGGTTCCGGCATGTCTGAGAGGTGGTTCCGGCATGCCAGGCAGGTGGTTCCGGAGAGTCTGCCGAGTGGTTCTGGAGCCAGCCCGGCAGGTGATTCCGAAGATTTCACCAAATGGTTGTGGCGTAGCCGGAAGGTTATTTTGGCGTGTCAGGAACTTGGTTCCGGCTAGTTGAGCAGGTGGATCATGCGTGCTCGCCAGGGGGTTCAGGCGGGTCTGGCAGGTGGTTTCGGTCTTTTCGGGGAGTGGTTCCGGCATCTCAGGCACATGGTTCTGGCACGTCTGAGAGGTGGTTCCGGCCAGCCGGAGAGGTGTTTCCGGAGTGTCCGCCAAGTGGTTCTGGCATAGGTGAAAGGTGATGTTGGCGTAACCGGCAGGTGGTTCCAGCCAGCCCGGCAGGTGATTCCGGAGTGTCTGCCGAGTGGTTGTGGCGTAGCCGGCAGGTGATTTTGGTGTGTCCAGTGGGTGGTTTTGGCGAGTCGAGCAGGTGGTTCTGTCGTGCTCGGCAGGTGCTTCCGGTGTCATTGGCATGTGGTTCTGGCATGTCTGAGAGGTGGTTCCGCCATGCCCGGCAGGTGATTCCGGAGTGTTCGCCAAGTGGTTCTGGCGTAGCTGGCAGGTGATTTTGGCATGTCCAGGAGCTGGTTCCGGCGAGCTCGGCAGGTGGTACCAGCGTGTCCGGAACTTGGTTCTGGCACGTCTGAGAGATGGTTCCGGCATGCCCGGCAGGTGATTCCGGAGTGTCCGGCATGTGGTTATGGCACCTCTGAGAGGTGGTTCCGGCATGCCCGGCAGGTGATTCCGGAGTGTCCGGCATGTGGTTCTGGCAAGTCTGAGAGGCGGTTCCGGCATGCCCGACAGGTGATTCCGGAGTGTTCGCCAAGTGGCTCTGGCGTAGCCGGCAGGTCATTTTGCGTGTCCGGCGGTGGTTCCGGCGAGTCGAGCCGGTGGTTCCGGCATGTCCGGCAGGTGGTTCTGGCGTGACCGGCACGAGGTTCTGGCACGTCTGAGAGTTGGTTCCGGCATGCCCGACAGGTGATTCCGGAGTGTCCGCCACGTGGTTCTGGCGTACCCGGCAGGAGATTTTGGCGTGTCTGGCAGCTGTTTCTTCCAAGTCGAGCATTTGGCTCAGGCATGCTCAGGAGGTGCTTCCGGCGTGTCTGGCACGTGGTTCTGGTGTGTCTGAGAGCTGGTTCTGGCATGTCCAGCAGATGATTCCGGAGTGTCCACCAAGTGGTTGTGGCATACCCGGCAGGTGATTTTAGCGTGTCAGGTAGGTGGTTCCAGCGAGTCGAGTAGGTGGTTCCGGCGGGCACGGCAGGTGGTTCAGGCGGGTCTGGCAGGTGGTTTCGGTCTTTTCGGGGTGTGGTTCCGGCATCTCAGGCACATGGTTCTGGCACGTCTGAGAGGTGGTTCCGGCCGGCCCTACAGGTGTTTCCGGAGTGTCCGCCAAGTGGTTCCGGCGTAGCTGAAAGGTCATGTTGGCGTGACCGGCATGTGGTTCCAGCCAGCCCGGCAGGTGATTCCGGAGTGTCTGCTGAATGGTTCTGGAGTAGCCGGCAGCTGATTTTGGCGTGTCCAGCAGGTCGTTCCGGCGAGCTCGGCAGGTGCTTCCGGTGTCATTGGCATGTGGTTCCGGCATGTCTGAGAGGTGGTTCCGCCATGCCCGGCAGGTGATTCCGGAGTGTTCGCCAAGTGGTTCTGGCGTAGCCGGCAGGTGATTTTGCCTGTCCGGCAATGGTTCCGGCGAGTCGAGCCGGTGGTTCCGGCATGTCCAGCAGGTGGTGCCGGCATGCCCGGCAGGTGATTCCGGAGTGTCCGGCATGTGGTTCTGGCACCTCTGAGAGGTGGTTCCGGCATGCCCGGCAGGTTATACAGGAGTGTCCGGCATTTGGTTCTGGCACCTCTGAGAGGTGGTTCCGGAATGCCTGGCATGTGATTCCCGAGTGACTGCCGAGTGGTTCTGGCGTAGCCGGCAGGTGATTTTGGCGTGTCCAGCAGGTGGTTCCCCCGAGCTCGGCAGGTGGTTCCGGCATGTCCGGAACATGGTTCTGGCAAATCTGAGAGATGGTTCCGGCATGCCCGGCAGGTGATTCCGGAGTGTCCGGCATGTGGTTCTGGCACCTCTGAGAGGTGGTTCCGGCATGCCCGGCAGGTGGTTCCGGAGTGTCTGCCGAGTGGTTCTGGCGTAGCCGGCAGGTGATTCTGGGGTGTCCAGCAGGTGGTTCTGGGGAGTGGATCAGGTGGTTCCGGCATACTCGGCAGGTGGTACCGGTGTGTCCGGAACATGGTTCTGGCAAGTCTGAGAGGTGGTTCCGGCATGCCCCGCAGCTGATTCCGGAGTGTCCAGCATGTGGTTCTGGCACCTCTGAGAGGTGGTTCCGGCACGCCCGACAGGTGATTCCGGAGCGTCCGCCAAGTGTTTCTGGCGTACCCGGCGGGTGATTTACGGCTGTCCGACAGGTGTATCTTGCGAGTCGAGCAGGTGGCTCAGGCATGCTCAGCTGGTGCTTCCGGCGTCTCTGGCACGTGGTTCTGGTGTGTCTGAGAGCTGGTTCTGGCATCTCCGGCAGATGATTCCGGAGTGTCCACCAAGCGGTTCTTGTATACCTGGCAGGTGATTTTGGCGTGTCAGGAAGGTGGTTCCGGCTAGTTGAGCAGGTGGATATGGCATGCTCGCCAGGGGGTTCAGGTGGGTCTGGCAGGTGGTTTTGGTCTGTTCGGGGAGTGGTTCCGGCATCTCAGGCTCATGGATCTGGCACGTCTGAGAGGTGGTTCCGGCCGGCCCGACAGGTGTTTCCATGGAGTCCGCCAAGTGGTTCTGGCATAGCTGGCAGGTGATGTTGGCGTGACCAGCAGGTGGTTCCAGCAAGCCCGGCAGGTGATTCTGAAGAGTTCATCAACTGGTTGTGGCTTAGCCGGCAGGTGATTTTGGCGTGTCCAGCAGGTGGTTTTGGCGAGTCGAGCAGGTGGTTCTGGCGTGCTCGGCAGGTGCTTCCGGTGTCATTGGCATGTGGTAACGGCATGTCTGAGAGGTGGTTCCGGCATGCCCGGCAGGTGGTTCCGAAGAGTTCACCAAATGGTTGCGGCGTAGCAGGCAGTTGATTTTGGCGTGTCAGGAAGGTGGTTCCGGCTAGTTGAGCAGGTGGATCAGGCGTGCTCGCCAGGGGGTTCATGCGGGTCTGGCAGGTGGTTTCGGTCTGTTCGGGGAGTGGTTCCGGCATCTCAGGCACATGGTTCTGGCACGTCTGATAGGTGGTTCCGGCCGGCCCGACAGGTGTTTCCATGGTGTCCGCCAAGTGGTTCTGGCATAGCTGGCAGGTGATGTTGGCGTGACCGGCAGGTGGTTCCAGTCAGCCCGGCATGTGATTCCGAATGTTCACCAAATGCTTGTGGAGTAGCCGGAAGTTGATTTTGGCATGTCCAGCAGGTGGTTTTGGCGAGTCGAGCAGGTGGTTCTGGCGTGCTCGGCAGGTGCTTCCTGTGTCATCGGCATGTGGTTCCGGCATGTCTGAGAGGTGGTTCCGCCATGCCCGGCAGGTGATTCCGGAGTGTTCCCCAAGTGATTCTGGCATAGCCGGCAGGTGATTTTGCATGTCCGGCAATGGTTCCGGCGAGTCGAGCCGCTGGTTCCGGCATGCCCGGCAGGTGATTCCGGAGTGTCCGGCATGTGGTTCTGGCACCTCTGAGAGGTGGTTCCAGCATGCCCGGCAGGTGGTTCCGGCGTGTCTGCCGAGTGGTTCTGGCGTAGTCGGCAGGTGATTGTGGCGTGTCCAGCAGGTGGTTCTGAGGAGTGGATCAGGTGGTTCCGGCATACTCGGCAGGTGGTACCGGCGTGTCCGGAACATGGTTCTGGCAAGTCTGTGAGGTGGTTCCGGCATGCCCGGCAGGTGATTCCGGAGTGTTCGCCAAGTGGTTCTGGCGTAGCCGGCAGGTCATTTTGCATGTCCGGCGGTGGTTCCGCGAGTCGAGCCGGTGGTTCCGGTGTGTCCGGCAGGTGGTTCTGGCGTGACCGGCACGAGGTTCTGGCACGTCTGAGAGTTGGTTCCGGCATGCCCGACAGGTGATTCCGGAGTGTCCGCCACGTGGTTCTGGCGTACCCGGCAGGTGATTTTGGCGTGTCTGGCAGGTGTTTCTTGCAAGTCGAGCATTTGGCTTAGGCATGCTCAGCAGGTGGTTCCGCCATGCCCGGCAGGTGATTCCGGAGTGTTCGCCAAGTGGTTCTGGCGTAGCCGGCAGGTGATTTTGCATGTCCGGCAATGGTTCCGGCGAGGCGAGCCGGTGGTTCTGGAATGTCCGGCAGCTGGTTCCGGCATTTCCGGCAGGTGGTTCCGGCATGTCCAGCACGTGGTTCCAGCATGCCCGGCAGGTGATTCCGGAGTGTCCGGCATGTGGTTCTGACACCTCTGAGAGGTGGTTCCGGCATGCCAGGCAGGTGATACCGGAGTGTCCGGCATTTGGTTCTGGCACCTCTGAGAGGTGGTTCCGGAATGCGTGGCCTGTGATTCCGGAGTGTCTGCCGGTTGGTTCTGGCGTAGCCGGCAGTTGATTTTGGCGTGTCCACTAGGTGGTTCTGGGGAGTGGATCAGCTGGTTCCGGCATACTCGGCAGGTGGTACCGGCGTGTCCAGAACATGGTTCTGGCAAGTCTGAGAGGTGGTTCCGGCACGCCCGACAGGTGATTCCGGAACGTCAGCCAAGTGTTTCTGGCGTACCCGGAGGGTGATTTACGCCTGTCCGACAGGTGTATCTTGCGAGTCGAGCAGGTGGCTCAGGCATGCTCAGCTGGTGCTTCCGGCGTCTCTGGCACGTGGTTCTGGTGTGTCTGAGAGCTGATTCTGGCATCTCCGGCAGATGATTCCGGAGTGTCCACCAAGCGGTTCTTGTATACCTGGCAGGTGATTTTGGCGTGTCAGGAAGGTGGTTCCGGCTAGTTGAGCAGGTGGATATGGCGTGCTCGCCCGGGGGTTCAGGCGGGTCTGGCAGGTGGTTTTGGTCTGTTCGGGGAGTGGTTCCGGAATCTCAGGCTCATGGTTCTGGCACGTCTGAGAGGTGGTTGCGGCCGGCCCGACAGGTGTTTCCATGGTGTCCGCCAAGTGGTTCTGGCATAGCTGGCAGGTGATGTTGGCGTGACCGGCAGGTGGTTCCAGCAAGCCCGGCAGGTGATTCCGAAGAGTTCACCAACTGGTTGTGGCGTAGCCGGCAGGTGATTTTGGCGTGTCCAGCAGGTGGTTTTGGCGAGTCGAGCAGGTGGTTCTGGCGTGCTCGGCAGGTGCTTCCGGTGTCATTGGCATGTGGTAACGGCATGTCTGAGAGGTGGTTCCGGCATGCCCGGCAGGTGGTTCCGAAGAGTTCACCAAATGGCTGCGGCGTAGCAGGCAGTTGCTTTTGGCGTGTCAGGAAGGTGGTTCCGGCTAGTTGAGCAGGTGGATCAGGCGTGCTCGCCAGGGGGTTCATGCGGGTCTTGCAGGTGGTTTCGGTCTGTTCGGGGAGTGGTTCCGGCATCTCAGGCACATGGTTCTGGCACGTCTGAGAGGTGGTTCCGGCCGGCCGGAGAGGTGTTTCCGGAGTGTCCGCCAAGTGGTTCTGGCGTAGGTGAAAGGCGACGTTGGCGTGACCGGTAGGTGTTTCCAGCCAGCCCGGCAGGTGATTCCGGAGTGTCTGCCGTGTGGTTCTGGCGTAGCTGGCAGGTGATTTTGGCGTGTCCAGCAGGTGGCTCCGGCGAGATCGGCAGGTGGTACCAGCGTGTCCGGAACATGGTTCTGGCATGGCTGAGAGATGGTTCCGTCATGCCCGGCAGGTGAATCCGGAGTGTCCGGCATGTGGTTCTGGCACCTCTGATATGTGGTTCCCCCATGCCCGGCAGGTGATTCCGGAGTGTTCGGCATGTGGTTCTGGCACCTCTGAGAGGTGGTTCCCGAATGCCCGGCAGGTGGTTCCGGAGTGTCTGCCTAGTGGTTCTGGCGTAGTCGGCAGGTGATTCTGGCGTGTCCAGCAGGTGGTTCTGGGGAGTGGATCAGGTGGTTCCGGCATTCTCGGCAGGTGGTACCGGCGTGTCCGGAACATGGTTCTGGCAAGTCTGAGAGGCAGTTCCGGCATGCCCGACAGGTGATTCCGGAGTGTTCGCCAAGTGGTTCTGGCGTAGCCGGCAGGTCATTTTGCATGTCCGGCGGTGGTTCCGCGAGTCGAGCCAGTGGTTCCGGTGTGTCCGGCAGGTGGTTCTGGCGTGACCGGCACGAGGTTCTGGCACGTCTGAGAGTTGGTTCTGGCATGCCCGACAGGTGATTCCGGAGTGTCCGCCACGTGGTTCTGGCGTACCCGGCAGGTGATTTTGGCGTGTCTGGCAGGTGTTTCTTGCAAGTCGAGCATTTGGCTCAGGCATGCTCAGCAGGTGCTTCCGGCGTGTCTGGCAGGTGGTTCTGGTGTGTCTGAGAGCTGGTTCTGGCGTGTCTGGCAGATGATTCCGGAGTGTCCACCAAGTGGTTGTGGCATACCCGGCAGGTGATTTTAGCGTGTCAGGTAGGTGGTTCCAGCGAGTCGAGTAGGTGGTTCCGGCGTGCTCGGCAGGTGGTTCAGGCAGGTCTGGCAGGTGGTTTCGGTCTGTTCGGGGAGTGGTTCCGGCATCTCAGGCACATGGTTCTTGCACGTCTGATAGGTGGTTCCGGCCGGCCCGACAGGTGTTTCCATGGTGTCCGCCAAGTGGTTCTGGCATAGCTGGCAGGTGATGTTGGCGTGACCGGGAGGTGGTTCCAGTCAGCCCGGCATGTGATTCCGAATGTTCACCAAATGCTTGTGGAGTAGCCGGAAGTTGATTTTGGCATGTCCAGCAGGTGGTTTTGGCGAGTCGAGCAGGTGGTTCTGGCGTGCTCGGCAGGTGCTTCCTGTGTCATCGGCATGTGGTTCCGGCATGTCTGAGAGGTGGTTCTGCCATGCCCGGCAGGTGATTCCAGAGTGTTCCCCAAGTGGTTCTGGCATAGCCGGCAGGTGATTTTGCATGTCCGGCAATGGTTCCGGCGAGTCGAGCCGCTGGTTCCGGCATGTCCGGCAGGTGGTTCCAGCATGCCCGGCAGGTGATTCCGGAGTGTCCGGCATGTGGTTCTGGCACCTCTGAGAGGTGGTTCCGGCATGCCCGGCAGGTGGTTCTGGCGTGTCTGCCGAGTGGTTCTGGCGTAGTCGGCAGGTGATTGTGGCGTGTCCAGCAGGTGGTTCTGAGGAGTGGATCAGGTGGTTCCGGCATACTCTGCAGGTGGTACCGGCGTGTCCGGAACATGGTTCTGGCAAGTCTGAGAGGTGGTTCCGGCATGCCCGACAGGTGATTCCGGAGTGTTCGCCAAGTGGTTCTGGCGTAGCCGGCAGGTCATTTTGCATGTCCGGCGGTGGTTCCGCGAGTCGAGCCGGTGGTTCCGGCGTAGCCGGCAGTTGCTCTTGGCGTGTCCACTAGGTTGTTCTGGGGAGTGGATCAGCTGGTTCCGGCATACTCGGCAGGTGGTACTGGCGTGTCCAGAACATGGTTCTGGCAAGTCTGAGAGGTGGTTCCGGCACGCCCGACAGGTGATTCCGGAGCGTCCGCCAAGTGTTTCTGGCATACCCGGCAGGTGATTTTGACATGTCCGACAGGTGTTTCTTGCGAGTTGAGCAGGTGGCTCAGGTCTGCTCAGCTGGTGCTTCCGGCGTCTCTGGCACGTGGTTCTGGTGTGTCTGAGAGCTGGTTCTGGCATGTCCGGCAGATGATTCCGGAGTGTACACCAAGTGGTTCTGGTATACCTGGCAGGTGATTTTGGCGTGTCAGGAAGGTGGTTCCGGCTAGTTGAGCAGGTGGATCAGGCGTGCTCGCCAGGGGGTTCATGCGGGTCTGGCTGGTGGTTTCGGTCTGTTCGGGGAGTGGTTCCGGCATCTCAGGCACATGGTTCTGGCACGTCTGAGAGGTGGTTCCGGCCGGCCGGAGAGGTGTTTCCGGAGTGTCCGCCAAGTGGTTCTGGCGTAGGTGAAAGCGACGTTGGCGTGACCGGTAGGTGGTTCCAGCCAGCCCGGAGGTGGTTCCAGAGTGTGTGCCGTGTGGTTCTGGCGTAGCTGGCAGGTGATTTTGGCGTGTCCAGCAGGTGGTTCCGGCGAGATCGGCAGGTGGTACCAGCGTGTCCGGAACATGGTTCTGGCATGGCTGAGAGATGGTTCCGTCATGCCCGGCAGGTGAATCCAGAGTGTCCGGCATGTGGTTCTGGCACCTCTGAGATGTGGTTCCCGCATGCCTGGCAGGTGATTCCGGAGTGTTCGGCATGTGGTTCTGTCACCTCTGAGAGATTGTTCTGGCATGCCCGGCAGGTGATACCACCGTGTCCGGCATTTGGTTCTGGCACCTCTGACAGGTGGTTCCGGGATGCCTGGCATGTGATTCCGGAGTGTCTGCCGAGAGGTTCTGGCGTGTCCAGCAGGTGTTTCCGGTCTTTCCGGCAGGTGGTTCTGGCGTGTCCGGCACGAGGTTCTGGCACTTCTGAGAGTTGGTTCCGGCATGCCCGACAGGTGATTCCGGAGTGTCCGCCACGTGGTTCTGGCGTACCCGGCAGGTGATTTTGGCGTGTCTGGCAGGTGTTTCTTGCAAGTCGAGCATGTGGCTCAGGCATGATCAGCAGGTGCTTCCGGCCTGTCCGGCACGTGGTTCTGGTGTGTCTGAGAGCTGGTTCTGGCATGTCCGGCAGATTATTCCGGAGTGTCCACCAAGTGGTTGTGGCATACCCGGCAGGTGATTTTAGCGTGTCAGGTAGGTGGTTCCGGCGAGTCGAGTTGGTGGTTCCGGCGTGCTCGGCAGGTGGTTCAGGCAGGTCTGGCAGGTGGTTTCGGTCTGTTCGGTGTGTGGTTCCGGCATCTCAGGCACATGGTTCTGGCACGTCTGATAGGCGGTTCCGGCCGGCCCGACAGGTGTTTCCATGGTGTCCGCCAAGTGGTTCTGGCATAGCAGGCAGGTGACGTTGGCGTGACCAGCAGGTGGTTCCAGCCATCCCGGCAGGTAATTCCGAAGTTTTCACCAAATGGTTGTGGCGTAGCCGGAATCTGATTTTTGCATGTCCAGCAGGTGGTTTTGGCGAGTCGAGCAGGTGGTTCTGGCGTGCCTGGCAGGTGCTTCCGGTGTCATTGGCATGTGGTTCTGGCATGTCTGAGAGGTGGTTCCGCCATGCCCGGCAGCTGATTCCGGAGTGTTCGCCAAGTGATTCTGGCGTAGCCGGCAGGTGATTTTGCATGTCCGGCAATGGTTCCGGCGAGTCGAGCCGGTGGTTCCGGCATGTCCGGCAGGTGGTTCCGGCATGACCGGCAGGTGATACCGGAGTGTTCGCCAAGTGGTTCTGTCGTAGCCGGCAGGTGATTTTGCATGTCCGGCAATGGATCCGGCGAGTCGAGCCGGTGGTTCTGGAATGTCCGGCAGGTGGTTCCGGCATGTCCGGCAGGTGGTTCCGGCATGTCCAGCACGTGGTTCCAGCATGCCCGGCAGGTGATTCCGGAGTGTCCGGCATGTGGTTCTGGAACCTCTGAGAGGTGGTTCCGGAATGCACGGCAGGTGATACCGGAGTCTCCGGCATTTGGTTCTGGCACCTCTGAGAGGTGGTTCCGGAATGCCTGTCATGTGATTCCGGAGTGTCTGCCGAGTGGTTCTGTCGTAGCCGGCAGTTGATTTTGGCGTGTCCACTAGGTGGTTCTGGGGAGTGGATCAGCTGGTTCTGGCATACTCGGCAGGTGGTACCGGCATGTCCAGAACTTGGTTCTGGCAAGTGTCAGAGGTGGTTCCAGCACGCCCGACAGGTGATTCCGGAGCGTCCGCCAAGTGTTTCTGGCGTACCCGGCGGGTGATTTTCGCCTGTCCGACAGGTGTATCTTGCGAGTCAAGCAGGTGGCTGAGGCATGCTCAGCTGGTGCTTCCGGCGTCTCTGGCACGTGGTTCTGGTGTGTCTGAGAGCTGGTTCTGGCATGTCCGGCAGATGATTCCGGAGTGTCCACCAAGTGGTTCTGGTATACCTGGAAGGTGATTTTGGCGTGTCAGGAAGGTGGTTCCGGCTAGTTGAGCAGGTGGATCAGGCGTGCTTGACAGGGGGTTCAGGCGGGTCTGGCAGGTGGTTTCGGTCTGTTCGGGGAGTGGTTCCGGCATCTCAGGCACATGGTTCTGGCACGTCTGAGAGGTGGTTCTGGCCGGCCCGACAGGTGTTTCCGGAGTGTCCTCCAAGTGGTTCTGGCGTAGGTGAAAGGTTATGTTGGCGTGACCGACAGGTGGTTCCAGCCAGACCGGCAGGTGATTCCGGAGTGTCTGCCGAGTGGTTCTGGCGTAGCCGGCAGGTGATTTTGGCGTGTCCAGCGGGTGGTTTTGGCAAGTCAAGCAGGTGGTTCTGGCGTGCTCGGCAGGTGCTTCCGGTGTCATTGGCATGCGGTTCCGGCATGTCTGAGAGGTGGTTCCGCCATACCCGGCAGGTGATTCCGGAGTGTTCGCCAAGTGGTTCTGGCGTAGCCGGCAGGTGATTTTGCCTGTCCGGCACTGGTTCCGCCGAGTCGAGCCGGTGGTTCTGGCATGTCCAGCAGGTGGTTCCGGTATGCCCGGCAGGTGATTCCGGATTGTCCGGCATGTGGTTCTGGCACCTCTGAGAGGTGGTTCCGGGAAGCCCGGCAGTTGGTTACGGAGTGTGTGCCGAGTGGTTCTGGAGTAGCCGGCAGGTGATTCTGGCGTATCCAGCAGGTGGTTCTGGGGAGTGGATCAGGTGGTTCCGGCATACTCGGCAGGTGGTACCGGCGTGTCCGGAACATGGTTCTGGCAACTCTGAGAGGTGGTACCGGCATGCCCGACAGGTGATTCCGGAGTGTTCGCCAAGTGGTTCTGGCGTAGCCGGCAGGTCATTTTGCATGTCCGGCGGTGGTTCCGGCGAGTCGAGGCGGTGGTTGCGGCGTATCCAGCAGGTGTTTGCGGTCTGTCCGGCAGGTGATTCTGGCGTGACCGGCACGAGGTTCTGGCACGTCGGAGAGCTGGTTCCGGCATGCCCGACAGGTGATTCCAGAGTTTCTGCCACGTGGTTCTGGCGTACCCGGCAGGTGATTTTGGTGTGTCTGGCAGGTGTTTCTGGCAAGTCGAGCATTTGGCTCAGGCATGCTCAGCAGGTGCTTCCGGCGTGTCTGGCACGTGGTTCTGGTGTGTCTGAGAGCTGGTTCTGGCATGTCCGGCAGATGATTCCGGAGTGTCCACCAAGTGGTTGTGGCATACCCGGGAGGTGATTTTAGCGTGTCATGTAGCTGGATCCGGCGAGTCGAGTAGGTGGTTCCGGCGTGCTCGGCAGGTGGTTCAGGCGGGTCTGGCAGGTGGTTTCGGTCTGTTCGGGGTGTGGTTCCGGCATCTAAGGCACATGGTTCTGGCACGTCTGATAGGTGGTTCCGGCCGGCCCGACAGGTGTTTCCATGGTGTCCGACAAGTGGTTCTGGCATAGCTGGCAGGTGATGTTGGCGTGACCTGCAGGTGGTTCCAGCCAGCCAAGCAGGTGATTCCAAAGAGTTCACCAAACGTTTGTGGCGTAGCCGGCAGGTGATGTTGGCGTGTCCAGCAGGTGGTTTTGGCGAGTCGAGCAGGTGGATCTGGCGGGCTCGGCAGGTGCTTCCGGTGTCATTGGCATGTGGTTCTGGCATGTCTGAGAGGTGGTTCCGCCATGCCCGGCAGGTGATTCCGGAGTGTTCGCCAAGTGGTTCTGGCGTAGCCGGCAGGTGATTTTGCATGTCCGGCAATGGTTCCGGCGAGTCGAGCCGGTGGATCTGGAATGTCCGGCAGGTGGTTCCGGCATGTCCGGCAGGTGGTTCCGGCATGTCCAGCACGTGGTTCCAGCATTCCTGGCAGGTGATTCCGGAGTGTCAGGCATGTGGTTCTGGCACCTCTGAGAGGTGGTTCCGGAATGCCTGGCCTGTGATTCCGGAGTGTCTGCCGAGTGGTTCTGGCCTAGCCAGAAGTTGATTTTGGCGTGTCCACTAGGTTGTTCTGGGGAGTGGATCAGCTGGTTCGGGCATACTCGGCAGGTGGTACCGTCGTGTCCAGAACATCGTTCTGGCAAGTCTGAGAGGTGGTTCCGGCACGCCCGACAGGTGATTCCGGAGCGTCCGCCAAGTGTTTCTGGCGTACCCGGCGGGTGATTTACGCCTGTCCGACAGGTGTATCTTGCGAGTCGAGCAGGTGGCTCAGGCATGCTCAGCTGGTGCTTCCGGCGTCTCTGGCACGTGGTTCTGGTTTGTCTGAGAGCTGATTCTGGCATCTCCGGCAGATGATTTCGGAGTGTCCACCAAGCGGTTCTTGTATACCTGGCAGGTGATTTTGGCGTGTCAGGAAGGTGGTTCCGGCTAGTTGAGCAGGTGGATCAGGCGTGCTCGCCAGGGGGTTCAGGCAGGTCTGGCAGGTGGTTTCGGTCTGTTCGGGGTGTGTTTCCGGCATCTCAGGAACATGGTTCTGGCACGTCTGAGAGGTGGTTCCGGCCGGCCCGACAGGTGTTTCCGGAGTGTCCGCCAAGTGGTTCTGGCGAAGCCGGCAGGTTATGTTTGTGTGACCGGCACGTGGTTCCAGAAAGCCCGGCAGGTGATTCCGAAGAGTTCACCAAATGGTTGTGGCCTAGCCGGCAGGTGATTTCGGCGTGTCCTGCAGGTGGTTTTGGCGAGTCAAGCAGGTCGTTCTGGCGTGCTCGGCAGGTGCTTGCGGTTTCATTGGCATGTGGTTCCGGCATGTCTGAGAGGTGGTTCCGCCATGCCCGGCAGGTGATTCCGGAGTGTTCGCCAAGTGGTTCTGGCGTAGCCGGCAGGTGATTTTGCATGTCCGGCAATGGTTCCGGCGAGTCGAGCCGGTGGTTCCGGCATGTCCTGCAGGTGATTCCGGCATGTCCTGTAGGTGGTTCTGAGAAGTGGATCAGGTGGTTCCGGCAGGCACGGCAGGTGATTCCGGAGTGTCCGGCATGTGGTTCTGGCACCTCTGAGAGGTGGTTCCGGCAAGCCCGGCAGGTGGTTCCGGCGCGTCTGCCGAGTGGTTCCGGCGTAGTCGGCAGGTGATTGTGGCGTGTCCAGCAGGTGGTTCTGAGGAGTGGATCAGGTGGTTCCGGCATACTCTGCAGGTGGTACCGGCGTGTCCGGAACATGGTTCTGGCAAGTCTGAGAGGTGGTTCCAGCATGCCCGACAGGTGATTCCGGAGTGTTCGCCAAGTGGTTCTGGCGTACCCGGCAGGTCATTTTGCATGTCCGGCGGTGGTTCCGCGAGTCGAGCCGGTGGTTCCGGTGTGTCCGGCAGGTGGTTCTGGCGTGACCGGCACGAGGTTCTGGCACGTCTGAGAGTTGGTTCCGGCGTGCCCGACAGGTGATTCCGGAGTGTCCGCCACGTGGTTCTGGCGTACCCGGCAGGTGATTTTGGCGTGTCTGGCAGGTGTTTCTTGCAAGTCGAGCATTTGGCTCAGGCATGCTCAGCAGGTGCTTCCGGCGTGTCTGGCAGGTGGTTCTGGTGTGTCTGAGAGCTGGTTCTGGCATGTCTGGCAGATGATTCCGGAGTGTCCACCAAGTGGTTGTGGCATACCCGGCAGGTGATTTTAGCGTGTCAGGTAGGTGGTTCCGGCGAGTCGAGTAGGTGGTTCCGGCGTGCTCGGCAGGTGGTTCAGGCGGGTCTGGCAGGTGGTTTCGGTCTGTTCGGGGAGTGGTTCCGGCATCTCAGGCACATGGTTCTGGCACGTCTGATAGGTGGTTCCGGCCGGCCCGACAGGTGTTTCCATGGTGTCCGCCAAGTGGTTCTGGCATAGCTGGCAGGTGATGTTGGCGTGACCGGCAGGTGGTTCCAGACAGCCCGGCAGGTGATTCCGAAGTGTTCACCCAATGCGTGTGGAGTAGCCAGAAGTTGATTTTGGCATGTCCAGCAGGTGGTTTTGGCGAGTCGAGCAGGTGGTTCTGGCGTGCTCGGCAGGTGCTTCCGGTGTCATCGGCATGTGGTTCCGGCATGTCTGAGAGGTGGTTCCGCCATGCCCGGCAGGTGATTCCGGAGTGTTCCCCAAGTGGTTCTGGCATAGCCGGCAGGTGATTTTGCATGTCCGGCAATGGTTCCGGCGAGTCGAGCCGCTGGTTCCGGCATGTCCGGCAGGTGGTTCCGGCATGCCCGGCAGGTGATTCCGGAGTGTCCGGCATGTGGTTCTGGCACCTCTGAGAGGTGGTTCCGGCATGCCCGGCAGGTGGTTCCGGCGTGTCTGCTGAGTGGTTCTGGCGTAGTCGGCAGAGGATTGTGGCGTGTCCAGCAGGTGGTTCTGAGGAGTGGATCAGGTGGTTCCGGCATACTCTGCAGGTGGTACCGGCGTGTCCGGAACATGGTTCTGGCAAGTCTGAGAGGTGGTTCCGGCACGCCCGACAGGTGATTCCGGAGTGTTCGCCAAGTGGTTCTGGCGTAGCCGGCAGGTCATTTTGCATGTCCGGCGGTGGTTCCGGCGAGTCGAGCCGGTGGTTCTGGCGTGTCCGGCAGGTGGTTCTGGCGTGACCGGCACGAGGTTCTGGCACGTCTGAGAGTTGGTTCCGGCATGCCCGACAGGTGATTCCGGAGTGTCCGCCACGTGGTTCTGGCGTACCCGGCAGGTGATTTTGGCGTGTCTGGCAGGTGTTTCTTGCAAGTCGAGCATGTGGCTCAGGCATGCTCAGCAGGTGCTTCCAGCGTGTCTGGCACTTGGTTCTGGTGTGTCTGAGAGCTGGTTCTGGCATGTCCGGCAGATGATTCCGGAGTGTCCACCAAGTGGTTGTGGCATACCCGGCAGGTGATTTTAGCGTGTCAGGTAGGTGGTTCCAGCGAGTCGAGTAGGTGGTTCCGGCGTGCTCGGCAGGTGGTTCAGGCGGGTCTGGCAGGTGGTTTCGGTCTGTTCGGGGTGTGGTTCCGGCGTCTCAGGCACATGGTTCTGGCACGTCTGATAGGTGGTTCCGACCGGCCCGACAGGTGTTTCCATGGTGTCCACCAAGTGGTTCTGGCATAGCTGGCAGGTGATGTTTGTGTGACCGGCACGTGGTTCCAGAAAGCCCGGCAGGTGATTCCGAAGAGTTCACCAAATGGTTGTGGCCTAGCCGGCAGGTGATTTCGGCGTGTCCTGCAGGTGGTTTTGGCGAGTCAAGCAGGTCGTTCTGGCGTGCTCGGCAGGTGCTTCCGGTTTCATTGGCATGTGGTTCCGGCATGTCTGAGAGGTGGTTCCGCCATGCCCGGCAGGTGATTCCGGAGTGTTCGCCAAGTGGTTCTGGCGTAGCCGGCAGGTGATTTTGCATGTCCGGCAATGGTTCCGGCGAGTCGAGCCGGGGTTCTGGCATGTCCGGCAGGTGATTCCGGCATGTCCAGCAGGTGGTTCTGAGAAGTGGATCAGGTGGTTCCGGCAGGCACGGCAGGTGATTCCGGAGTGTCCGGCATGTGATTCTGTCACCTCTGAGAGTTTGTTCTGGCATGCCCGGCAGGTGATACCACAGTGTCCGGCATTTGGTTCTGGCACCTCTGACAGGTGGTTCCGGGATGCCTGGCATGTGATTCCGGAGTGTCTGCCGAGTGGTTCTGGCGTGTCCAGCAGGTGTTTCCGGTCTTTCCGGCAGGTGGTTCTGGCGTGTCCGGCACGAGGTTCTGGCACGTCTGAGAGTTGGTTCCGGCATGCCCGACAGGTGAATCCGGAGTGTCCGCCACGTGGTTCTGGCGTACCCGGCAGGTGATTTTGGCGTGTCTGGCAGGTGTTTCTTGTAAGTCGAGCATGTGGCTCAGGCATGATCAGCAGGTGCTTCCGGCCTGTCCGGCACGTGGTTCTGGTGTGTCTGAGAGCTGGTTCTGGCATGTCCGGCAGATTATTCCGGTGTGTCCACCAAGTGGTTGTGGCATACCCGGCAGGTGATTTTAGCGTGTCAGGTAGGTGGTTCCGGCGAGTCGAGTAGGTGGTTCCGGCGTGCTCGGCAGGTGGTTCAGGCGGGTCTGGCAGGTGGTTTCGGTCTGTTCGGTGTGTGGTTCCGGCATCTCAGGCACATGGTTCTGGCACGTCTGATAGGTGGTTCCGGCCGGCCCGACAGGAGTTTCCATGGTGTCCGCCAAGTGGTTCTGGCATAGCAGGCAGGTGACGTTGGCGTGACCGGCAGGTGGTTCCAGCCAGCCCGGCAGGTGATTCCGAAGTTTTCACCAAATGGTTGTGGCGTAGCCGGAATCTGATTTTTGCATGTCCAGCAGGTGGTTTTGGCGAGTCGAGCAGGTGGTTCTGGCGTGCTCGGCAGGTGCTTCCGGTGTCATTGGCATGTGGTTCCGGCATGTCTGAGAGGTGGTTCCGCCATGCCCGGCAGGTGATTCCGGAGTGTTCGCCAAGTGGTTCTGGCGTAGCCGGCAGGTGATTTTGCATGGCCGGCAATGGTTCCGGCGAGTCGAGCCGGTGGTTCCGGCATGTCCGGCAGGTGGTTCCGGCATGCCCGGCAGGTGATTCCGCAGTCTCCGTCATTTGGTCCTGGCACCTCTGAGAGGTGGTTCAGGCATGCCCGACAGGTGATTCCGGAGTGTTCGCCAAGTGGTTCTGGCGTAGCCGGCAGGACATTTTGCATGTCCAGCGGTGGTTCCGGCGAGTCGAGCCGGTGGTTCCGGCGTAGCCGGCAGTTGCTCTTGGCGTGTCCACTAGGTGGTTCTGGGGAGTGGATCAGCTGGTTCCGGCATACTCGGCAGGTGGTACCGGCGTGTCCAGAACATGGTTCTGGCAAGTCTGAGAGGTGGTTCCGGCACGCCCGACAGTGATTCCGGAGCGTCCGCCAAGTGTTTCTGGCGTACCCGGCAGGTGATTTTGGCATGTCCGACAGGTGTTTCTTGCGAGTCGAGCAGGTGGCTCAGGCATGCTCAGCTGGTGCTTCCGGCGTCTCTGGCACGTGGTTCTGGTGTGTCTGAGAGCTGGTTCTGGCATGTCCGGCAGATGATTCCGGAGTGTCCACCAAGTGGTTCTGGTATACCTGGCAGGTGATTTTGGCGTGTCAGGAAGGTGGTTCCGGCTAGTTGAGCAGGTGGATCAGGCGTGCTCGCCAGGGGGTTCATGCGGGTCTGGCAGGTGGTTTCGGTCTGTTCGGGGAGTGGTTCCGGCATCTCAGGCACATGGTTCTGGCACGTCTGAGAGGTGGTTCCGGCCGGCCGGACAGGTGTTTCCGGAGTGTCCGCCAAGTGGTTCTGGCGTAGGTGAAAGGCGACGTTGGCGTGACCGGTAGGTGGTTCCAGCCAGCCCGGAGGTGATTCCAGAGTGTCTGCGGTGTGGTTCTGGCGTAGCTGGCAGGTGATTTTGGCGTGTCCAGCAGGTGGTTCCGGCGAGATCGGCAGGTGGTACCAGCGTGTCCGGAACATGGTTCTGGCACGGCTGAGAGATGGTTCCGTCATGCCCGGCAGGTGAATCCGGAGTGTCCGGCATGTGGTTCTGGCACCTCTGAGATGTGGTTCCCCCATGCCCGCAGGTGATTCCGGAGTGTTCGGCATGTGGTTCTGGCACCTCTGAGAGGTGGTTCCAGCATGCCCGGCAGGTGGTTCCGGAGTGTCTGCCTAGTGGTTCTGGCGTAGTCGGCAGGTGATTCTGGCGTGTCCAGCAGGTAGTTCTGGGGAGTGGATCAGGTGGTTCCGGCATTCTCGGCAGGTGGTACCGGCGTGTCCGGAACATGGTTCCGGCAAGTCTGAGAGGCGGTTCCGGCATGCCCGACAGGTGATTCCGGAGTGTTCGCCAAGTGGTTCTGGCGTAGCCGGCAGGTCATTTTGCATGTCCGGCGGTGGTTCCGCGAGTCGAGCCGGTGGTTCCGGTGTGTCCGGCAGGTGGTTCTGGCGTGACCGGCACGAGGTTCTGGCACGTCTGAGAGTTGGTTCCGGCGTGCCCGACAGGTGATTCCGGAGTGTCCGCCACGTGGTTCTGGCATACCCGGCAGGTGATTTTGGCGTGTCTGGCAGGTGTTTCTTGCAAGTCGAGCATTTGGCTCAGGCATGCTCAGCAGGTGCTTCCGGCGTGTCTGGCAGGTGGTTCTGGTGTGTCTGAGAGCTGGTTCTGGCATGTCTGGCAGATGATTCCGGAGTGTCCACCAAGTGGTTGTGGCATACCCGGCAGGTGATTTTAGCGTGTCAGGTAGGTGGTTCCAGCGAGTCGAGTAGGTGGTTCCGGCGTGCTCGGCAGGTGGTTCAGGCGGGTCTGGCAGGTGGTTTCGGTCTGTTCGGGGAGTGGTTCCGGCATCTCAGGCACATGGTTCTGGCACGTCTGATAGGTGGTTCCGGCCGGCCCGACAGGTGTTTCCATGGTGTCCGCCAAGTGGTTCTGGCATAGCTGGCAGGTGATGTTGGCGTGACCGGCAGGTGGTTCCAGACAGCCCGGCAGGTGATTCCGAAGTGTTCACCAAATGCTTGTGGAGTAGCCAGAAGTTGATTTTGGCATGTCCAGCAGGTGGTTTTGGCGAGTCGAGCAGGTGGTTCTGGCGTGCTCGGCAGGTGCTTCCGGTGTCATCGGCATGTGGTTCCGGCATGTCTGAGAGGTGGTTCCGCCATGCCCGGCAGGTGATTCCGGAGTGTTCCCCAAGTGGTTCTGGCATAGCCGGCAGGTGATTTTGCATGTCCGGCAATGGTTCCGGCGAGTCGAGCCGCTGGTTCCGGCATGTCCGGCAGGTGGTTCCGGCATGCCCGGCAGGTGATTCCGGAGTGTCCGGCATGTGGTTCTGGCACCTCTGAGAGGTGGTTCCGGCATGCCCGGCAGCTGGTTCCGGCGTGTCTGCTGAGTGGTTCTGGCGTAGTCGGCAGGTGATTGTGGCGTGTCCAGCAGGTGGTTCTGAGGAGTGGATCAGGTGGTTCCGGCATACTCTGCAGGTGGTACCGGCGTGTCTGGAACATGGTTCTGGCAAGTCTGAGAGGTGGTTCCGGCATGCCCGACAGGTTATTCCGGAGTGTTCGCCAAGTGGTTCTGGCGTAGCCGGCAGGTCATTTTGCATGTCCGGCGGTGGTTCCGGCGAGTCGAGCCGGTGGTTCTGGCGTGTCCGGCAGGTGGTTCTGGCGTGACCGGCACGAGGTTCTGGCACGTCTGAGAGTTGGTTCCGGCATGCCCGACAGGTGATTCCGGAGTGTCCACCAAGTGGTTGTGGCATACCCGGCAGGTGATTTTAGCGTGTCAGGTAGGTGGTTCGAGCGAGTCGAGTAGGTGGTTCCGGCATGCCCGGCAGGTGGTTCCGGAGTGTCTGTCGAGTGGTTCTGGAGCCAGCCCGGCAGGAGATTCCGAAGAGTTCACCAAATCGTTGTGGCGTAGCCGGCAGGTGATTTTGGCGTGTCTGGAATGTGGTTCTGGCTAGTTGAGCAGGTGGATCAGGCGTGCTCGCCAGGGGGTTCAGGCGGGTCTGGCAGGTGGTTTCGGTCTGTTCGGGGAGTGGTTCCGGCATCTCAGGCACATGGTTCTGGCACGTCTGAGAGGTGGTTGCGGCCGGCCCGACAGGTGTTTCCGGAGTGTCCGCCAAGTGGTTCTGGCGTAGCTGAAAGGTGATGTTGGCGGGACCGGCAGGTGGTTCCAGCCAGCCCGGCAGGTGATTCCGGAGTATCTGCCGCGTGGTTCAGGCGTAGCCGGCAGGTGATTTTGGCGTGTCCAGCAGGTGGTTCCGGCGAGCTCGGCAGGTGGTACCGGCGCGTCCGGTACATGGTTCTGGCACGTCTGAGAGATGGTTCCGGCATGCCCGGCAGGTGATTCCGGAGTGTCCGGCATGTGGTTCTGGCACCTCTGAGAGGTGGTTCCGGCATGCCCGGCAGGTGATTCCGGAGTGTTCGCCAACTGGTTCTGGCGTAGCCGGCAGGTCATATTGCATGTCTGGCGGTGGTTCCGGCGAGTCGAGCCGGTGGTTCCGGCGTAGCCGGCAGTTGATTTTGGCGTGTCCACTAGGTGGTTCTGGGGAGTGGATCAGCTGGTTCCGGCATACTCGGCAGGTGGTCCCGGCGTGTCCAGAACATGGTTCTGGCAAGTCTGAGAGGTGGTTCCGGCACGCCCAACAGGTGATTCCGGAGCGTCCGCCAAGTGTTTCTGGCGTACCCGGCAGGTGATTTGGCATGTCCGACAGGTGTTTCCTGTAAGTCGAGCAGGTGGCTCAGGCATGCTCAGCTGGTGCTTCCGGCGTCTCTGGCACGTGGTTCTGGTGTGTCTGAGAGCTGGTTCTGGCATGTCCGGCAGATGATTCCGGAGTGTCCACCAAGTGGTTCTGGTATACCTGGCAGGTGATTTTGGCGTGTCAGGTAGTTGGTGCCAGCTAGTTGAGCAGGTGGATCAGGCGTGCTCGCGAGGGGATTCTGGCGGGTCTGGCAGGTGGTTTCGGACTGTTCGGGGAGTGGTTCCGGCATCTCAGGCACATGGTTCTGGCACGTCTGAGAGGTGGTTCCGGCCGGCCCGACAGGTGTTTCCGGAGTGTCCGCCAAGTGGTTCTGGCGTAGGTGAAAGGTGATGTTGGCGTGACCGGCAGGTGATTCCAGCCAGCCCGGCAGGTGATTCCGGAGTGTCTGCCGAGTGGTTCTGGCGTAGCCGGCAGGTGATATTGGTGTGTCCAGCGGGTGGTTTTGGCGAGTCGAGCAGGTGCTTCTGTCGTGCTCGGCAGGTGCTTCCGGTGTCATTGGCATGTGGTTCCGGCATGTCTGAGAGGTGATTCCGCCATGCCCGGCAGGTGATTCCGGAGTGTCCGGCATGTGGTTCTGGCACCTCTGAGAGGTGGTTCCGGCATGCCCGGCAGGTGGTTCCGGAGTGCCTGGCGAGTGGTTCTGGCGTAGTCGGCAGGTGATTCTGGCGTGTCCAGCAGGTGGTTGTGGGGAGTGGATCAGGTGGTTCCGGCATACTCGGCAGGTGGTACCGGCGTGTCCAGAACATGGTTCTGGGAAGTCTGAGAGGTGGTTCCGGCATGCCCGACAGGTGATTCCGGAGTGTTCGCCAAGTGGTTCTGGCGTAGCCGGCAGGTCATTTTGCATGTCCGGCGGTGGTTCCGGCGAGTCGAGCCGGTGGTTCCGGCGTGTCCAGCAGGTGTTTCCGGGCTGTCCGGCAGGTGGTTCTGGCGTGTCCGGCACGAGGTTCTGGCACGTCTGAGAGTTGGTTCCGGCATGCCCCAATGGTGATTCCGGAGTGTCTGGCATGTGGTTCTGTCACCTCTGAGAGGTGGTTCCGGCATGCACGGCAGGTGATACCGGAGTCTCCGGCATTTGGTTCGGGCACCTCTGAGAGGTGGTTCCGGAATGCCTGGCCTGTGATTCCGGAGTGTCTGCCGAGTGGTTCTGGCGTAGCCGGCAGTTGATTTTGGCGTGTCCACTAGGTGGTTCTGGGGAGTGGATCAGCTGGTTCCGGCATACTCGGCAGGTGGTACCGGCGTGTCCAGAACATGGTTCTGGCATGTCTGAGAGGAGGTTCCGGCACGCCCAACAGGTGATTCCGGAGCGTCCGCCAAGTGTTTCTGGCGTTCCCGGCAGGTGATTTTGGCATGTCCGACAGGTGTATCTTGCGAGTCGAGCAGGTGGTTCTGGCGTGCTCGGCAGGTGCTTCCGGTGTCATTGGCATGTGGTTCCGGCATGTCTGAGAGGTGGTTCCGGCATGCCAGGCAGGTGGTTCCAGAGAGTCTGCCGAGTGGTTCTGGAGCCAGCCCGGCAGGTGATTCCGAAGATTTCACCAAATGGTTGTGGCGTAGCCGGCAGGTTATTTTGGCGTGTCAGAAAGTTGGTTCCGGCTAGTTGAGCAGGTGGATCATGCGTGCTCGCCAGGGGGTTCAGGCGGGTCTGGCAGGTGGTTTCAGTCTGTTCGGGGAGTGGTTCCGGCATCTTAGGCACATGGTTCTGGCACGTCTGAGAGGTGGTTCCGGCCAGCCGGAGAGGTGTTTCCGGAGTGTCCGCCAAGTGGTTCTGGCATAGGTGAAAGGTGATGTTGGCGTAACCGGCAGGTGGTTCCAGCCAGCCCGGCAGGTGATTCCGGAGTGTCTGCCGAGTGGTTGTGGCGTAACCGGCAGGTGATTTTGGTGTGTCCAGCGGGTGGTTTTGGCGAGTCGAGCAGGTGGTTCTGTCGTGCTCGGCAGGTGCTTCCGGTGTCATTGGCATGTGGTTCTGGCATGTCTGAGAGGTGGTTCCGCCATGCCCGGCAGGTGATTCCGGAGTGTTCGCCAAGTGGCTCTGGCGTAGCCGGCAGGTCATTTTGCGTGTCCGGCGGTGGTTCCGGCGAGTCGAGCCGGTGGTTCCGGCGTGTCCGGCAGGTGGTTCTGGCGTG
Organism: Equus caballus; assembly: GCF_041296265.1. Classification (NCBI taxonomy): domain Eukaryota; kingdom Metazoa; phylum Chordata; class Mammalia; order Perissodactyla; family Equidae; genus Equus; species Equus caballus. The sequence continues at coordinate 4,139,181 of NW_027222395.1, forward strand.
ACCGGCACGAGGTTCTGGCACGTCTGAGAGTTGGTTCCGGCATGCCCGACAGGTGATTCCGGAGTGTCCGCCACGTGGTTCTGGCGTACCCGGCAGGAGATTTTGGCGTGTCTGGCAGGTGTTTCTTCCAAGTCGAGCATTTGGCTCAGGCATGCTCAGGAGGTGCTTCCGGCGTGTCTGGCACGTGGTTCTAGTGTGTCTGAGAGCTGGTTCTGGCATGTCCAGCAGATGATTCCGGAGTGTCCACCAAGTGGTTGTGGCATACCCGGCAGGTGATTTTAGCGTGTCAGGTAGGTGGTTCCAGCGAGTCGAGTAGGTGGTTCCGGCGGGCACGGCAGGTGGTTCAGGCGGGTCTGGCAGGTGGTTTCGGTCTTTTCGGGGTGTGGTTCCGGCATCTCAGGCACATGGTTCTGGCACGTCTGAGAGGTGGTTCCGGCCGGCCCTACAGGTGTTTCCGGAGTGTCCGCCAAGTGGTTCCGGCGTAGCTGAAAGGTCATGTTGGCGTGACCGGCATGTGGTTCCAGCCAGCCCGGCAGGTGATTCCGGAGAGTCTGCTGAATGGTTCTGGAGTAGCCGGCAGCTGATTTTGGCGTGTCCAGCAGGTCGTTCCGGCGAGCTCGGCAGGTCCTTCCGGTGTCATTGGCATGTGGTTCCGGCATGTCTGAGAGGTGGTTCCGCCATGCCCGGCAGGTGATTCCGGAGTGTTCGCCAAGTGGTTCTGGCGTAGCCGGCAGGTGATTTTGCATGTCCGGCAATGGTTCCGGCGAGTCGAGCCGGTGGTTCCGGCATGTCCAGCAGGTGGTTCCGGCATGCCCGGCAGGTGATTCCGGAGTGTCCGGCATGTGGTTCTGGCACCTCTGAGAGGTGGTTCCGGCATGCCCGGCAGGTGATACAGGAGTGTCCGGCATTTGGTTCTGGCACCTCTGAGAGGTGGTTCCGGAATGCCTGGCATGTGATTCCCGAGTGACTGCCGAGTGGTTCTGGCGTAGCCGGCAGGTGATTTTGGCGTGTCCAGCAGGTGGTTCCCCCGAGCTCGGCAGGTGGTTCCGGCATTTCCGGAACATGGTTCTGGCAAATCTGAGAGATGGTTCCGGCAGGTGATTCCGGAGTGTCTGCTGAATGGTTCTGGCGTAGCCGGCAGGTGATTTTGGCGTGTCCAGCAGGTGGTTTCGGCGAGCTCGGCAGGTGGTACCGGCGTGTCCGGAACATGGTTCTGGCACGTCTGACAGATGGTTCCGGCATGCCCGGCAGGTGATTCCGGAGTGTCCGGCATGTGGTTCTGGCACCTCTGAGAGGTGGTTCCGGCATGCCCGGCAGGTGGTTCCGGAGTGTCTGCCGAGTGGTTCTGGCGTAGCCGGCAGGTGATTCTGGGGTGTCCAGCAGGTGGTTCTGGGGAGTGGATCAGGTGGTTCCGGCATACTCGGCAGGTGGTAGTGGTGTGTCCGGAACATGGTTCTGGCAAGTCTGAGAGGTGGTTCCGGCATGCCCCGCAGCTGATTCCGGAGGGTCCAGCATGTGGTTCTGGCACCTCTGAGAGGTGGTTCCCGCATGCCCGGGAGGTGATACCGGAGTTGCCGGCATGTGGTTCTGGCACCTCTGAGAGGTGGCTCCGGCATGCCCGTCAGGTGATTCCGGAGTGTTCGCCAACTGGTTCTGGCGTAGCCGGCAGGTCATATTGCATGTCCGGCGGTGGTTCCGGCGAGTCGAGCCGGTGGTTCCGGCGTAGCCGGCAGTTGATTTTGGCGTGTCCCCTAGGTGGTTCTGGGGAGTGGATCAGCTGGTTCCGGCATACTCGGCAGGTGGTCCCGGCGTGTCCAGAACATGGTTCTGGCAAGTCTGAGAGGTGGTTCCGGCACGCCCAACAGGTGATTCCAGAGCGTCCGCCAAGTGTTTCTGGCGTACCCGGCAGGTGATTTGGCATGTCCGACAGGTGTTTCTTGTAAGTCGAGCAGGTGGCTCAGGCATGCTCAGCTGGTGCTTCCGGCGTCTCTGGCACGTGGTTCTGGTGTGTCTGAGAGCTGGTTCTGGCATGTCCGGCAGATGATTCCGGAGTGTCCACCAAGTGGTTCTGGTATACCTGGCAGGTGATTTTGGCGTGTCAGGAAGTTGGTTCCAGCTAGTTGAGCAGGTGGATCAGGCGTGCTCACCAGGGGTTTCAGGCAGGTCTGGCAGGTGGTTTCGGTCTGTTCGGGGAGTGGTTCCGGCATCTCAGGCACATGGTTCGGGCACGTCTGAGAGGTGGTTCTGGCCGGCCCGACAGGTGTTTCCGGAGTGTCCGCCAAGTGGTTCTGGCATAGGTGAAAGGTGATGTTGGCGTGACCGGCAGGTGGTTCCAGCCAGCCCGGCAGGTGATTCCGGAGTGTCTGCCGAGTGGTTGTGGCGTAGCCGGCTGGTGATATTGGTGTGTCCAGCGGGTGGTTTTGGCGAGTCGAGCAGGTGGATCTGTCGTGCTCGGCAGGTGCTTCCGGTGTCATTGGCATGTGGTTCTGGCATGTCTGAGAGGTGGTTCCGCCATGCCCGGCAGGTGATTCCGGAGTGTTCGCCAAGTGGTTCTGGCGTAGCCGGCAGGTGATTTTGCATGTCCGGCAATGGATCCGGCGAGTCGAGCCGGTGGTTCCGGAATGTCCGGCAGGTGGTTCCGGCATGTCCGGCAGGTGGTTCCGGCATGTCCAGCACGTGGTTCCAGCATGCCCGGCAGGTGATTCCGGAGTGTCCGGCATGTGGTTCTGGAACCTCTGAGAGGTGGTTCCGGCATGCACGGCAGGTGATACCGGAGTCTCCGGCATTTGGTTCTGGCACCTCTGAGAGGTGGTTCCGGAATGCCTGTCATGTGATTCCGGAGTGTCTGCTGAGTGGTTCTGGCGTAGCCGGCAGTTGATTTTGGCGTGTCCACTAGGTGGTTCTGGGGAGTGGATCAGCTGGTTCTGGCATACTCGGCAGGTGGTACCGGCCTGTCCAGAACTTGGTTCTGGCAAGTCTGAGAGGTGGTTCCGGCACGCCCGACAGGTGATTCCGCAGCGTCCGCCAAGTGTTTCTGGCGTACCCGGCTGGTGATTTTCGCCTGTCCGACAGGTGTATCTTGCGAGTCAAGCAGGTGGCTAAGGCATGCTCAGTTGGTGCTTCCAGCGTCTCTGGCACGTGGTTCAGGTGTGTCTGAGAGCTGGTTCTGGCATGTCCGGCAGATGATTCCGGAGTGTCCACCAAGTGGTTCTGGTATACCTGGCAGGTGATTTTGGCGTGTCAGGAAGGTGGTTCCGGCTAGTTGAGCAGGTGGATCAGGCGTGCTCGACAGGGGGTTCAGGCGGGTCTGGCAGGTGGTTTCGGTCTGTTCGGGGAGTGGTTCCGGCATCTCAGGCACATGGTTCTGGCACGTCTGAGAGGTGGTTCTGGCCGGCCCGACAGGTGTTTCCGGAGTGTCCTCCAAGTGGTTCTGGCGTAGGTGAAAGGTGATGTTGGCGTGACCGACAGGTGGTTCCAGCCAGACCGGCAGGTGATTCCGGAGTATCTGCCGAGTGGTTCTGGCGTAGCCGGCAGGTGATTTTGGCGTGTCCAGCGGGTGGTTTTGGCAAGTCAAGCAGGTGGTTCTGGCGTGCTCGGCAGGTGCTTCCGGTGTCATTGGCATGCGGTTCCGGCATGTCTGAGAGGTGGTTCCGCCATGCCCGGCAGGTGATTCCGGAGTGTTCGCCAAGTGGTTCTGGCGTAGCCGGCAGGTGATTTTGCCTGTCCGGCACTGGTTCCGGCGAGTCGAGCCGGTGGTTCTGGCATGTCCAGCAGGTGGTTCCGGTATGCCCGGCAGGTGATTCCGGATTGTCCGGCATGTGGTTTTGGCACCTCTGAGAGGTGGTTCCGGCATGCCCGGCAGGTGATTCCGGAGTGTCCGGCATGTGGTTCTGGCACCTCTGAGAGGTGGTTCCGGCAAGCCCGGCAGTTGGTTACGGAGTGTCTGCCGAGTGGTTCTGGAGTAGCCGGCAGGTGATTCTGGCGTATCCAGCAGGTGGTTCTGTGGAGTGGATCAGGTGGTTCCGGCATACTCGGCAGGTGGTACCGGCGTGTCCGGAACATGGTTCTGGCAACTCTGAGAGGTGGTACCGGCATGCCCGACAGGTGATTCCGGAGTGTTCGCCAAGTGGTTCTGGCGTAGCCGGCAGGTGATTTTGCATGTCCGGCAATGGATCCGGCGAGTCGAGCCGGTGGTTCCGGAATGTCCGGCAGGTGGTTCCGGCATGTCCGGCAGGTGGTTCCGGCATGTCCAGCACGTGGTTCCAGCATGCCCGGCAGGTGATTCCGGAGTGTCCGGCATGTGGTTCTGGAACCTCTGAGAGGTGGTTCCGGCATGCACGGCAGGTGATACCGGAGTCTCCGGCATTTGGTTCTGGCACCTCTGAGAGGTGGTTCCGGAATGCCTGTCATGTGATTCCGGAGTGTCTGCTGAGTGGTTCTGGCGTAGCCGGCAGTTGATTTTGGCGTGTCCACTAGGTGGTTCTGGGGAGTGGATCAGCTGGTTCTGGCATACTCGGCAGGTGGTACCGGCGTGTCCAGAACTTGGTTCTGGCAAGTCTGAGAGGTGGTTCCGGCACGCCCGACAGGTGATTCCGCAGCGTCCGCCAAGTGTTTCTGGCGTACCCGGCTGGTGATTTTCGCCTGTCCGACAGGTGTATCTTGCGAGTCAAGCAGGTGGCTAAGGCATGCTCAGTTGGTGCTTCCAGCGTCTCTGGCACGTGGTTCAGGTGTGTCTGAGAGCTGGTTCTGGCATGTCCGGCAGATGATTCCGGAGTGTCCACCAAGTGGTTCTGGTATACCTGGCAGGTGATTTTGGCGTGTCAGGAAGGTGGTTCCGGCTAGTTGAGCAGGTGGATCAGGCGTGCTCGACAGGGGGTTCAGGCGGGTCTGGCAGGTGGTTTCGGTCTGTTCGGGGAGTGGTTCCGGCATCTCAGGCACATGGTTCTGGCACGTCTGAGAGGTGGTTCTGGCCGGCCCGACAGGTGTTTCCGGAGTGTCCTCCAAGTGGTTCTGGCGTAGGTGAAAGGTGATGTTGGCGTGACCGACAGGTGGTTCCAGCCAGACCGGCAGGTGATTCCGGAGTATCTGCCGAGTGGTTCTGGCGTAGCCGGCAGGTGATTTTGGCGTGTCCAGCGGGTGGTTTTGGCAAGTCAAGCAGGTGGTTCTGGCGTGCTCGGCAGGTGCTTCCGGTGTCATTGGCATGCGGTTCCGGCATGTCTGAGAGGTGGTTCCGCCATGCCCGGCAGGTGATTCCGGAGTGTTCGCCAAGTGGTTCTGGCGTAGCCGGCAGGTGATTTTGCCTGTCCGGCACTGGTTCCGGCGAGTCGAGCCGGTGGTTCTGGCATGTCCAGCAGGTGGTTCCGGTATGCCCGGCAGGTGATTCCGGATTGTCCGGCATGTGGTTTTGGCACCTCTGAGAGGTGGTTCCGGCATGCCCGGCAGGTGATTCCGGAGTGTCCGGCATGTGGTTCTGGCACCTCTGAGAGGTGGTTCCGGCAAGCCCGGCAGTTGGTTACGGAGTGTCTGCCGAGTGGTTCTGGAGTAGCCGGCAGGTGATTCTGGCGTATCCAGCAGGTGGTTCTGTGGAGTGGATCAGGTGGTTCCGGCATACTCGGCAGGTGGTACCGGCGTGTCCGGAACATGGTTCTGGCAACTCTGAGAGGTGGTACCGGCATGCCCGACAGGTGATTCCGGAGTGTTCGCCAAGTGGTTCTGGCGTAGCCGGCAGGTCATTTTGCATGTCCGGCGGTGGTTCCGGCGAGTCGAGCCGGTGGTTGCAGCGTATCCAGCAGGTGTTTCCGGTCTGTCCGGCAGGTGATTCTGGCGTGACCGGCACGAGGTTCTGGCACGTCGGAGAGCTGGTTCCGGCATGCCCGACAGGTGATTCCGGAGTGTCCGACACGTGGGTCTGGCGTACCCGGCAGGTGATTTTGGCGTGTCTGGCAGGTGTTTCTGGCAAGTCGAGCATTTGGCTCAGGCATGCTCAGCAGGTGCTTCCGGCGTGTCTGGCACGTGGTTCTGGTGTGTCTGAAAGCTGGTTCTGGCATGTCCGGCAGATGATTACGGAGTGTCCACCAAGTGGTTGCGGCATGCCCGGAGGGTGATTTTAGCGTGTCATGTAGCTGGATCCGGCGAGTCGAGTAGGTGGTTCCGGCGTGCTCGGCAGGTGGTTCAGGCGGGTCTGGCAGGTGGTTTCGGTCTGTTCGGGGAGTGGTTCCGGCATCTCAGGCACATGGTTCTGGCACGTCTGATAGGTGGTTCCGGCCGGCCCGACAGGTGTTTCCATGGTGTCCGACAAGTGGTTCTGGCATAGCTGGCAGGTGATGTTGGCGTGACCTGCAGGTGGTTCCAGCCAGCCAAGCAGGTGATTCCAAAGAGTTCACCAAATGTTTGTGGCGTAGCCGGCAGGTGATTTTGGCGTGTCCAGCAGGTGGTTTTGGCGAGTCGAGCAGGTGGATCTGGCGGGCTCGGCATGTCTGAGAGGTGGTTCCGCCATGCCCGGCAGGTGATTCCGGAGTGTTCGCCAAGTGGTTCTGGCGTAGCCGGCAGGTGATTTTGCATGTCCGGCAATGGTTCCGGCGAGGCGAGCCGGTGGTTCTGGAATGTCCGGCAGGTGGTTCCGGCATGTCCGGCAGGTGGTTCCGGCATGTCCAGCACGTGGTTCCAGCATGCCTGGCAGGTGATTCCGGAGTGTCCGGCATGTGGTTCTGACACCTCTGAGAGGTGGTTCCGGCATGCACGGCAGGTGATACCGGAGTGTCCGGCATTTGGTTCTGGCACCTCTGAGAGGTGGTTCCGGAATGCCTGGCCTGTGATTCCGGAGTGTCTGCCGAGTGGTTCTGGCGTAGCCGGCAGTTGATTTTGGCGTGTCCACTAGGTGGTTCTGGGGAGTGGATCAGCTGGTTCCGGCATACTCGGCAGGTGGTACCGTCGTGTCCAGAACATGGTTCTGGCAAGTCTGAGAGGTGGTTCCGGCACGCCCGACAGGTGATTCCGGAGCGTCCGCCAAGTGTTTCTGGCGTACCCGGCGGGTGATTTACGCCTGTCCGACAGGTGTATCTTGCGAGTCGAGCAGGTGGCTCAGGCATGCTCAGCTGATGCTTCCGGCGTCTCTGGCACGTGGTTCTGGTGTGTCTGAGAGCTGGTTCTGGCATCTCCGGCAGATGATTCCGGAGTGTCCACCAAGCGGTTCTTGTATACCTGGCAGGTGATTTTGGCGTGTCAGGAAGGTGGTTCCGGCTAGTTGAGCAGGTGGATATGGCGTGCTCGCCAGGGGGTTCAGGCGGGTCTGGCAGGTGGTTTTGGTCTGTTCGGGGAGTGGTTCCGGCATCTCAGGCTCATGGATCTGGCACGTCTGAGAGGTGGTTCCGGCCGGCACGACAGGTGTTTCCATGGTGTCCGCCAAGTGGTTCTGGCATAGCTGGAAGGTGATGTTGGCGTGACCAGCAGGTGGTTCCAGCAAGCCCGGCAGGTGATTCCGAAGAGTTCACCAAATTGTTGTGGCCTAGCCGGCATGTGATTTCGGCGTGTCCTGCAGGTGGTTTTGGCGAGTCAAGCAGGTCGTTCTGGCGTGCTCGGCAGGTGCTTGCGGTTTCATTGGCATGTGGTTCCGGCATGTCTGAGAGGTGGTTCCGCCATGCCCGGCAGGTGATTCCGGAGTGTTCGCCAAGTGGTTCTGGTGTAGCCGGCAGGTGATTTTGCATGTCCGGCAATGGTTCCGGCGAGTCGAGCCGGGGTTCTGGCATGTCCGGCAGGTGATTCCGGCATGTCCAGCAGGTTCTTCTGAGAAGTGGATCAGGTGGTTCCGGCAGGCACGGCAGGTGATTCCGGAGTGTCCGCCACGTGGTTCTGGCGTACCCGGCAGGTGATTTTGGCGTGTCTGGCAGGTGTTTCTTGCAAGTCGAGCATGTGGCTCAGGCATGATCAGCAGGTGCTTCCGGCCTGTCCGGCACGTGGTTCTGGTGTGTCTGAGAGCTGGTTCTGGCATGTCCGGCAGATTATTCCGGAGTGTCCACCAAGTGGTTGTGGCATACCCGGCAGGTGATTTTAGCGTGTCAGGTAGGTGGTTCCGGCGAGTCGAGTTGGTGGTTCCGGCGTGCTCGGCAGGTGGTTCAGGCGGGTCTGGCAGGTGGTTTCGGTCTGTTCGGTGTGTGGTTCTGGCATCTCAGGCACATGGTTCTGGCACGTCTGATAGGTGGTTCCGGCCGGCCCGACAGGTGTTTCCATGGTGTCTGCCAAGTGGTTCTGGCATAGCAGGCAGGTGACGTTGGCGTGACCGGCAGGTGGTTCCAGCCAGCCCGGCAGGTGATTCCGAAGTTTTCACCAAATGGTTGTGGCGTAGCCGGAATCTGATTTTTGCATGTCCAGCAGGTGGTTTTGTCGAGTCGAGCAGGTGGTTCTGTCGTGCTCGGCAGGTGCTTCCGGTGTCATTGGCATGTGGTTCTGGCATGTCTGAGAGGTGGTTCCGCCATGCCCGGCAGGTGATTCCGGAGTGTTCGCCAAGTGGTTCTGGCGTAGCTGGCAGGTGATTTTGGCATGTCCAGGAGCTGGTTCCGGCGAGCTCGGCAGGTGGTACCAGCGTGTCCGGAACTTGGTTCTGGCACGTCTGAGAGATGGTTCCGGCATGCCCGGCAGTTGATTCCGGAGTGTCCGGCATGTGGTTATGGCACCTCTGAGAGGTGGTTCCGGCATGCCCGGCAGGTGATTCCGGAGTGTCCGGCATGTGGTTCTGGCAAGTCTGAGAGGCGGTTCCGGCATGCCCGACAGGTGATTCCGGAGTGTTCGCCAAGTGGCTCTGGCGTAGCCGGCAGGTCATTTTGCGTGTCCGGCGGTGGTTCCGGCGAGTCGAGCCGGTGGTTCCGGCATGTCCGGCAGGTGGTTCTGGCGTGACCGGCACGAGGTTCTGGCACGTGTGAGAGTTGGTTCCGGCATGCCCGACAGGTGATTCCGGAGTGTCCGCCACGTGGTTCTGGCGTACCCGGCAGGAGATTTTGGCGTGTCTGGCAGGTGTTTCTTGTAAGTCGAGCATTTGGCTCTGGCATTCTCAGGAGGTGCTTCCGGCGTGTCTGGCACGTGGTTCTAGTGTGTCTGAGAGCTGGTTCTGGCATGTCCGGCAGATGATTCCGGAGTGTCCACCAAGTGGTTGTGGCATACCCGGCAGGTGATTTTAGCGTGTCAGGTAGGTGGTTCCGGCGAGTCGAGTAGGTGGTTCCGGCGGGCACGGCAGGTGGTTCAGGCGGGTCTGGCAGGTGGTTTCGGTCTTTTCGGGGTGTCGTTCCGGCATCTCAGGCACATGGTTCTGGCACGTCTGAGAGGTGGTTCCGGCCGGCCCTACAGGTGTTTCCGGAGTGTCCGCCAAGTGGTTCCGGCGTAGCTGAAAGGTCATGTTGGCGTGACCGGCATGTGGTTCCAGCCAGCCCGGCAGGTGATTCCGGAGTGTCTGCTGAATGGTTCTGGAGTAGCCGGCAGCTGATTTTGGCGTGTCCAGCAGGTCGTTCCGGCGAGCTCGGCAGGTGCTTCCGGTGTCATTGGCATGTGGTTCCGGCATGTCTGAGAGGTGGTTCCGCCATGCCCGGCAGGTGATTCCGGAGTGTTCGCCAAGTGGTTCTGGCGTAGCCGGCAGGTGATTTTGCATGTCCGGCAATGGTTCCGGCGAGTCGAGCCGGTGGTTCCGGCATGTCCAGCAGGTGGTTCCGGCATGCCCGGCAGGTGATTCCGGAGTGTCCGGCATGTGGTTCTGGCACCTCTGAGAGGTGGTTCCGGCATGCCCGGCAGGTGATACAGGAGTGTCCGGCATTTGGTTCTGGCACCTCTGAGAGGTGGTTCCGGAATGCCTGGCATGTGATTCCCGAGTGACTGCCGAGTGGTTCTGGCGTAGCCGGCAGGTGATTTTGGCGTGTCCAGCAGGTGGTTCCCCCGAGCTCGGCAGGTGGTTCCGGCATTTCCGGAACATGGTTCTGGCAAATCTGAGAGATGGTTCCGGCAGGTGATTCCGGAGTGTCTGCTGAATGGTTCTGGCGTAGCCGGCAGGTGATTTTGGCGTGTCCAGCAGGTGGTTTCGGCGAGCTCGGCAGGTGGTACCGGCGTGTCCGGAACATGGTTCTGGCACGTCTGACAGATGGTTCCGGCATGCCCGGCAGGTGATTCCGGAGTGTCCGGCATGTGGTTCTGGCACCTCTGAGAGGTGGTTCCGGCATGCCCGGCAGGTGGTTCCGGAGTGTCTGCCGAGTGGTTCTGGCGTAGCCGGCAGGTGATTCTGGGGTGTCCAGCAGGTGGTTCTGGGGAGTGGATCAGGTGGTTCCGGCATACTCGGCAGGTGGTAGTGGTGTGTCCGGAACATGGTTCTGGCAAGTCTGAGAGGTGGTTCCGGCATGCCCCGCAGCTGATTCCGGAGGGTCCAGCATGTGGTTCTGGCACCTCTGAGAGGTGGTTCCCGCATGCCCGGGAGGTGATACCGGAGTTGCCGGCATGTGGTTCTGGCACCTCTGAGAGGTGGCTCCGGCATGCCCGTCAGGTGATTCCGGAGTGTTCGCCAACTGGTTCTGGCGTAGCCGGCAGGTCATATTGCATGTCCGGCGGTGGTTCCGGCGAGTCGAGCCGGTGGTTCCGGCGTAGCCGGCAGTTGATTTTGGCGTGTCCCCTAGGTGGTTCTGGGGAGTGGATCAGCTGGTTCCGGCATACTCGGCAGGTGGTCCCGGCGTGTCCAGAACATGGTTCTGGCAAGTCTGAGAGGTGGTTCCGGCACGCCCAACAGGTGATTCCAGAGCGTCCGCCAAGTGTTTCTGGCGTACCCGGCAGGTGATTTGGCATGTCCGACAGGTGTTTCTTGTAAGTCGAGCAGGTGGCTCAGGCATGCTCAGCTGGTGCTTCCGGCGTCTCTGGCACGTGGTTCTGGTGTGTCTGAGAGCTGGTTCTGGCATGTCCGGCAGATGATTCCGGAGTGTCCACCAAGTGGTTCTGGTATACCTGGCAGGTGATTTTGGCGTGTCAGGAAGTTGGTTCCAGCTAGTTGAGCAGGTGGATCAGGCGTGCTCACCAGGGGTTTCAGGCAGGTCTGGCAGGTGGTTTCGGTCTGTTCGGGGAGTGGTTCCGGCATCTCAGGCACATGGTTCGGGCACGTCTGAGAGGTGGTTCTGGCCGGCCCGACAGGTGTTTCCGGAGTGTCCGCCAAGTGGTTCTGGCATAGGTGAAAGGTGATGTTGGCGTGACCGGCAGGTGGTTCCAGCCAGCCCGGCAGGTGATTCCGGAGTGTCTGCCGAGTGGTTGTGGCGTAGCCGGCTGGTGATATTGGTGTGTCCAGCGGGTGGTTTTGGCGAGTCGAGCAGGTGGATCTGTCGTGCTCGGCAGGTGCTTCCGGTGTCATTGGCATGTGGTTCTGGCATGTCTGAGAGGTGGTTCCGCCATGCCCGGCAGGTGATTCCGGAGTGTTCGCCAAGTGGTTCTGGCGTAGCCGGCAGGTGATTTTGCATGTCCGGCAATGGATCCGGCGAGTCGAGCCGGTGGTTCCGGAATGTCCGGCAGGTGGTTCCGGCATGTCCGGCAGGTGGTTCCGGCATGTCCAGCACGTGGTTCCAGCATGCCCGGCAGGTGATTCCGGAGTGTCCGGCATGTGGTTCTGGAACCTCTGAGAGGTGGTTCCGGCATGCACGGCAGGTGATACCGGAGTCTCCGGCATTTGGTTCTGGCACCTCTGAGAGGTGGTTCCGGAATGCCTGTCATGTGATTCCGGAGTGTCTGCTGAGTGGTTCTGGCGTAGCCGGCAGTTGATTTTGGCGTGTCCACTAGGTGGTTCTGGGGAGTGGATCAGCTGGTTCTGGCATACTCGGCAGGTGGTACCGGCCTGTCCAGAACTTGGTTCTGGCAAGTCTGAGAGGTGGTTCCGGCACGCCCGACAGGTGATTCCGCAGCGTCCGCCAAGTGTTTCTGGCGTACCCGGCTGGTGATTTTCGCCTGTCCGACAGGTGTATCTTGCGAGTCAAGCAGGTGGCTAAGGCATGCTCAGTTGGTGCTTCCAGCGTCTCTGGCACGTGGTTCAGGTGTGTCTGAGAGCTGGTTCTGGCATGTCCGGCAGATGATTCCGGAGTGTCCACCAAGTGGTTCTGGTATACCTGGCAGGTGATTTTGGCGTGTCAGGAAGGTGGTTCCGGCTAGTTGAGCAGGTGGATCAGGCGTGCTCGACAGGGGGTTCAGGCGGGTCTGGCAGGTGGTTTCGGTCTGTTCGGGGAGTGGTTCCGGCATCTCAGGCACATGGTTCTGGCACGTCTGAGAGGTGGTTCTGGCCGGCCCGACAGGTGTTTCCGGAGTGTCCTCCAAGTGGTTCTGGCGTAGGTGAAAGGTGATGTTGGCGTGACCGACAGGTGGTTCCAGCCAGACCGGCAGGTGATTCCGGAGTATCTGCCGAGTGGTTCTGGCGTAGCCGGCAGGTGATTTTGGCGTGTCCAGCGGGTGGTTTTGGCAAGTCAAGCAGGTGGTTCTGGCGTGCTCGGCAGGTGCTTCCGGTGTCATTGGCATGCGGTTCCGGCATGTCTGAGAGGTGGTTCCGCCATGCCCGGCAGGTGATTCCGGAGTGTTCGCCAAGTGGTTCTGGCGTAGCCGGCAGGTGATTTTGCCTGTCCGGCACTGGTTCCGGCGAGTCGAGCCGGTGGTTCTGGCATGTCCAGCAGGTGGTTCCGGTATGCCCGGCAGGTGATTCCGGATTGTCCGGCATGTGGTTTTGGCACCTCTGAGAGGTGGTTCCGGCATGCCCGGCAGGTGATTCCGGAGTGTCCGGCATGTGGTTCTGGCACCTCTGAGAGGTGGTTCCGGCAAGCCCGGCAGTTGGTTACGGAGTGTCTGCCGAGTGGTTCTGGAGTAGCCGGCAGGTGATTCTGGCGTATCCAGCAGGTGGTTCTGTGGAGTGGATCAGGTGGTTCCGGCATACTCGGCAGGTGGTACCGGCGTGTCCGGAACATGGTTCTGGCAACTCTGAGAGGTGGTACCGGCATGCCCGACAGGTGATTCCGGAGTGTTCGCCAAGTGGTTCTGGCGTAGCCGGCAGGTGATTTTGCATGTCCGGCAATGGATCCGGCGAGTCGAGCCGGTGGTTCCGGAATGTCCGGCAGGTGGTTCCGGCATGTCCGGCAGGTGGTTCCGGCATGTCCAGCACGTGGTTCCAGCATGCCCGGCAGGTGATTCCGGAGTGTCCGGCATGTGGTTCTGGAACCTCTGAGAGGTGGTTCCGGCATGCACGGCAGGTGATACCGGAGTCTCCGGCATTTGGTTCTGGCACCTCTGAGAGGTGGTTCCGGAATGCCTGTCATGTGATTCCGGAGTGTCTGCTGAGTGGTTCTGGCGTAGCCGGCAGTTGATTTTGGCGTGTCCACTAGGTGGTTCTGGGGAGTGGATCAGCTGGTTCTGGCATACTCGGCAGGTGGTACCGGCGTGTCCAGAACTTGGTTCTGGCAAGTCTGAGAGGTGGTTCCGGCACGCCCGACAGGTGATTCCGCAGCGTCCGCCAAGTGTTTCTGGCGTACCCGGCTGGTGATTTTCGCCTGTCCGACAGGTGTATCTTGCGAGTCAAGCAGGTGGCTAAGGCATGCTCAGTTGGTGCTTCCAGCGTCTCTGGCACGTGGTTCAGGTGTGTCTGAGAGCTGGTTCTGGCATGTCCGGCAGATGATTCCGGAGTGTCCACCAAGTGGTTCTGGTATACCTGGCAGGTGATTTTGGCGTGTCAGGAAGGTGGTTCCGGCTAGTTGAGCAGGTGGATCAGGCGTGCTCGACAGGGGGTTCAGGCGGGTCTGGCAGGTGGTTTCGGTCTGTTCGGGGAGTGGTTCCGGCATCTCAGGCACATGGTTCTGGCACGTCTGAGAGGTGGTTCTGGCCGGCCCGACAGGTGTTTCCGGAGTGTCCTCCAAGTGGTTCTGGCGTAGGTGAAAGGTGATGTTGGCGTGACCGACAGGTGGTTCCAGCCAGACCGGCAGGTGATTCCGGAGTATCTGCCGAGTGGTTCTGGCGTAGCCGGCAGGTGATTTTGGCGTGTCCAGCGGGTGGTTTTGGCAAGTCAAGCAGGTGGTTCTGGCGTGCTCGGCAGGTGCTTCCGGTGTCATTGGCATGCGGTTCCGGCATGTCTGAGAGGTGGTTCCGCCATGCCCGGCAGGTGATTCCGGAGTGTTCGCCAAGTGGTTCTGGCGTAGCCGGCAGGTGATTTTGCCTGTCCGGCACTGGTTCCGGCGAGTCGAGCCGGTGGTTCTGGCATGTCCAGCAGGTGGTTCCGGTATGCCCGGCAGGTGATTCCGGATTGTCCGGCATGTGGTTTTGGCACCTCTGAGAGGTGGTTCCGGCATGCCCGGCAGGTGATTCCGGAGTGTCCGGCATGTGGTTCTGGCACCTCTGAGAGGTGGTTCCGGCAAGCCCGGCAGTTGGTTACGGAGTGTCTGCCGAGTGGTTCTGGAGTAGCCGGCAGGTGATTCTGGCGTATCCAGCAGGTGGTTCTGTGGAGTGGATCAGGTGGTTCCGGCATACTCGGCAGGTGGTACCGGCGTGTCCGGAACATGGTTCTGGCAACTCTGAGAGGTGGTACCGGCATGCCCGACAGGTGATTCCGGAGTGTTCGCCAAGTGGTTCTGGCGTAGCCGGCAGGTCATTTTGCATGTCCGGCGGTGGTTCCGGCGAGTCGAGCCGGTGGTTGCAGCGTATCCAGCAGGTGTTTCCGGTCTGTCCGGCAGGTGATTCTGGCGTGACCGGCACGAGGTTCTGGCACGTCGGAGAGCTGGTTCCGGCATGCCCGACAGGTGATTCCGGAGTGTCCGACACGTGGGTCTGGCGTACCCGGCAGGTGATTTTGGCGTGTCTGGCAGGTGTTTCTGGCAAGTCGAGCATTTGGCTCAGGCATGCTCAGCAGGTGCTTCCGGCGTGTCTGGCACGTGGTTCTGGTGTGTCTGAAAGCTGGTTCTGGCATGTCCGGCAGATGATTACGGAGTGTCCACCAAGTGGTTGCGGCATGCCCGGAGGGTGATTTTAGCGTGTCATGTAGCTGGATCCGGCGAGTCGAGTAGGTGGTTCCGGCGTGCTCGGCAGGTGGTTCAGGCGGGTCTGGCAGGTGGTTTCGGTCTGTTCGGGGAGTGGTTCCGGCATCTCAGGCACATGGTTCTGGCACGTCTGATAGGTGGTTCCGGCCGGCCCGACAGGTGTTTCCATGGTGTCCGACAAGTGGTTCTGGCATAGCTGGCAGGTGATGTTGGCGTGACCTGCAGGTGGTTCCAGCCAGCCAAGCAGGTGATTCCAAAGAGTTCACCAAATGTTTGTGGCGTAGCCGGCAGGTGATTTTGGCGTGTCCAGCAGGTGGTTTTGGCGAGTCGAGCAGGTGGATCTGGCGGGCTCGGCATGTCTGAGAGGTGGTTCCGCCATGCCCGGCAGGTGATTCCGGAGTGTTCGCCAAGTGGTTCTGGCGTAGCCGGCAGGTGATTTTGCATGTCCGGCAATGGTTCCGGCGAGGCGAGCCGGTGGTTCTGGAATGTCCGGCAGGTGGTTCCGGCATGTCCGGCAGGTGGTTCCGGCATGTCCAGCACGTGGTTCCAGCATGCCTGGCAGGTGATTCCGGAGTGTCCGGCATGTGGTTCTGACACCTCTGAGAGGTGGTTCCGGCATGCACGGCAGGTGATACCGGAGTGTCCGGCATTTGGTTCTGGCACCTCTGAGAGGTGGTTCCGGAATGCCTGGCCTGTGATTCCGGAGTGTCTGCCGAGTGGTTCTGGCGTAGCCGGCAGTTGATTTTGGCGTGTCCACTAGGTGGTTCTGGGGAGTGGATCAGCTGGTTCCGGCATACTCGGCAGGTGGTACCGTCGTGTCCAGAACATGGTTCTGGCAAGTCTGAGAGGTGGTTCCGGCACGCCCGACAGGTGATTCCGGAGCGTCCGCCAAGTGTTTCTGGCGTACCCGGCGGGTGATTTACGCCTGTCCGACAGGTGTATCTTGCGAGTCGAGCAGGTGGCTCAGGCATGCTCAGCTGATGCTTCCGGCGTCTCTGGCACGTGGTTCTGGTGTGTCTGAGAGCTGGTTCTGGCATCTCCGGCAGATGATTCCGGAGTGTCCACCAAGCGGTTCTTGTATACCTGGCAGGTGATTTTGGCGTGTCAGGAAGGTGGTTCCGGCTAGTTGAGCAGGTGGATATGGCGTGCTCGCCAGGGGGTTCAGGCGGGTCTGGCAGGTGGTTTTGGTCTGTTCGGGGAGTGGTTCCGGCATCTCAGGCTCATGGATCTGGCACGTCTGAGAGGTGGTTCCGGCCGGCACGACAGGTGTTTCCATGGTGTCCGCCAAGTGGTTCTGGCATAGCTGGAAGGTGATGTTGGCGTGACCAGCAGGTGGTTCCAGCAAGCCCGGCAGGTGATTCCGAAGAGTTCACCAAATTGTTGTGGCCTAGCCGGCATGTGATTTCGGCGTGTCCTGCAGGTGGTTTTGGCGAGTCAAGCAGGTCGTTCTGGCGTGCTCGGCAGGTGCTTGCGGTTTCATTGGCATGTGGTTCCGGCATGTCTGAGAGGTGGTTCCGCCATGCCCGGCAGGTGATTCCGGAGTGTTCGCCAAGTGGTTCTGGTGTAGCCGGCAGGTGATTTTGCATGTCCGGCAATGGTTCCGGCGAGTCGAGCCGGGGTTCTGGCATGTCCGGCAGGTGATTCCGGCATGTCCAGCAGGTTCTTCTGAGAAGTGGATCAGGTGGTTCCGGCAGGCACGGCAGGTGATTCCGGAGTGTCCGCCACGTGGTTCTGGCGTACCCGGCAGGTGATTTTGGCGTGTCTGGCAGGTGTTTCTTGCAAGTCGAGCATGTGGCTCAGGCATGATCAGCAGGTGCTTCCGGCCTGTCCGGCACGTGGTTCTGGTGTGTCTGAGAGCTGGTTCTGGCATGTCCGGCAGATTATTCCGGAGTGTCCACCAAGTGGTTGTGGCATACCCGGCAGGTGATTTTAGCGTGTCAGGTAGGTGGTTCCGGCGAGTCGAGTTGGTGGTTCCGGCGTGCTCGGCAGGTGGTTCAGGCGGGTCTGGCAGGTGGTTTCGGTCTGTTCGGTGTGTGGTTCTGGCATCTCAGGCACATGGTTCTGGCACGTCTGATAGGTGGTTCCGGCCGGCCCGACAGGTGTTTCCATGGTGTCTGCCAAGTGGTTCTGGCATAGCAGGCAGGTGACGTTGGCGTGACCGGCAGGTGGTTCCAGCCAGCCCGGCAGGTGATTCCGAAGTTTTCACCAAATGGTTGTGGCGTAGCCGGAATCTGATTTTTGCATGTCCAGCAGGTGGTTTTGTCGAGTCGAGCAGGTGGTTCTGTCGTGCTCGGCAGGTGCTTCCGGTGTCATTGGCATGTGGTTCTGGCATGTCTGAGAGGTGGTTCCGCCATGCCCGGCAGGTGATTCCGGAGTGTTCGCCAAGTGGTTCTGGCGTAGCTGGCAGGTGATTTTGGCATGTCCAGGAGCTGGTTCCGGCGAGCTCGGCAGGTGGTACCAGCGTGTCCGGAACTTGGTTCTGGCACGTCTGAGAGATGGTTCCGGCATGCCCGGCAGTTGATTCCGGAGTGTCCGGCATGTGGTTATGGCACCTCTGAGAGGTGGTTCCGGCATGCCCGGCAGGTGATTCCGGAGTGTCCGGCATGTGGTTCTGGCAAGTCTGAGAGGCGGTTCCGGCATGCCCGACAGGTGATTCCGGAGTGTTCGCCAAGTGGCTCTGGCGTAGCCGGCAGGTCATTTTGCGTGTCCGGCGGTGGTTCCGGCGAGTCGAGCCGGTGGTTCCGGCATGTCCGGCAGGTGGTTCTGGCGTGACCGGCACGAGGTTCTGGCACGTGTGAGAGTTGGTTCCGGCATGCCCGACAGGTGATTCCGGAGTGTCCGCCACGTGGTTCTGGCGTACCCGGCAGGAGATTTTGGCGTGTCTGGCAGGTGTTTCTTGTAAGTCGAGCATTTGGCTCTGGCATTCTCAGGAGGTGCTTCCGGCGTGTCTGGCACGTGGTTCTAGTGTGTCTGAGAGCTGGTTCTGGCATGTCCGGCAGATGATTCCGGAGTGTCCACCAAGTGGTTGTGGCATACCCGGCAGGTGATTTTAGCGTGTCAGGTAGGTGGTTCCGGCGAGTCGAGTAGGTGGTTCCGGCGGGCACGGCAGGTGGTTCAGGCGGGTCTGGCAGGTGGTTTCGGTCTTTTCGGGGTGTCGTTCCGGCATCTCAGGCACATGGTTCTGGCACGTCTGAGAGGTGGTTCCGGCCGGCCCTACAGGTGTTTCCGGAGTGTCCGCCAAGTGGTTCCGGCGTAGCTGAAAGGTCATGTTGGCGTGACCGGCATGTGGTTCCAGCCAGCCCGGCAGGTGATTCCGGAGTGTCTGCTGAATGGTTCTGGAGTAGCCGGCAGCTGATTTTGGCGTGTCCAGCAGGTCGTTCCGGCGAGCTCGGCAGGTGCTTCCGGTGTCATTGGCATGTGGTTCCGGCATGTCTGAGAGGTGGTTCCGCCATGCCCGGCAGGTGATTCCGGAGTGTTCGCCAAGTGGTTCTGGCGTAGCCGGCAGGTGATTTTGCATGTCCGGCAATGGTTCCGGCGAGTCGAGCCGGTGGTTCCGGCATGTCCAGCAGGTGGTTCCGGCATGCCCGGCAGGTGATTCCGGAGTGTCCGGCATGTGGTTCTGGCACCTCTGAGAGGTGGTTCCGGCATGCCCGGCAGGTGATACAGGAGTGTCCGGCATTTGGTTCTGGCACCTCTGAGAGGTGGTTCCGGAATGCCTGACATGTGATTCCCGAGTGACTGCCGAGTGGTTCTGGCGTAGCCGGCAGGTGATTTTGGCGTGTCCAGCAGGTGGTTCCCCCGAGCTCGGCAGGTGGTTCCGGCATTTCCGGAACATGGTTCTGGCAAATCTGAGAGATGGTTCCGGCATGCCCGGCAGGTGATTCCGGAGTGTCTGCTGAATGGTTCTGGCGTAGCCGGCAGGTGATTTTGGCGTGTCCAGCAGGTGGTTTCGGCGAGCTCGGCAGGTGGTACCGGCGTGTCCGGAACATGGTTCTGGCACGTCTGACAGATGGTTCCGGCATGCCCGGCAGGTGATTCCGGAGTGTCCGGCATGTGGTTCTGGCACCTCTGAGAGGTGGTTCCGGCATGCCCGGCAGGTGGTTCCGGAGTGTCTGCCGAGTGGTTCTGGCGTAGCCGGCAGGTGATTCTGGGGTGTCCAGCAGGTGGTTCTGGGGAGTGGATCAGGTGGTTCCGGCATACTCGGCAGGTGGTAGCGGTGTGTCCGGAACATGGTTCTGGCAAGTCTGAGAGGTGGTTCCGGCATGCCCCGCAGCTGATTCCGGAGTGTCCAGCATGTGGTTCTGGCACCTCTGAGAGGTGGTTCCCGCATGCCCGGGAGGTGATACCGGAGTTGCCGGCATGTGGTTCTGGCACCTCTGAGAGGTGGCTCCGGCATGCCCGTCAGGTGATTCCGGAGTGTTCGCCAACTGGTTCTGGCGTAGCCGGCAGGTCATATTGCATGTCCGGCGGTGGTTCCGGCGAGTCGAGCCGGTGGTTCCGGCGTAGCCGGCAGTTGATTTTGGCGTGTCCACTAGGTGGTTCTGGGGAGTGGATCAGCTGGTTCCGGCATACTCGGCAGGTGGTCCCGGCGTGTCCAGAACATGGTTCTGGCAAGTCTGAGAGGTGGTTCCGGCACGCCCAACAGGTGATTCCGGAGCGTCCGCCAAGTGTTTCTGGCGTACCCGGCAGGTGATTTGGCATGTCCGACAGGTGTTTCTTGTAAGTCGAGCAGGTGGCTCAGGCATGCTCAGCTGGTGCTTCCGGCGTCTCTGGCACGTGGTTCTCGTGTGTCTGAGAGCTGGTTCTGGCATGTCCGGCAGATGATTCCGGAGTGTCCACCAAGTGGTTCTGGTATACCTGGCAGGTGATTTTGGCGTGTCAGGAAGGTGGTTCCGGCTAGTTGAGCAGGTGGATCAGGCGTGCTCGACAGGGGGTTCAGGCGGGTCTGGCAGGTGGTTTCGGTCTGTTCGGGGAGTGGTTCCGGCATCTCAGGCACATGGTTCTGGCACGTCTGAGAGGTGGTTCTGGCCGGCCCGACAGGTGTTTCCGGAGTGTCCTCCAAGTGGTTCTGGCGTAGGTGAAAGGTGATGTTGGCGTGACCGACAGGTGGTTCCAGCCAGACCGGCAGGTGATTCCGGAGTATCTGCCGAGTGGTTCTGGCGTAGCCGGCAGGTGATTTTGGCGTGTCCAGCGGGTGGTTTTGGCAAGTCAAGCAGGTGGTTCTGGCGTGCTCGGCAGGTGCTTCCGGTGTCATTGGCATGCGGTTCCGGCATGTCTGAGAGGTGGTTTCGCCATGCCCGGCAGGTGATTCCGGAGTGTTCGCCAAGTGGTTCTGGCGTAGCCGGCAGGTGATTTTGCCTGTCCGGCACTGGTTCCGGCGAGTCGAGCCGGTGGTTCTGGCATGTCCAGCAGGTGGTTCCGGTATGCCCGGCAGGTGATTCCGGATTGTCCGGCATGTGGTTTTGGCACCTCTGAGAGGTGGTTCCGGCATGCCCGGCAGGTGATTCCAGAGTGTCCGGCATGTGGTTCTGGCACCTCTGAGAGGTGGTTCTGGCAAGCCCGGCAGTTGGTTACGGAGTGTCTGCCGAGTGGTTCTGGAGTAGCCGGCAGGTGATTCTGGCGTATCCAGCAGGTGGTTCTGTGGAGTGGATCAGCTGGTTCCGGCATTCTCGGCAGGTGGTACCGGCGTGTCCGGAACATGGTTCTGGCAACTCTGAGAGGTGGTACCGGCATGCCCAACAGGTGATTCCGGAGTGTTCGCCAAGTGGTTCTGGCGTAGCCGGCAGGTCATTTTGCATGTCCGGCGGTGGTTCCGGCGAGTCGAGCAGTGGTTGCGGCGTATCCAGCAGGTGTTTCCGGTCTGTCCGGCAGGTGATTCTGGCGTGACCGGCACGAGGTTCTGGCACGTCGGAGAGCTGGTTCCGGCATGCCCGACAGGTGATTCCTGAGTGTCCGACACGTGGTTCTCGCGTACCCGGCAGGTGATTTTGGCGTGTCTGGCAGGTGTTTCTGGCAAGTCGAGCATTTGGCTCAGGCATGCTCAGCAGGTGCTTCCGGCGTGTCTGGCACGTGGTTCTGGTGTGTCTGAAAGCTGGTTCTGGCATGTCCGGCAGATGATTCCGGAGTGTCCACCAAGTGGTTGTGGCATACCCGGCGGGTGATTTTAGCGTGTCATGTAGCTGGATCCGGCGAGTCGAGTAGGTGGTTCCGGCGTGCTCGGCAGGTGGTTCAGGCGGGTCTGGCAGGTGGTTTCGGTCTGTTCGGGGTGTGGTTCCGGCATCTCAGGCACATGGTTCTGGCACGTCTGATAGGTGGTTCCGGCCGGCCCGACAGGTGTTTCCATGGTGTCCGACAAGTGGTTCTGGCATAGCTGGCAGGTGATGTTGGCGTGACCTGCAGGTGGTTCCAGCCAGCCAAGCAGGTGATTCCAAAGAGTTCACCAAATGTTTGTGGCGTAGCCGGCAGGTGATTTTGGCGTGTCCAGCAGGTGGTTTTGGCGAGTCGAGCAGGTGGATCTGGCGGGCTCGGCAGGTGCTTCCGGTGTCATTGGCATGTGGTTCTGGCATGTCTGAGAGGTGGTTCCGCCATGCCTGGCAGGTGATTCCGGAGTGTTCGCCAAGTGGTTCTGGCGTAGCCGGCAGGTTATTTTGCATGTCCGGCAATGGTTCCGGCGAGTCGAGCCGGTGGTTCTCGAATGTCCGGCAGGTGGTTCCGGCATGTCCGGCAGGTGGTTCCGGCATGTCCAGCACGTGGTTCCAGCATGCCTGGCAGGTGATTCCGGAGTGTCCGGCATGTGGTTCTGACACCTCTGAGAGGTGGTTCCGGCATGCCAGGCAGGCGATACCGGAGTGTCCGGCATTTGGTTCTGGCACCTCTGAGAGGTGGTTCCGGAATGCGTGGCCTGTGATTCCGGAGTGTCTGCCGAGTGGTTCTGGCGTAGCCGGCAGTTGATTTTGGCGTGTCCACTAGGTGGTTCTGGGGAGTGGATCAGCTGGTTCCGGCATACTCGGCAGGTGGTACCGGCGTGTCCAGAACATGGTTCTGGCAAGTCTGAGAGGTGGTTCCGGCACGCCCGACAGGTGATTCCGGAGCGTCCGCCAAGTGTTTCTGGCGTACCCGGCGGGTGATTTACGCCTGTCCGACAGGTGTATCTTGCGAGTCGAGCAGGTGGCTCAGGCATGCTCAGCTGGTGCTTCCGGCGTCTCTGGCACGTGGTTGTGGTGTGTCTGAGAGCTGGTTCTGGCATCTCCGGCAGATGATTCCGGAGTGTCCACCAAGCGGTTCTTGTATACCTGGCAGGTGATTTTGGCGTGTCAGGAAGGTGGTTCCGGCTAGTTGAGCAGGTGGATATGGCGTGCTCGCCAGGGGGTTCAGGCGGGTCTGGCAGGTGGTTTTGGTCTGTTCGGGGAGTGGTTCCGGCATCTCAGGCTCATGGATCTGGCACGTCTGAGAGGTGGTTCCGGCCGGCCCGACAGGTGTTTCCATGGTGTCCGCCAAGTGGTTCTGGCATAGCTGGCAGGTGATGTTGGCGTGACCAGCAGGTGGTTCCAGCAAGCCCGGCAGGTGATTCCGAAGAGTTCACCAACTGGTTGTGGCGTAGCCGGCAGGTGATTTTGGCGTGTCCAGCAGTTGGTTTTGGCGAGTCGAGCAGGTGGTTCTGGCGTGCTCGGCAGGTGCTTCCGGTGTCATTGGCATGTGGTAACGGCATGTCTGAGAGGTGGTTCCGGCATGCCCGGCAGGTGGTTCCGAAGACTTCACCAAATGGTTGCGGCGTAGCAGGCAGTTGCTTTTGGCGTGTCAGGAAGGTGGTTCCGGCTAGTTGAGCAGGTGGATCAGGCGTGCTCGCCAGGGGGTTCATGCGGGTCTGGCAGGTGGTTTCGGTCTGTTCGGGGAGTGGTTCCGGCATCTCAGGCACATGGTTCTGGCACGTCTGAGAGGTGGTTCCGGCCGGCCGGAGAGGTGTTTCCGGAGTGTCCGCCAAGTGGTTCTGGCGTAGCTGAAAGGCGACGTTGGCGTGACCGGTAGGTGGTTCCAGCCAGCCCGGCAGGTGATTCCGGAGTGTCTGCCGTGTGGTTCTGGTGTAGCTGGCAGGTGATTTTGGCGTGTCCAGCAGGTGGCTCCGGCGAGATCGGCAGGTGGTACCAGCGTGTCCGGAACATGGTTCTGGCACGGCTGAGAGATGGTTCCGTCATGCCCGGCAGGTGAATCCGGAGTGTCCGGCATTTGGTTCTGGCACCTCTGAGATGTGGTTCCCCGATGCCCGGCAGGTGATTCCGGAGTGTTCGGCATGTGGTCCTGGCACCTCTGAGAGGTGGTTCCGGCATGCCCGGCAGGTGGTTCTGGAGTGTCTGCCTAGTGGTTCTGGCATAGTCGGCAGGTGATTCTGGCGTGTCCAGCCGGTGGTTCTGGCGAGTGGATCAGTTGGTTCCGGCGTTCTCGGCAGGTGGTACCGGCGTGTCCGGAACATGGTTCTGGCAAGTCTGAGAGGCGGTTCCGGCATGCCCGACAGGTGATTCCGAAGAGTTCACCAAATGGTTGTGGCCTAGCCGACTGGTGATTTCGGCGTGTCCTGCAGGTGGTTTTGGCGAGTCAAGCAGGTCGTTCTGGCGTGCTCGGCAGGTGCTTGCGGTTTCATTGGCATGTGGTTCCGGCATGTCTGAGAGGTGGTTCCGCCATGCCCGGCAGATGATTCCGGAGTGTCCACCAAGTGGTTCTGGTATACCTGGCAGGTGATTTTGGCGTGTCAGGAAGGTGGTTCCGGCTAGTTGAGCAGGTGGATCAGGCGTGCTCGACAGGGGGTTCAGGCGGGTCTGGCAGTTGGTTTCGGTCTGTTCGGGGAGTGGTTCCGGCATCTCAGGCACATGGTTCTGGCACGTCTGAGAGGTGGTTCTGGCCGGCCCGACAGGTGTTTCCGGAGTGTCCTCCAAGTGGTTCTGGCGTAGGTGAAAGGTGATGTTGGCGTGACCGACAGGTGGTTCCAGCCAGACCGGCAGGTGATTCCGGAGTATCTGCCGAGTGGTTCTGGCGTAGCCGGCAGGTGATTTTGGCGTGTCCAGCGGGTGGTTTTGGCAAGTCAAGCAGGTGGTTCTGGCCTGCTCGGCAGGTGCTTCCGGTGTCATTGGCATGCGGTTCCGGCATGTCTGAGAGGTGGTTTCGCCATGCCCGGCAGGTGATTCCGGAGTGTTCGCCAAGTGGTTCTGGCGTAGCCGGCAGGTGATTTTGCCTGTCCGGCACTGGTTCCGGCGAGTCGAGCCGGTGGTTCTGGCATGTCCAGCAGGTGGTTCCGGTATGCCCGGCAGGTGATTCCGGATTGTCCGGCATGTGGTTTTGGCACCTCTGAGAGGTGGTTCCGGCATGCCCGGCAGGTGATTCCAGAGTGTCCGGCATGTGGTTCTGGCACCTCTGAGAGGTGGTTCTGGCAAGCCCGGCAGTTGGTTACGGAGTGTCTGCCGAGTGGTTCTGGAGTAGCCGGCAGGTGATTCTGGCGTATCCAGCAGGTGGTTCTGTGGAGTGGATCAGCTGGTTCCGGCATTCTCGGCAGGTGGTACCGGCGTGTCCGGAACATGGTTCTGGCAACTCTGAGAGGTGGTACCGGCATGCCCAACAGGTGATTCCGGAGTGTTCGCCAAGTGGTTCTGGCGTAGCCGGCAGGTCATTTTGCATGTCCGGCGGTGGTTCCGGCGAGTCGAGCAGTGGTTGCGGCGTATCCAGCAGGTGTTTCCGGTCTGTCCGGCAGGTGATTCTGGCGTGACCGGCACGAGGTTCTGGCACGTCGGAGAGCTGGTTCCGGCATGCCCGACAGGTGATTCCTGAGTGTCCGACACGTGGTTCTCGCGTACCCGGCAGGTGATTTTGGCGTGTCTGGCAGGTGTTTCTGGCAAGTCGAGCATTTGGCTCAGGCATGCTCAGCAGGTGCTTCCGGCGTGTCTGGCACGTGGTTCTGGTGTGTCTGAAAGCTGGTTCTGGCATGTCCGGCAGATGATTCCGGAGTGTCCACCAAGTGGTTGTGGCATACCCGGCGGGTGATTTTAGCGTGTCATGTAGCTGGATCCGGCGAGTCGAGTAGGTGGTTCCGGCGTGCTCGGCAGGTGGTTCAGGCGGGTCTGGCAGGTGGTTTCGGTCTGTTCGGGGTGTGGTTCCGGCATCTCAGGCACATGGTTCTGGCACGTCTGATAGGTGGTTCCGGCCGGCCCGACAGGTGTTTCCATGGTGTCCGACAAGTGGTTCTGGCATAGCTGGCAGGTGATGTTGGCGTGACCTGCAGGTGGTTCCAGCCAGCCAAGCAGGTGATTCCAAAGAGTTCACCAAATGTTTGTGGCGTAGCCGGCAGGTGATTTTGGCGTGTCCAGCAGGTGGTTTTGGCGAGTCGAGCAGGTGGATCTGGCGGGCTCGGCAGGTGCTTCCGGTGTCATTGGCATGTGGTTCTGGCATGTCTGAGAGGTGGTTCCGCCATGCCTGGCAGGTGATTCCGGAGTGTTCGCCAAGTGGTTCTGGCGTAGCCGGCAGGTTATTTTGCATGTCCGGCAATGGTTCCGGCGAGTCGAGCCGGTGGTTCTCGAATGTCCGGCAGGTGGTTCCGGCATGTCCGGCAGGTGGTTCCGGCATGTCCAGCACGTGGTTCCAGCATGCCTGGCAGGTGATTCCGGAGTGTCCGGCATGTGGTTCTGACACCTCTGAGAGGTGGTTCCGGCATGCCAGGCAGGCGATACCGGAGTGTCCGGCATTTGGTTCTGGCACCTCTGAGAGGTGGTTCCGGAATGCGTGGCCTGTGATTCCGGAGTGTCTGCCGAGTGGTTCTGGCGTAGCCGGCAGTTGATTTTGGCGTGTCCACTAGGTGGTTCTGGGGAGTGGATCAGCTGGTTCCGGCATACTCGGCAGGTGGTACCGGCGTGTCCAGAACATGGTTCTGGCAAGTCTGAGAGGTGGTTCCGGCACGCCCGACAGGTGATTCCGGAGCGTCCGCCAAGTGTTTCTGGCGTACCCGGCGGGTGATTTACGCCTGTCCGACAGGTGTATCTTGCGAGTCGAGCAGGTGGCTCAGGCATGCTCAGCTGGTGCTTCCGGCGTCTCTGGCACGTGGTTCTGGTGTGTCTGAGAGCTGGTTCTGGCATCTCCGGCAGATGATTCCGGAGTGTCCACCAAGCGGTTCTTGTATACCTGGCAGGTGATTTTGGCGTGTCAGGAAGGTGGTTCCGGCTAGTTGAGCAGGTGGATATGGCGTGCTCGCCAGGGGGTTCAGGCGGGTCTGGCAGGTGGTTTTGGTCTGTTCGGGGAGTGGTTCCGGCATCTCAGGCTCATGGATCTGGCACGTCTGAGAGGTGGTTCCGGCCGGCCCGACAGGTGTTTCCATGGTGTCCGCCAAGTGGTTCTGGCATAGCTGGCAGGTGATGTTGGCGTGACCAGCAGGTGGTTCCAGCAAGCCCGGCAGGTGATTCCGAAGAGTTCACCAACTGGTTGTGGCGTAGCCGGCAGGTGATTTTGGCGTGTCCAGCAGTTGGTTTTGGCGAGTCGAGCAGGTGGTTCTGGCGTGCTCGGAAGGTGCTTCCGGTGTCATTGGCATGTGGTAACGGCATGTCTGAGAGGTGGTTCCGGCATGCCCGGCAGGTGGTTCCGAAGACTTCACCAAATGGTTGCGGCGTAGCAGGCAGTTGCTTTTGGCGTGTCAGGAAGGTGGTTCCGGCTAGTTGAGCAGGTGGATCAGGCGTGCTCGCCAGGGGGTTCATGCGGGTCTGGCAGGTGGTTTCGGTCTGTTCGGGGAGTGGTTCCGGCATCTCAGGCACATGGTTCTGGCACGTCTGAGAGGTGGTTCCGGCCGGCCGGAGAGGTGTTTCCGGAGTGTCCGCCAAGTGGTTCTGGCGTAGCTGAAAGGCGACGTTGGCGTGACCGGTAGGTGGTTCCAGCCAGCCCGGCAGGTGATTCCGGAGTGTCTGCCGTGTGGTTCTGGTGTAGCTGGCAGGTGATTTTGGCGTGTCCAGCAGGTGGCTCCGGCGAGATCGGCAGGTGGTACCAGCGTGTCCGGAACATGGTTCTGGCACGGCTGAGAGATGGTTCCGTCATGCCCGGCAGGTGAATCCGGAGTGTCCGGCATTTGGTTCTGGCACCTCTGAGATGTGGTTCCCCGATGCCCGGCAGGTGATTCCGGAGTGTTCGGCATGTGGTCCTGGCACCTCTGAGAGGTGGTTCCGGCATGCCCGGCAGGTGGTTCTGGAGTGTCTGCCTAGTGGTTCTGGCATAGTCGGCAGGTGATTCTGGCGTGTCCAGCAGGTGGTTCTGGCGAGTGGATCAGTTGGTTCCGGCGTTCTCGGCAGGTGGTACCGGCGTGTCCGGAACATGGTTCTGGCAAGTCTGAGAGGCGGTTCCGGCATGCCCGACAGGTGATTCCGAAGAGTTCACCAAATGGTTGTGGCCTAGCCGACTGGTGATTTCGGCGTGTCCTGCAGGTGGTTTTGGCGAGTCAAGCAGGTCGTTCTGGCGTGCTCGGCAGGTGCTTGCGGTTTCATTGGCATGTGGTTCCGGCATGTCTGAGAGGTGGTTCCGCCATGCCCGGCAGGTGATTCCGGAGTGTTCGCCAAGTTGTTCTGGCGTAGCCGGCAGGTGATTTTGCATGTCCGGCAATGGTTCCGGCGAGTCGAGCCGGTGGTTCCGGCATGTCCGGCAGGTGATTCCAGCATGTCCAGCAGGTGGTTCTGAGAAGTGGATCAGGTGGTTCCGGCAGGCACGGCAGGTGATTCCGGAGTGTCCGGCATGTGATTCTGTCACCTCTGAGAGTTTGTTCTGGCATGCCCGGCAGGTGATACCACAGTGTCCGGCATTTGGTTCTGGCACCTCTGACAGGTGGTTCCGGGATGCCTGGCATGTGATTCCGGAGTGTCTGCCGAGTGGTTCTGGCGTGTCCAGCAGGTGTTTCCGGTCTTTCCGGCAGGTGGTTCTGGCGTGTCCGGCACGAGGTTCTGGCACGTCTGAGAGTTGGTTCCGGCATGCCCGACAGGTGATTCCGGAGTGTCCGCCACGTGGTTCTGGCGTACCCGGCAGGTGATTTTGGCGTGTCTGGCAGGTGTTTCTTGTAAGTCGAGCATGTGGCTCAGGCATGATCAGCAGGTGCTTCCGGCCTGTCCGGCACGTGGTTCTGGTGTGTCTGAGAGCTGGTTCTGGCATGTCCGGCAGATTATTCCGGAGTGTCCACCAAGTGGTTGTGGCATACCCGGCAGGTGATTTTAGCGTGTCAGGTAGGTGGTTCCGGCGAGTCGAGTTGGTGGTTCCGGCGTGCTCGGCAGGTGGTTCAGGCGGGTCTGGCAGGTGGTTTCGGTCTGTTCGGTGTGTGGTTCCGGCATCTCAGGCACATGGTTCTGGCACGTCTGATAGGTGGTTCCGGCCGGCCCGACAGGTGTTTCCATGGTGTCCGCCAAGAGGTTCTGGCATAGCAGGCAGGTGACGTTGGCGTGACCGGCAGGTGGTTCCAGCCAGCCCGGCAGGTGATTCCGAAGTTTTCACCAAATGGTTGTGGCGTAGCCGGAATCTGATTTTTGCATGTCCAGCAGGTGGTTTTGGCGAGTCGAGCAGGTGGTTCTGGCGTGCTCGGCAGGTGCTTCCGGTGTCATTGGCATGTGGTTCCGGCATGTCTGAGAGGTGGTTCCGCCATGCCCGGCAGGTGATTCTGGAGTGTTCGCCAAGTGGTTCTGGCGTAGCCGGCAGGTGATTTTGCATGGCCGGCAATGGTTCCGGCGAGTCGAGCCGGTGGTTCCGGCATGTCCGGCAGGTGGTTCCGGCATGCCCGGCAGGTGATTCCGCAGTCTCCGTCATTTGGTCCTGGCACCTCTGAGAGGTGGTTCAGGCATGCCCGACAGGTGATTCCGGAGTGTTCGCCAAGTGGTTCTGGCGTAGCCGGCAGTTCATTTTGCGTGTCCAGCGGTGGTTCTGGCGAGTCGAGCCGGTGGTTCCGGCGTAGCCGGCAGTTGCTCTTGGCGTGTCCACTAGGTGGTTCTTCGGAGTGGATCAGCTGGTTCCGGCATACTCGGCAGGTTGTACCGGCGTGTCCAGAACATGGTTCTGGCAAGTCTGAGAGGTGGTTCCGGCACGCCCGACAGTGATTCCGGAGCGTCCGCCAAGTGTTTCTGGCGTACCCGGCAGGTGATTTTGGCATGTCCGACAGGTGTTTCTTGCGAGTCGAGCAGGTGGCTCAGGCATGCTCAGCTGGTGCTTCCGGCGTCTCTGGCACGTGGTTCTGGTGTGTCTGAGAGCTGGTTCTGGCATGTCCGGCAGATGATTCCGGAGTGTCCACCAAGTGGTTGTGGTATACCTGGCAGGTGATTTTGGCGTGTCAGGAAGGTGGTTCCGGCTAGTTGAGCAGGTGGATCAGGCGTGCTCGCCAGGGGGTTCATGCGAGTCTGGCAGGTGGTTTCGGTCTGTTCGGGGAGTGGTTCCGGCATCTCAGGCACATGGTTCTGGCACGTCTGAGAGGTGGTTCCGGCCGGCCGGAGAGGTGTTTCCGGAGTGTCCGCCAAGTGGTTCTGGCGTAGCTGAAAGGCGACGTTGGCGTGACCGGTAGGTGGTTCCAGCCAGCCCGGCAGGTGATTCCGGAGTGTCTGCCGTGTGGTTCTGGTGTAGCTGGCAGGTGATTTTGGCGTGTCCAGCAGGTGGCTCCGGCGAGATCGGCAGGTGGTACCAGCGTGTCCGGAACATGGTTCTGGCACAGCTGAGAGATGGTTCCGTCATGCCCGGCAGGTGAATCCGGAGTGTCCGGCATTTGGTTCTGGCACCTCTGAGATGTGGTTCCCCGATGCCCGGCAGGTGATTCCGGAGTGTTCGACATGTGGTCCTGGCACCTCTGAGAGGTGGTTCCGGCATGCCCGGCAGGTGGTTCCGGAGTGTCTGCCTAGTGGTTCTGGCATAGTCGGCAGGTGATTCTGGCGTGTCCAGCAGGTGGTTCTGGCGAGTGGATCAGTTGGTTCCGGCGTTCTCGGCAGGTGGTACCGGCGTGTCCGGAACATGGTTCTGGCAAGTCTGAGAGGCGGTTCCGGCATGCCCGACAGGTGATTCCGAAGAGTTCACCAAATGGTTGTGGCCTAGCCGACTGGTGATTTCGGCGTGTCCTGCAGGTGGTTTTGGCGAGTCAAGCAGGTCGTTCTGGCGTGCTCGGCAGGTGCTTCCGGTGTCATCGGCATGTGGTTCCGGCATGTCTGAGAGGTGGTTCCGCCATGCCCGGCAGGTGATTCCGGAGTGTTCCCCAAGTGGTTCTGGCATAGCCGGGAGGTGATTTTGCATGTCCGGCAATGGTCCCGGCGAGTCGAGCCCCTGGTTCCGGCATGTCCGGCAGGTGGTTCCGGCATGCCCGGCAGGTGATTCCGGAGTGTCCGGCATGTGGTTCTGGCACGTCTGAGACGTGGTTCCGGCCGGCCCGACACGTGTTTCCATGGTGTCCGCCATGTGGTTCTGGCACAGCAGGCAGGTGACGTTGGCGTGACCGGCAGGTGGTTCCAGCCAGCCCGGCAGGTGATTCCGAAGTTTTCACCAAATGGTTGTGGCGTAGCCGGAATCTGATTTTTGCATGTCCAGCAGGTGGTTTTGGCGAGTCGAGCAGGTGGTTCTGGCGTGCTCGGCAGGTGCTTCCGGTGTCATTGGCATGTGGTTCCGGCGTGTCTGAGAGGTGGTTCCGCCATGCCCGGCAGGTGATTCCGGAGTGTTCGCCAAGTGGTTCTGGCATAGCCGGCAGGTGATTTTGCATGTCCGGCAATGGTTCCGGCGAGTCGAGCCGGTGGTTCCGGCATGTCCGGCAGGTGATTCCGGCATGTCCAGCAGGTGGTTCTGAGAAGTGGATCAGGTGGTTCCGGCAGGCATGCAGGTGATTCCGGAGTGTCCGGCATGTGATTCTGTCACCTCTGAGAGTTTGTTCTGGCATGCCCGGCAGGTGATACCACAGTGTCCGGCATTTGGTTCTGGCACCTCTGACAGGTGGTTCCGGGATGCCTGGCATGTGATTCCGGAGTGTCTGCCGAGTGGTTCTGGCGTGTCCAGCAGCTGTTTCCGGTCTTTCCGGCAGGTGGTTCTGGCATGTCCAGCACGAGGTTCTGGCACGTCTGAGAGTTGGTTCCGGCATGCCCGACAGGTGATTCCGGAGTGTCCGCCACGTGGTTCTGGCGTACCCGGCAGGTGATTTTGGCGTGTCTGGCAGGTGTTTCTTGCAAGTCGAGCATGTGGCTCAGGCATGATCAGCAGGTGCTTCCGGCCTGTCCGGCACGTGGTTCTGGTGTGTCTGAGAGCTGGTTCTGGCATGTCCGGCAGATTATTCCGGAGTGTCCACCAAGTGGTTCTGGTGTAGCCGGCAGGTGATTTTGGCGTGTCCAGCAGGTG
The DNA here is from genome assembly GCF_041296265.1 of Equus caballus. Lineage (NCBI taxonomy): Eukaryota > Metazoa > Chordata > Mammalia > Perissodactyla > Equidae > Equus > Equus caballus. Next base: position 4,170,533 of record NW_027222395.1, read on the forward strand.
GTTTTGGCGAGTCGAGTTGGTGGTTCCGGCGTGCTCGGCAGGTGCTTCCGGCGTCATTGTCATGTGGTTCCGGCATGTCTGAGAGGTGGTTCCGGCATGCCCGGCAGGTGGTTCCGGAGTGTCTGTCGAGTGGTTCTGGAGCCAGCCCGGCAGGTGATTCCGAAGAGTTCACCAAATCGTTGTGGCGTAGCCGGCAGGTGATTTTGGCGTGTCTGGAATGTGGTTCTGGCTAGTTGAGCAGGTGGATCAGGCGTGCTCGCCAGGGGGTTCAGGCGGGTCTGGCAGGTGGTTTCGGTCTGTTCGGGGAGTGGTTCCGGCATCTCAGGCACATGGTTCTGGCACGTCTGAGAGGTGGTTGCGGCCGGCCCGACAGGTGTTTCTGGAGTGTCCGCCAAGTGGTTCTGGCGTAGCTGAAAGGTGATGTTGGCGGGACCGGTAGGTGGTTCCAGCCAGCCCGGCAGGTGATTCCGGAGTATCTGCCACGTGGTTCAGGCGTAGCCGGCAGGTGATTTTGGTGTGTCCAGCAGGTGGTTCCGGCGAGCTCAGCAGGTGGTACCGGCGCGTCCGGTACATGGTTCTGGCACGTCTGAGAGATGGTTCCGGCATGCCCGGCAGGTGATTCCGGAGTGTCCGGCATGTGGTTCTGGCACCTCTGAGAGGTGGTTCCGGCATGCCCGGCAGGTGATTCCGGAGTGTTCGCCAACTGGTTCTGGCGTAGCCGGCATTTCATATTGCATGTCCGGCGGTGGTTCCGGCGAGTCGAGCCGGTGGTTCCGGCCTAGCCGGCAGTTGATTTTGGCGTGTCCACTAGGTGGTTCTGGGGAGTGGATCAGCTGGTTCCGGCATACTCGGCAGGTGGTCCCGGCGTGTCCAGAACATGGTTCTGGCAAGTCTGAGAGGTGGTTCCGGCACGCCCAACAGGTGATTCCGGAGCGTCCGCCAAGTGTTTCTGGCGTACCCGGTAGGTGATTTGGCATGTCCGACAGGTGTTTCTTGTAAGTCGAGCAGGTGGCTCAGGCATGCTCAGCTGCTGCTTCCGGCGTCTCTGGCACGTGGTTCTGGTGTGTCTGAGAGCTGGTTCTGGCATGTCCGGCAGATGATTCCGGAGTGTCCACCAAGTGGTTCTGGTATACCTGGAAGGTGATTTTGGCGTGTCAGGAAGCTCGTGCCAGCTAGTTGAGCAGGTGGATCAGGCGTGCTCGCCAGGGGTTTCTGGCGGGTCTGGCAGGTGGTTTCGGACTGTTCGGGGAGTGGTTCCGGCATCTCAGGCACATGGTTCTGGCACGTCTGAGAGGTGGTTCCGGCCGGCCTGACAGGTGTTTCCGGAGTGTCCGCCAAGTGGTTCTGGCGTAGGTGAAAGGTGATGTTGGCGTGACCGGCAGGTCATTCCAGCCAGCCCGGCAGGTGATTCCGGAGTGTCTGCCGAGTGGTTCTGGCGTAGCCGGCAGGTGATTTTGGTGTGTCCAGCGGGTGGTTTTGGCGAGTCGAGCAGGTGCCTCTGTCGTGCTCGGCAGGTGCTTCCGGTGTCATTGGCATGTGGTTCCGGCATGTCTGAGAGGTGATTCCGCCATGCCCGGCAGGTGATTCCGGAGTGTCCGGCATGTGGTTCTGGCACCTCTGAGAGGTGGTTCCGGCATGCCCGGCAGGTGGTTCCGGAGTGTCTGCCGAGTGGTTCTGGCGTAGTCGGCAGGTGATTCTGGCGTGTCCAGCAGGTGGTTCTGGGGAGTGGATCAGGTGGTTCCGGCATACTCGGCAGGTGGTACCGGCGTGTCCAGAACATGGTTCTGGGAAGTCTGAGAGGTGGTTCCGGCATGCCCCACAGGTGATTCCGGAGTGTTCGCCAAGTGGTTCTGGCGTAGCCAGCAGGTCATTTTGCATGTCCGGCGGTGGTTCCGGCAAGTCGAGCCGGTGGTTCCGGCGTGTCCAGCAGGTGTTTCCGGGCTGTCCGGCAGGTGGTTCTGGCGTGTCCGGCACGAGGTTCTGGCACGTCTGAGATTTGGTTCCGGCATGCCCCAATGGTGATTCCCGAGTGTCTGGCATGTGGTTCTGGCACCTCTGAGAGGTGGTTCCGGCATTCACGGCAGGTGATACCGGAGTCTCCGGCATTTGGTTCGGGCACCTCTGAGAGGTGGTTCCTGAATGCCTGGCCTGTGATTCCGGAGTGTCTGCCGAGTGGTTCTGGCGTAGCCGGCAGTTGATTTTGGCGTGTCCACTAGGTGGTTCTGGAGAGTGGATCAGCTGGTTCCGGCATACTCGGAAGGTGGTACCGGCGTGTCCAGAACATGGTTCTGGCATGTCTGAGAGGAGGTTCCGGCATGCCCGACAGGTGATTCCGGAGCGTCCGCCAAGTGTTTCTGGCGTTCCCGGCAGGTGATTTTGGCATGTCCGACAGGTGTATCTTGCGAGTCGAGCAGGTGGTTCTGGCGTGCTCGGCAGGTGCTTCCGGTGTCATTGGCATGTGGTTCCGGCATGTCTGAGAGGTGGTTCCGGCATGCCAGGCAGGTGGTTCCGGAGAGTCTGCCGAGTGGTTCTGGAGCCAGCCCGGCAGGTGATTCCGAAGATTTCACCAAATGGTTGTGGGGTAGCCGGCAGGTGATTTTGGTGTGTCCAGCGGGTGGTTTTGTCGAGTTGAGCAGGTGGTTCTGTCGTGCTCAGCAGGTGCTTCCGGTGTCATTGGCATGTGGTTCTGGCATGTCTGAGAGGTGGTTCCGCCATGCCCGGCAGGTTATTCCGGAGTGTTCGCCAAGTGGTTCTGGCGTAGCTGGCAGGTGATTTTGGCATGTCCAGGAGCTGGTTCCGGCGAGCTCGGCAGGTGGTACCAGCGTGTCCGGAACTTGGTTCTGGCACGTCTGAGAGATGGTTCCGGCATGCCAGGCAGGTGATTCCGGAGTGTCCGGCATGTGGTTATGGCACCTCTGAGAGGTGGTTCCGGCATGCCCGGCAGGTGATTCCGGAGTGTCCGGCATGTGGTTCTGGCAAGTCTGAGAGGCGGTTCCGGCATGCCCGACAGGTGATTCCGGAGTGTTCGCCAAGTGGCTCTGGCGTAGCCGGCAGGTCATTTTGCGTGTCCGGCGGTGGTTCCGGCGAGTCGAACCGGTGGTTCCGGCGTGTCCGGCAGGTGGTTCTGGCGTGACCGGCACGAGGTTCTGGCACGTCTGAGAGTTGGTTCCGGCATGCCCGACAGGTGATTCCGGAGTGTCCGCCACGTGGTTCTGGCATACCCGGCAGGAGATTTTGGCGTGTCTAGCAGGTGTTTCTCCCAAGTCGAGCATTTGGCTCAGGCATGCTCAGGAGGTGCTTCCGGCGTGTCTGGCACGTGGTTCTGGTGTGTCTGAGAGCTGGTTCTGGCATGTCCAGCAGATGATTCCGGAGTGTCCACCAAGTGGTTGTGGCATACCCGGCAGGTGATTTTAGCGTGTCAGGTAGGTGGTTCCAGCGAGTCGAGTAGGTGGTTCCGGCGGGCACGGCAGGTGGTTCAGGCGGGTCTGGCAGGTGGTTTCGGTCTTTTCGGGGTGTGGTTCCGGCATCTCAGGCACATGGTTCTGGCACGTCTAAGAGGTGGTTCCGGCCGGCCCTACAGGTGTTTCCGGAGTGTCCGCCAAGTGGTTCCGGCGTAGCTGAAAGGTCATGTTGGCGTGACCGGCATGTGGTTCCAGCCAGCCCGGCAGGTGATTCTGGAGTGTCTGCTGAATGGTTCTGGAGTAGCCGGCAGCTGATTTTGGCGTGTCCAGCAGGTCGTTCCGGCGAGCTCGGCAGGTGCTTCCGGTGTCATTGGCATGTGGTTCCGCCATGCCCGGCAGGTGATTCCGGAGTGTTCGCCAAGTGGTTCTGGCGTAGCCGGCAGGTGATTTTGCATGTCCGGCAATGGTTCCGGCGAGTCGAGCCGGTGGTTCCGGCATGTCCAGCAGGTGGTTCCGGCATGCCCGGCAGGTGATTCCGGAGTGTCCGGCATGTGGTTCTGGCACCTCTGAGAGGTGGTTCCGGAATGCCTGGCATGTGATTCCCGAGTGACTGCCGAGTGGTTCTGGCGTAGCCGGCAGGTGATTTTGGCGTGTCCAGCAGGTGGTTCCCCCGAGCTCGGCAGGTGGTTCCGGCATGTCCGGAACATGGTTCTGGCAAATCTGAGAGATGGTTCCGGCATGCGCGGCAGGTGATTCCGGAGTGTCTGCTGAATGGTTCTGGCGTAGCCGGCAGGTGATTTTGGCGTGTCCAGCATGTGGTTTCGGCGAGCTCGGCAGGTGGTACCGGCGTGTCCGGAACATGGTTCTGGCACGTCTGACAGATGGTTCCGGCATGCCCGGCAGGTGATTCCGGAGTGTCCGGCATGTGGTTCTGGCACCTCTGAGAGGTGGTTCCGGCATGCCCGGCAGGTGGTTCCGGAGTGTCTGCCGAGTGGTTCTGGCGTAGCCGGCAGGTGATTCTGGGGTGTCCAGCAGGTGGTTCTGGGGAGTGGATCAGGTGGTTCCGGCATACTCGGCAGGTGGTAGTGGTGTGTCCGGAACATGGTTCTGGCAAGTCTGAGAGGTGGTTCCGGCATGCCCCGCAGCTGATTCCGGAGTGTCCAGCATGTGGTTCTGGCACCTCTGAGAGGTGGTTCCGGCATGCCCGGGAGGTGATACCGGAGTTGCCGGCATGTGGTTCTGGCACCTCTGAGAGGTGGTTCCGGCATGCCCGTCAGGTGATTCCGGAGTGTTCGCCAACTGGTTCCGGCGTGCTCGGCAGGTGGTTCAGGCGGGTCTGGCAGGTGGTTTCGGTCTGTTCGGGGAGTGGTTCCGGCATCTCAGGCACATGGTTCTGGCACGTCTGATAGGTGGTTCCGGCCGGCCCGACAGGTGTTTCCATGGTGTCCGCCAAGTGGTTCTGGCATAGCTGGCAGGTGATGTTTGCGGGACCGGCAGGTGGTTCCAGCCAGCCTGGCATGTGATTCCGAAGATTTCACCAAATGGTTGTGGCCTAGCCGGCAGGTGATTTTGGCGTGTCCAGCAGGTGGTTTTGGCGAGTCGAGCAGGTGGTTCTGGCGTGCTCGGCAGGTGCTTCCGGTGTCATTGGCATGTGGTTTTGGCATGTCTGAGAGGTGGTTCTGACATGCCCGGCATGTGGTTCCGGAGTGTCTGACGAGTGGTTCTGGAGCAAGCCCAGCAGGTGATTCCGAAGAGTTCACCAAATGGTTGTGGCGTAGCCGGCAGGTGATTTTGGCGTGTCAGGAAATTGGTTCCGGCTAGTTGAGCAGGTGGATCAGGCATGCTCGCCAGGGTGTTCAGGCGGGTCTGGCAGGTGGTTTCGGTCTGTTCGGGGAGTGGTTCCGGCATCTCAGGCACATGGTTCTGGCACGTCTGAGACGTGGTTCTGGCCGGCGGGAGAGGTGTTTCCGGAGTGTCCGCCAAGTGGTTCTGGCGTAGCTGAAAGGCGACATTGGCGTGACCGGTAGGTGGATCCAGCCAGCCCGGCAGGTGATTCCGGAGTGTCTGCCGTGTGGTTCTGGCGTAGCTGGCAGGTGATTTTGGCGTGTCCAGCAGGTGGTTCCGGCGAGATCGGCAGGTGGTACCAGCGTGTCCGGAACATGGTTCTGGCACGGCTGAGAGATGGTTCCGTCATGCCCGGCAGGTGAATCCGGAGTGTCCGGCATGTGGTTCTGGCACCTCTGAGATGTGGTTCCCCCATGCCCGGCAGGTGATTCCGGAGTGTTCGGCATGTGGTTCTGGCACCTCTGAGAGGTGGTTCCGGCATGCCCGGCAGGTGGTTCCGGAGTGTCTGCCTAGTGGTTCTGGCGTAGTCGGCAGGTGATTCTGGCGTGTCCAGCAGGTGGTTCTGGGGAGTGGATCAGGTGGTTCCGGCATTCTCGGCAGGTGGTACCGGCGTGTCCGGAACATGGTTCTGGCAAGTCTGAGAGGCGGTTCCGGCATGCCTGACAGGTGATTCCGGAGTGTTCGCCCAGTGGTTCTGGCGTAGCCGGCAGGTCATTCCGCGAGTCAAGCCGGTGGTTCCGGTGTGTCCGGCAGGTGGTTCTGGCGTGACCGGCACGAGGTTCTGGCACGTCTGAGAGTTGGTTCCGGCATGCCCGACAGGTGATTCCGGAGTGTCCGCCACGTGGTTCTGGCGTACCCGGCAGGTGATTTTGGCGTGTCTGGCAGCTGTTTCTTGCAAGTCGAGCATTTGGCTCAGGCATGCTCAGCAGGTGCTTCCGGCGTGTCTGGCACGTGGTTCTGGTGTGTCTGAGAGCTGGTTCTGGCATGTCTGGCAGATGATTCCGGAGTGTCCACCAAGTGGTTGTGGCATACCCGGCAGGTGATTTTAGCGTGTCAGGTAGGTGGTTCCAGTGAGTCGAGTAGGTGGTTCCGGCGTGCTCGGCAGGTGGTTCAGGCGGGTCTGGCAGGTGGTTTCGGTCTGTTCGGGGAGTGGTTCCGGCATCTCAGGCACATGGTTCTGGCACGTCTTTTAGGTGGTTCCGGCCGGCCCGACAGGTGTTTCCATGGTGTCCGCCACGTGGTTCTGGCATAGCTGGCAGGTGATGTTGGCGTGACCGGCAGGTGGTTCCAGCCAGCCTTGCATGTGATTCCGAAGAGTTCACCAAATGGTTGTGGCCTAGCCGGCAGGTGATTTTGGCGTGTCCAGCAGGTGGTTTTGGCGAGTCAAGCAGGTTGTTCTGGCGTGCTCGGCGGGTGCTTCAGGTGTCATTAGCATGTGGTTCCGGCATGTCTGAGAGGTGGTTCCGCCATGCCCGGCAGGTGATTCCGGAGTGTTCGCCAAGTGGTTCTGGCGTAGCCGGCAGGTGATTTTGCATGTCCGGCAATGGTTCCGGCGAGTCGAGCCGGTGGTTCCGGCATGTCCGGCACGTGGTTCCGGCATGACCGGCAGGTGAAACCGGAGTGTTCGCCAAGTGGTTCTGGCGTAGCCGGCAGGTGATTTTGCATGTCCGGCAATGGATCCGGCGAGTCGAGCCGGTGGTTCCGGAATGTCCGGCAGGTGGTTCCGGCATGTCCGGCAGGTGGTTCTGGCATGTCCAGCACGTGGTTCCAGCATGCCCGGCAGGTGATTCCGGAGTGTCCGGCATGTGGTTCTGGAACCTCTGAGAGGTGGTTCCGGCATGCCCGGCAGGTGATACCGGAGTCTCCGTCATTTGGTTCTGGCACCTCTGAGAGGCGGTTCCGGAATGCCTGTCATGTGATTCCGGAGTGTCTGCCGAGTGGTTCTGGCGTAGCCGGCAGTTGATTTTGGCGTGTCCACTAGGTGGTTCTGGGGAGTGGATCAGCTGGTTCTGGCATACTCGGCAGGTGGTACCGGCGTGTCCAGAACTTGGTTCTGGCAAGTCTGAGAGGTGGTTCCGGCACGCCCGACGGGTGATTCCGGAGCGTCCGCCAAGTGTTTCTGGCGTACCCGGCGGGTGATTTTCGCCTGTCCGACAGGTGTATCTTGCGAGTCAAGCAGGTGGCTGAGGCATGCTCAGCTGGTGCTTCCGGCGTCTCTGGCACGTGGTTCTGGTGTGTCTGAGAGCTGGTTCTGGCATGTCCGGCAGATGATTCCGGAGTGTCCACCAAGTGGTTCTGGTATACCTGGAAGGTGATTTTGGCGTGTCAGGAAGGTGGTTCCGGCTAGTTGAGCAGGTGGATCAGGCGTGCTCGACAGGGGGTTCAGGCGGGTCTGGCAGGTGGTTTCGGTCTGTTCGGGGAGTGGTTCCGGCGTCTCAGGCACATGGTTCTGGCACGTCTGATAGGTGGTTCTGGCCGGCCCGACAGGTGTTTCCGGAGTGTCATCCAAGTGGTTCTGGCGTAGGTGAAAGGTGATGTTGGCGTGACCGACAGGTGGTTCCAGCCAGACCGGCAGGTGATTCCGGAGTGTCTGCCGAGTGGTTCTGGCGTAGCCGGCAGGTGATTTTGGCGTGTCCAGCAGGTGGTTTTGGCGAGTCGAGCAGGTGGTTCTGGCGTGCTCGGCAGGTGCTTCCTGTGTCATCGGCATGTGGCTCCGGCATGTCTGAGAGGTGGTTCCGCCATGCCCGGCAGGTGATTCCGGAGTGTTCCCCAAGTGGTTCTGGCATAGCCGGCAGGTGATTTTGCATGTCCGGCAATGGTTCCGGCGAGTCGAGCAGCTGGTTCCGGCATGTCCGGCAGGTGGTTCCGGCATGCCCGGCAGGTGATTCCTGAGTGTCCGGCAGGTGATACCGGAGTGTCCGGCATTTGGTTCTGGCACCTCTGAGAGGTGGTTCCGGAATGCCTGGCATGTGATTCCGGAGTGTCTGCCGATTTGTTCTGGCGTAGTCCAGGTGGTTCTGGGGAGTGGATCAGGTGGTTCCGGCATACTCGGCAGGTGGTACCGGCGTGTCAGGAACATGGTTCTGGCAAGTCTGAGAGGTGGTTCTGGCATGCCCGACAGGTGATTCTGGAGTGTTCGCCAAGTGCTTCTGGCGTAGCCGACATGTCATTTTGCATGTCCGGCGGTGGTTCCGGCGAGTCGAGCCGGTGGTGCCGGCGTGTCCAGCAGGTGTTTCTGGTCTGTCCGGCAAGTGGTTCTGGCGTGTCCGGCACGAGGTTCTGGCACGTCTGAGAGTTGGTTCCAGCAAGCCCGGCAGGTGATTCCGAAGAGTTCACCAAATGGTTGTGGCGTAGCCGGCAGGTGATTTTGGCGTGTCCAGCAGGTGCTTTTGGCGAGTCGAGCAGGTGGTTCTGGCATGCACGGCTGGTGCTTCCGGTGTCATTGGCATGTGGTTCCGGCATGTCTGAGAGGTGGTTCCGGCATGCCCGGCAGGTGGTTCCGGAGAGTCTGCCGAGTGGTTCTGGAGCCAGCCCGGCAGGCGATTCCGAAGAGTTCACCAAATGGTTGTGGCGTAGCCGGCAGGTGATTTTGGCGTGTCAGGAAGGTGGTTCCAGGTAGTTGAGCAGGCGGATCAGGCGTGCTCGCCAGTGGGTTCAGGCGGGTCTTGCTGGTGGTTTCGGTCTGTTCGGGGAGTGGTTCCGGCGTCTCAGGCACATGGTTCTGGCACGTCTGATAGGTGGTTCTGGCCGGCCCGACAGGTGTTTCCGGAGTGTCATCCAAGTGGTTCTGGCGTAGGTGAAAGGTGATGTTGGCGTGACCGACAGGTGGTTCCAGCCAGACCGGCAGGTGATTCCGGAGTGTCTGCCGAGTGGTTCTGGCGTAGCCGGCAGGTGATTTTGGCGTGTCCAGCAGGTGGTTTTGGCGAGTCGAGCAGGTGGTTCTGGCGTGCTCGGCAGGTGCTTCCTGTGTCATCGGCATGTGGCTCCGGCATGTCTGAGAGGTGGTTCCGCCATGCCCGGCAGGTGATTCCGGAGTGTTCCCCAAGTGGTTCTGGCATAGCCGGCAGGTGATTTTGCATGTCCGGCAATGGTTCCGGCGAGTCGAGCAGCTGGTTCCGGCATGTCCGGCAGGTGGTTCCGGCATGCCCGGCAGGTGATTCCGGAGTGTCCGGCATGTGGTTCTGGCACCTCTGAGAGGTGGTTCCGGCATGCCCGGCAGGTGGTTCCGGCGTGTCTGCCGAGTGGTTCTGGCGTAGTCGGCAGGTGATTGTGGCGTGTCCAGCAGGTGGTACTGAGGAGTGGATCAGGTGGTTCCGGCATACTCTGCAGGTGGTACCGGCGTGTCCGGAACATGGTTCTGGCACGTCTGAGAGGTGGTTCCGGCCGGCCCGACAGGTGTTTCCATGGTGTCCGCCAAGTGGTTCTGGCATAGCCGGCAGGTGATGTTGGCGTGACCAGCAGGTGGTTCCAGCAAGCCCGGCAGGTGATTCCGAAGATTTCACCAAATGGTTGTGGCGTAGCCGGCAGGTGATTTTGGCGTGTCCAGCAGGTGGTTTTTGCGAGTCGAGCAGGTGGTTCTGGCGTGCTCGGCAGGTGCTTCCGGTGTCATTGGCATGTGGTAACGGCATGTCTGAGAGGTGGTTCCGGCATGCCCGGCAGGTGGTTCCGAAGAGTTCACCAAATGGTTGCGGCGTAGCAGGCAGTTGCTTTTGGCGTGTCAGGAAGGTGGTTCCGGCTAGTTGAGCAGGTGGATCAGGCGTGCTTGCCAGGGTGTTCATGCGGGTCTGGCAGGTGGTTTCGGTCTGTTCGGGGAGTGGTTCCGGCATCTCAGGCACATGGTTCTGGCACGTCTGAGAGGTGGTTCCGGCCGGCCGGAGAGGTGTTTCCGGAGTGTCCGCCAAGTGGTTCTGGCGTAGGTGAAAGGCGACGTTGGCGTGACCGGTAGGTGGTTCAAGCCAGCCCGGCAGGTGATTCCGGAGTGTCTGCCGTGTGGTTCTGGCGTAGCTGGCAGGTGATTTTGACGTGTCCAGCAGGTGGTTCCGGCGAGATCGGCAGGTGGTACCAGCGTGTCCGGAACATGGTTCTGGCACGGCTGAGAGATGGTTCCGTCATGCCTGGCAGGTGAATCCGGAGTGTCCGGCATGTGGTTCTGGCACCTCTGAGATGTGGTTCCCCCATGCCCGGCAGGTGATTCCGGAGTGTTCGGCATGTGGTTCTGGCACCTCTGAGAGTTGGTTCCAGAATGCCCGGCAGGTGGTCCCGGAGTGTCTGCCTAGTGGTTCTGGCGTAGTCGGCAGGTGATTCTGGCGTGTCCAGCAGGTGGTTCTGGGGAGTGGATCAGGTGGTTCCGGCATTCTCGGCAGGTGGTACCGGCGTGTCCGGAACATGGTTCTGGCAAGTCTGAGAGGCGGTTCCGGCATGCCCGACAGGTGATTCCGGAGTGTTCGCCAAGTGGTTCTGGCGTAGCCGGCAGGTCATTTTGCATGTCCGGCGGTGGTTCCACGAGTCGAGCCGGTGGTTCCGGTGTGTCCGGCAGGTGGTTCTGGCGTGACCGGCACGAGGTTCTGGCACGTCTGAGAGTTGGTTCCGGCGTGCCCGACAGGTGATTCCGGAGTGTCCGCCACGTGGTTCTGGCGTACCCGGCAGGTGATTTTGGCGTGTCTGGCAGGTGTTTCTTGCAAGTCGAGCATTTGGCTCAGGCATGCTCAGCAGGTGCTTCCGGCGTGTCTGGCAGGTGGTTCTGGTGTGTCTGAGAGCTGGTTCTGGCATGTCTGGCAGATGATTCCGGAGTGTCCACCAAGTGGTTGTGGCATACCCGGCAGGTGATTTTAGCGTGTCAGGTAGGTGGTTCCAGCGAGTCGAGTTGGTGGTTCCGGCGTGCTCGGCAGGTGGTTCAGGCGGGTCTCGCAGGTGGTTTTGGTCTGTTCGGGGAGTGGTTCCGGCATCTCAGGCACATGGTTCTGGCACGTCTGATAGGTGGTTCCGGCCGGCCCGACAGGTGTTTCCATGGTGTCCGCCAAGTGGTTCTGGCATAGCTGGAAGGTGATGTTGGCGTGACCGGCAGGTGGTTCCAGACAGCCCGGCAGGTGATTCCGAAGTGTTCACCAAATGCTTGTGGAGTAGCCGGAAGTTGATTTTGGCATGTCCAGCAGGTGGTTTTGGCGATTCGAGCAGGTGGTTCTGGCGTGCTCGGCAGGTGCTTCCGGTGTCATCGGCATGTGGTTCCGGCATGTCTGAGAGGTGGTACAGCCATCCCCGGCAGGTGATTCCGGAGTGTTCCCCAAGTGGTTCTGGCATAGCCGGCAGGTGATTTTGCATGTCCGGCAATGGTTCCGGCGAGTCGAGCCGGTGGTTCCGGCATGTCCGGCAGGTGATTCCGGCATGTCCAGCAGGTGGTTCTGAGAAGTGGATCAGGTGGTTCCGGCAGGCACGGCAGGTGATTCCGGAGTGTCCGGCATGTGATTCTGTCACCTCTGAGAGTTTGCTCTGGCATGCCCGGCAGGTGATACCACAGTGTCCGGCATTTGGTTCTGGCACCTCTGACAGGTGGTTCCGGGATGCCTGGCATGTGATTCCGGAGTGTCTGCCGAGTGGTTCTGGCGAGTCCAGCAGGTGTTTCCGGTCTTTCTGGCAGGTGGTTCTGGCGTGTCCGGCACGAGGTTCTGGCACGTCTGAGAGTTGGTTCCGGCATGCCCGACAGGTGATTCCGGAGTGTCTGCCACGTGGTTCTGGCGTACCCGGCAGGTGATTTTGGCGTGTCTGGCAGGTGTTTCTTGCAAGTCGAGCATGTGGCTCAGGCATGATCAGCAGGTGCATCCGGCCTGTCCGGCACGTGGTTCTGGTGTGTCTGAGAGCTGGTTCTGGCATGTCCGGCAGATTATTCCGGAGTGTCCACCAAGTGGTTGTGGCATACCCGGCAGGTGATTTTAGCGTGTCAGGTAGGTGGTTCCGGCGAGTCGAGTTGGTGGTTCCGGCGTGCTTGGCAGGTGGTTCAGGCGGGTCTGGCAGGTGGTTTCGGTCTGTTCGGGGTGTGGTTCCGGCATCTCAGGCACATGGTTCTGGCACGTCTGATAGGTGGTTCCGGCCAGCCCGACAGGTGTTTCCATGGTGTCCGCCAAGTGGTTCTGGCATAGCAGGCAGGTGACGTTGGCGTGACCGGCAGGTGATTCCAGCCAGCCCGGCAGGTGATTCCGAAGTTTTCACCAAATGGTTGTGGCGTAGCCGGAATCTGATTTTTGCATGTCCAGCAGGTGGTTTTGGCGAGTCGAGCAGGTGGTTCAGGCGTGCTCGGCAGGTGCTTCCGGTGTCATTGGCATGTGGTTCCGGCATGTCTGAGAGGTGGTTCCGCCATGCCCGGCAGGTGATTCCGGAGTGTTCGACAAGTGGTTCTGGCGTAGCCGGCAGGTGATTTTGCAAGGCCGGCAATGGTTCCGGCGAGTCGAGCCGGTGGTTCCGGCATGTCCGGCAGGTGGTTCCGGCATGCCCGGCAGATGATTCCGCAGTCTCCGTCATTTGGTTCTGGCACCTCTGAGAAGTGGTTCAGGCATGCCCGACAGGTGATTCCGGAGTGTTTGCCAAGTGGCTCTGGCGTAGCCGGCAGGTCATTTTGCGTGTCCGGCGGTGGTTCCGGCGAGTCGAGCCGGTGGTTCCGGCGTAGCCGGCAGTTGCTCTTGGCGTGTCCACTAGGTGGTTCTGGGGAGTGGATCAGCTGGTTCCGGCATACTCGGCAGGTGGAACCAGCGTGTCCAGAACATGGTTCTGGCAAGTCTGAGAGGTGGTTCCGGCACGCCCGACAGTGATTCCGGAGCATCCGCCAAGTGTTTCTGGCGTACCCGGCAGGTGATTTTGGCATGTCCGACAGGTGTTTCTTGCGAGTCGAGCAGGTGGCTCAGGCATGCTCAGCTGGTGCTTCCGGCGTCTCTGGCACGTGGTTCTGGTGTGTCTGAGAGCTGGTTCTGGCATGTGCGGCAGATGATTCCGGAGTGTCCACCAAGTGGTTCTGGTATACCTGGCAGGTGATTTTGGCGTGTGAGGAAGGTGGTTCCGGCTAGTTGAGCAGGTGGATCAGGCGTGCTCGCCAGGGGGTTCATGCGGGTCTGGCAGGTGGTTTCGGTCTGTTCGGGGAGTGGTTCCGGCATCTCAGGCACATGGTTCTGGCACGTCTGAGAGGTGGTTCCGGCCGGCCGGAGAGGTGTTTCCGGAGTGTCCGCCAAGTGGTTCTGGCGTAGGTGAAAGGCGACGTTGGCGTGACCGGTAGGTGGTTCCAGCCAGCCCGGAGGTGATTCCAGAGTGTCTGCGGTGTGGTACTGGCGTAGCTGGCAGGTGATTTTGGCGTGTCCAGCAGGTGGTTCCGGCGAGATCGGCAGGTGGTACCAGCGTGTCCGGAACATGGTTCTGGCACGGCTGAGAGATGGTTCCGTCATGCCCGGCAGGTGAATCCGGAGTGTCCGGCATGTGGTTCTGGCACCTCTGAGATGTGGTTCCCCCATGCCCGGCAGGTGATTCCGGAGTGTTCGGCATGTGGTTCTGGCACCTCTGAGAGGTGGTTCCAGCATGCCCGGCAGGTGGTTCCGGAGTGTCTGCCTAGTGGTTCTGGCGTAGTCGGCAGGTGATTCTGGCGTGTCCAGCAGGTGGTTCTGGGGAGTGGATCAGGTGGTTCCGGCATTCTCGGCAGGTGGTACCGGCGTGTCGGGAACATGGTTCTGGCAAGTCTGAGATGCGGTTCCGGCATGCCCGACAGGTGATTCCGGAGTGTTCGCCAAGTGATTCTGGCGTAGCCGTCAGGTCATTTTGCATGTCCGGCGGTGGTTCCGTGAGTCGAGCCGGTGGTTCCGGTGTGTCCGGCAGGTGGTTCTGGCGTGACCGGCACGAGGTTCTGGCACGTCTGAGAGTTGGTTCCGGCGTGCCCGACAGGTGATTCCGGAGTGTCCGCCACGTGGTTCTGGCGTACCCGGCAGGTGATTTTGGCGTGTCTGGCAGGTGTTTCTTGCAAGTCGAGCATTTGGCTCAGGCATGCTCAGCAGGTGCTTCCGGCGTGTCTGGCAGGTGGTTCTGGTGTGTCTGAGAGCTGGTTCTGGCATGTCTGGCAGATGATTCCGGAGTGTCCACCAAGTGGTTGTTTCATACCCGGCAGGTGATTTTAGCGTGTCAGGTAGGTGGTTCCGGCGAGTCGAGTAGGTGGTTCCGGCGTGCTCGGCAGGTGGTTCAGGCGGGTCTGGCAGGTGGTTTCGGTCTGTTCGGGGAGTGGTTCCGGCATCTCAGGCACATGGTTCTGGCACGTCTGATAGGTGGTTCCGGCCGGCCCGACAGGTGTTTCCATGGTGTCCGCCAAGTGGTTCTGGCATAGCTGGCAGGTGATGTTGGCGTGACCGGCAGGTGGTTCCAGACAGCCCGGCAGGTGATTCCGAAGTGTTCACCAAATGCTTGTGGAGTAGCCGGAAGTTGATTTTGGCATGTCCAGCAGGTGGTTTTGGCGAGTCGAGCAGGTGGTTCTGGCGTGCTCGGCAGGTGCTTCCGGTGTCATCGGCATGTGGTTCCGGCATGTCTGAGAGGTGGTTCAGCCATCCCCGGCAGGTGATTCCGGAGTGTTCCCCAAGTGGTTCTGGCATAGCCAGCAGGTGATTTTGCATGTCCGGCAATGGTTCCGGCGAGTCGAGCCGGTGGTTCCGGCATGCCCGGCAGGTGATTCCGGAGTGTCCGGCATGTGGTTCTGGCACCTCTGAGAGGTGGTTCCGGCATGCCCGGCAGGTGGTTCCGGCGTGTCTGCCGAGTGGTTCTGGCGTAGTCGGCAGGTGATTGTGGCGTGTCCAGCAGGTGGTTCTGAGGAATGGATCAGGTGGTTCCGGCATACTCTGCAGGTGGTACCGGCGTGTCCGGAACATGGTTCTGGCAAGTCTGAGAGGCGGTTCCGGCCTGCCCGGCAGGTGATTCCGGAGTGTTCGCCAAGTGGTTCTGGCGTTGCCGGCAGGTCATTTTGCATGTCCGGCGGTGGTTCCGCGAGTCGAGCCGGTGGTTCCGGTGTGTCCGGCAGGTGGTTCTGGCGTGACCGGCACGAGGTTCTGGCACGTCTGAGAGTTGGTTCCGGCATGCCCGACAGGTGATTCCGGAGTGTCCGCCACGTGGTTCTGGCGTACCCGGCAGGTGATTTTGGCGTGTCTGGCAGGTGTTTCTTGCAAGTCGAGCATTTGGCTCAGGCATGCTCAGCAGGTGCTTCCGGCGTGTCTGGCAGGTGGTTCTGGTGTGTCTGAGAGCTGGTTCTGGCATGTCTGGCAGATGATTCCGGAGTGTCCACCAAGTGGTTGTGGCATACCCAGCAGGTGATTGTAGCGTGTCAGGTAGGTGGTTCCAGCGAGTCGAGTAGGTGGTTCCGGCGTGCTCGGCAGGTGGTTCAGGCGGGTCTGGCAGGTGGTTTCGGTCTGTTCGGGGAGTGGTTCCGGCATCTCAGGCACATGGTTCTGGCACGTCTGATAGGTGGATCCGGCCGGCCCGACAGGTGTTTCCATGGTGTCCGCCAAGTGGTTCTGGCATAGCTGACAGGTGATGTTGGCGTGACCGGCAGGTGGTTCCAGCCAGCCTGGCATGTGATTCTGAAGAGTTCACCAAATGGTTGTGGCCTAGCCGGCAGGTGATTTTGGCGTGTCCAGCAGGTGGTTTTGGCGAGTCAAGCAGGTGGTTCTGGCGTGCTCGGCGGGTGCTTCAGGTGTCATTAGCATGTGGTTCCGGCATGTCTGAGAGGTGGTTCCGCCATGCCCGGCAGGTGATACCGGAGTGTTCGCCAAGTGGTTCTGGCGTAGCCGGCAGGTGATTTTGCATGTCCGGCAATGGATCCGGCGAGTCGAGCCGGTGGTTCTGGAATGTCCGGCAGGTGGTTCCGGCATGTCCGGCAGGTGGTTCCGGCATGTCCAGCACGTGGTTCCAGCATGCCCGGCAGGTGATTCCGGAGTGTCCGGCATGTGGTTCTGGAACCTCTGAGAGGTGGTTCCGGCATGCACGGCAGGTGATACCGGAGTCTCCGGCATTTGTTTCTGGCACCTCTGAGAGGTGGTTCCGGAATGCCTGTCATGTGATTCCGGAGTGTCTGCCGAGTGGTTCTGGCGTAGCCGGCAGTTGATTTTGGAGTGTCCACTAGGTGGTTCTGGGGAGTGGATCAGCTGGTTCTGGCATACTCGGCAGGTGGTACCGGCGTGTCCAGAACTTGGTTCTGGCAAGTCTGAGAGGTGGTTCCGGCACGCCCGACAGGTGATTCCGCAGCGTCCGCCAAGTGTTTCTGGCGTACCCGGCGGGTGATTTTCGCCTGTCCGACAGGTGTATCTTGCGAGTCAAGCAGGTGGCTGAGGCATGCTCAGTTGGTGCTTCCGGCGTCTCTGGCACGTGGTTCTGGTGTGTCTGAGAGCTGGTTCTGGCATGTCCGGCAGATGATTCCGGAGTGTACACCAAGTGGTTCTGGTATACCTGGCAGGTGATTTTGGCGTGTCAGGAAGGTGGTTCCGGCTAGTTGAGCAGGTGGATCAGGCGTGCTCGACAGGGGGTTCAGGCGGGTCTGGCAGGTGGTTTCGGTCTGTTCGGGGAGTGGTTCCGGCATCTCAGGCACATGGTTCTGGCACGTCTGAGAGGTGGTTCTGGCCGGCCCGACAGGTGTTTCCGGAGTGTCCTCCAAGTGGTTCTGGCGTAGGTGAAAGGTGATGTTGGCGTGACCGACAGGTGGTTCCAGCCAGACCGGCAGGCGATTCTGGAGTATCTGCCGAGTGGTTCTGGCGTAGCCGGCAGGTGATTTTGGCGTGTCCAGCGGGTGGTTTTGGCAAGTCAAGCAGGTGGTTCTGGCGTGCTCGGCAGGTGCTTCTGGTGTCATTGGCATGCGGTTCCGGCATGTCTGAGAGGTGGTTCCGCCATGCCCGGCAGGTGATTCCGGAGTGTTCGCCAAGTGGTTCTGGCGTAGCCGGCAGGTGATTTTGCCTGTCCGGCACTGGTTCCGGCGAGTCGAGCCGGTGGTTCTGGCATGTCCAGCAGGTGGTTCCGGTATGCCCGGCAGGTGATTCCGGATTGTCCGGCATGTGGTTTTGGCACCTCTGAGAGGTGGTTCCGGCATGCCCGGGAGGTGATTCCAGAGTGTCCGGCATGTGGTTCTGGCACCTCTGAGAGGTGGTTCCGGCAAGCCCGGCAGTTGGTTACGGAGTGTCTGCCGAGTGGTTCTGGAGTAGCCGGCAGGTGATTCTGGCGTATCCAGCAGGTGGTTCTGTGGAGTGGATCAGGTGGTTCCGGCATACTCGGCAGGTGGTACCGGCGTGTCCGGAACATGGTTCTGGCAACTCTGAGAGGTGGTACCGGCATGCCCGACAGGTGATTCCGGAGTGTTCGCCAAGTGGTTCTGGCGTAGCCGGCAGGTCATTTTGCATGTCCGGCGGTGGTTCCGGCGAGTCGAGCCGGTGGTTGCGGCGTATCCAGCAGGTGTTTCCGGTCTGTCCGGCAGGTGATTCTGGCGTGACCGGCACGAGGTTCTGGCACGTCGGAGAGCTGGTTCCGGCATGCCCGACAGGTGATTCCTGAGTGTCCGACACGTGGTTCTGGCGTACCCGGCAGGTGATTTTGGCGTGTCTGGCAGGTGTTTCTTGCAAGTCGAGCATTTGGCTCAGGCATGCTCAGCAGGTGCTTCCGGCGTGTCTGGCACGTGGTTCTGGTGTGTCTGAAAGCTGGTTCTGGCATGTCCGGCAGATGATTCCGGAGTGTCCACCAAGTGGTTGTGGCATACCCGGCGGGTGATTTTAGCGTGTCATGTAGCTGGATCCGGCGAGTCGAGTAGGTGGTTCCGGCGTGCTCGGCAGGTGGTTCAGGCGGGTCTGGCAGGTGGTTTCGGTCTGTTCGGTGTGTGGTTCCGGCATCTCAGGCACATGGTTCTGGCACGTCTGATAGGTGGTTCCGGCCGGCCCGACAGGTGTTTCCATGGTGTCCGACAAGTGGTTCTGGCATAGCTGGCAGGTGATGTTGGCGTGACCCGCAGGTGGTTCCAGCCAGCCAAGCAGGTGATTCCAAAGAGTTCACCAAATGTTTGTGGCGTAGCCGGCAGGTGATTTTGGCGTGTCCAGCAGGTGGTTTTGGCGAGTCGAGCAGGTGGATCTGGCGGGCTCGGCATGTGCTTCCGGTGTCATTGGCATGTGGTTCTGGCATGTCTGAGAGGTGGTTCCGCCATGCCCGGCAGGTGATTCCGGAGTGTTCGCCAAGTGGTTCTGGCGTAGCCGGCAGGTGATTTTGCATGTCCGGCAATGGTTCCGGCGAGGCGAGCCGGTGGTTCTGGAATGTCCGGCAGGTGGTTCCGGCATGTCCGGCAGGTGTTTCCGGCATGTCCAGCACGTGGTTCCAGCATGCCTGGCAGGTGATTCCGGAGTGTCCGGCATGTGGTTCTGACACCTCTGAGAGGTGGTTCCGGCATGCCAGGCAGGTGATACCGGAGTGTCCGGCATTTGGTTCTGGCACCTCTGAGAGGTGGTTCCGGAATGCGTGGCCTGTGATTCCGGAGTGTCTGCCGAGTGGTTCTGGCGTAGCCGGCAGTTGATTTTGGCGTGTCCACTAGGTGGTTCTGGGGAGTGGATCAGCTGGTTCCGGCATACTCGGCAGGTGGTACCGGCGTGTCCAGAACATGGTTCTGGCAAGTCTGAGAGGTGATTCCGGCACGCCCGACAGGTGATTCCGGAGCGTCCGCCAAGTGTTTCTGGCGTACCCGGCGGGTGATTTACGCCTGTCCGACAGGTGTATCTTGCGAGTCGAGCAGGTGGCTCAGGCATGCTCAGCTGGTGCTTCCGGCGTCTCTGGCACGTGGTTCTGGTGTGTCTGAGAGCTGGTTCTGGCATGTCCGGCAGATGATTCCGGAGTGTCCACCAAGCGGTTCTTGTATACCTGGCAGGTGATTTTGGCGTGTCAGGAAGGTGGTTCCGGCTAGTTGAGCAGGTGGATATGGCGTGCTCGCCAGGGGGTTCAGGCGGGTCTGGCAGGTGGTTTTGGTCTGTTCGGGGAGTGGTTCCGGCATCTCAGGCTCATGGATCTGGCACGTCTGAGAGGTGGTTCCGGCCGGCCCGACAGGTGTTTCCATGGTTTCCGCCAAGTGGTTCTGGCATAGCTGGCAGGTGATGTTGGCGTGACCAGCAGGTGGTTCCAGCAAGCCCGGCAGGTGATTCCGAAGAGTTCACCAACTGGTTGTGGCGTAGCCGGCAGGTGATTTTGGCGTGTCCAGCAGGTGGTTTTGGCGAGTCGAGCAGGTGGTTCTGGCGTGCTCGGCAGGTGCTTCCGGTGTCATTGGCATGTGGTAACGGCATGTCTGAGAGGTGGTTCCGGCATGCCCGGCAGGTGGTTCCGAAGAGTTCACCAAATGGTTGCGGCGTAGCAGGCAGTTGCTTTTGGCGTGTCAGGAAGGTGGTTCCGGCTAGTTGAGCAGGTGGATCAGGCGTGCTCGCCAGGTGGTTCATGCGGGTCTGGCAGGTGGTTTCGGTCTGTTCGGGGAATGGTTCCGGCATCTCAGGCACATGGTTCTGGCACGTCTGAGAGGTGGTTCCGGCCGGCCGGAGAGGTGTTTCCGGAGTGTCCGCCAAGTGGTTCTGGCGTAGGTGAAAGGCGACGTAGGCGTGACCGGTAGGTGGTTCCAGCCAGCCCGGCAGGTGATTCCGGAGTGTCTGCCGTGTGGTTCTGGCGTAGCTGGCAGGTGATTTTGGCGTGTCCAGCAGGTGGTTCCGGCGAGATCGGCAGGTGGTACCAGCGTGTCCGGAACATGGTTCTGGCACGGCTGAGAGATGGTTCCGTCATGCCCGGCAGGTGAATCCGGAGTGTCCGGCATGTGGTTCTGGCACCTCTGAGATGTGGTTCCCCCATGCCCGGCAGGTGATTCCGGAGTGTTCGGCATGTGGTTCTGGCACCTCTGAGAGGTGGTTCCAGAATGCCCGGCAGGTGGTTCCGGAGTGTCTGCCTAGTGGTTCTGGCGTAGTCGGCAGGTGATTCTGGCGTGTCCACCAGGTGGTTCTGGGGAGTGGATCAGGTGGTTCCGGCATTCTCGGCAGGTGGTACCGGCGTGTCCGGAACATGGTTCTGGCAAGTCTGAGAGGCGGTTCCGGCATGCCCGACAAGTGATTCCGGAGTGTTCGCCAAGTGGTTCTGGCGTAGCCGGCAGGTCATTTTGCATGTCCGGCGGTGGTTCCGCGAGTCGAGCCGGTGGTTCCGGTGTTTCCGGCAGGTGGTTCTGGCGTGACCGGCATGAGGTTCTGGCACGTCTGAGAGTTGGTTCCGGCATGCCCGACAGGTGATTCCGGAGTGTCCGCCACGTGGTTCTGGCGTACCCGGCAGGTGATTTTGGCGTGTCTGGCAGGTGTTTCTTGCAAGTCGAGCATTTGGCTCAGGCATGCTCAGCAGGTGCTTCCGGCGTGTCTGGCAGGTGGTTCTGGTGTGTCTGAGAGCTGGTTCTGGCATCTCCGGCAGATGATTCCGGAGTGTCCACCAAGCGGTTCTTGTATACCTGGCAGGTGATTTTGGCGTGTCAGGAAGGTGGTTCCGGCTAGTTGAGCAGGTGGATATGGCGTGCTCGCCAGGGGCTTCAGGCGGGTCTGGCAGGTTGTTTTGGTCTGTTCGGGAAGTGGTTCCGGCATCTCAGGCTCATGGTTCTGGCACGTCTGAGAGGTGGTTCCGGCCGGCCCGACAGGTGTTTCCATGGTGTCCGCCAAGTGGTTCTGGCATAGCTGGCAGGTGATGTTGGCGTGACCAGCAGGTGGTTCCAGCAAGCCCGGCAGGTGATTCCGAAGAGTTCACCAACTGGTTGTGGCGTAGCCGGCAGGTGATTTTGGCGTGTCCAGCAGGTGGTTTTGGCGAGTCGAGCAGGTGGTTCTGGCGTGCTCGGCAGGTGCTTCCGGTGTCATTGGCATGTGGTAACGGCATGTCTGAGAGGTGGTTCCGGCATGCCCGGCAGGTGGTTCCGAAGAGTTCACCAAATGGTTGCGGCGTAGCAGGCAGTTGCTTTTGGCGTGTCAGGAAGGTGGTTCCGGCTAGTTGAGCAGGTGGATCAGGCGTGCTCGCCAGGGGGTTCATGCGGGTCTGGCAGGTGGTTTCGGTCTGTTCGGGGAGTGGTTCCGGCATCTCAGGCACATGGTTCTGGCACGTCTGAGAGGTGGTTCCGGCCGGCCGGAGAGGTGTTTCCGGAGTGTCCGCCAAGTGGTTCTGGCGTAGGTGAAAGGCGACGTTGGCGTGACCGGTAGGTGGTTCCAGCCAGTCCGGCAGGTGATTCCGGAGTGTCTGCCGTGTGGTTCTGGCGTAGCTGGCAGGTGATTTTGGCGTGTCCAGCAGGTGGCTCCGGCGAGATCGGCAGGTGGTACCAGCGTGTCCGGAACATGGTTCTGGCACGACTGAGAGATGGTTCCGTCATGCCCGGCAGGTGAATCCGGAGTGTCCGGCATGTGGTTCTGGCACCTCTGAGAGGTGGTTCCGGCATGCCCGGCAGGTGGTTCCGGCGTGTCTGCCGAGTGGTTCTGGCGTAGTCGGCAGGTGATTGTGGCGTGTCCAGCAGGTGGTTCTGAGGAGTGGATCAGGTGGTTCCGGCATACTCTGCAGGTGGTACCGGCGTGTCCGGAACATGGTTCTGGCAAGTCTGAGAGGTGGTTCCGGCATGCCCGACAGGTGATTCCGGAGTGTTCGCCAAGTGGTTCTGGCGTAGCCGGCAGGTCATTTTGCATGTCCGGCGGTGGTTCCGCGAGTCGAGCCGGTGGTTCCGGCGTAGCCGGCAGTTGCTCTTGGCGTGTCCACTAGGTGGTTCTGGGGAGTGGATCAGCTGGTTCCGGCATACTCGGCAGGTGGTACCGGCGTGTCCAGAACATGGTTCTGGCAATTCTGAGAGGTGGTTCCGGCACGCCCGACAGGTGATTCCGGAGCGTCCGCCAAGTGTTTCTGGCGTACCCGGCAGGTGATTTTGGCATGTCCGACAGGTGTTTCTTGCGAGTTGAGCAGGTGGCTCAGGCATGCTCAGCTGGTGCTTTCGGCGTCTCTGGCACGTGGTTCTGGTGTGTCTGAGAGCTGGTTCTGGCATGTCCGGCAGATGATTCCGGAGTGTACACCAAGTGGTTCTGGTATACCTGGCAGGTGATTTTGGCGTGTCAGGAAGGTGGTTCCGGCTAGTTGAGCAGGTGGATCAGGCGTGCTCGCCAGGGGGTTCATGCGGGTCTGGCTGGTGGTTTCGGTCTGTTCGGGGAGTGGTTCCGGCATCTCAGGCACATGGTTCTGGCACGTCTGAGAGGTGGTTCCGGCCGGCCGCAGAGGTGTTTCCGCAGTGTCCGCCAAGTGGTTCTGGCGTAGGTGAAAGCGACGTTGGCGTGACCGGTAGGTGGTTCCAGCCAGCCCGGAGGTGATTCCAGAGTGTGTGCCGTGTGGTTCTGGCGTAGCTGGCAGGTGATTTTGGCGTGTCCAGCAGGTGGTTCCGGCGAGATCGGCAGGTGGTACCAGCGTGTCCGGAACATGGTTCTGGCACGGCTGAGAGATGGTTCCGTCATGCCCGGCAGGTGAATCCGGAGTGTCCGGCATGTGGTTCTGGCACCTCTGAGATGTGGTTCCCCCATGCCCGGCAGGTGATTCCGGAGTGTTCGGCATGTGATTCTGTCACCTCTGAGAGGTTGTTCTGGCATGCCCGGCAGGTGATACCACAGTGTCCGGCATTTGGTTCTGGCACCTCTGACAGGTGGTTCCGGGATGCCTGGCATGTGATTCCGGAGTGTCTGCCGAGAGGTTCTGGCGTGTCCAGCAGGTGTTTCCGGTCTTTCCGGAAGGTGGTTCTGGCGTGTCCGGGACGAGGTTCTGGCACGTCTGAGAGTTGGTTCCGGCATGCCCGACAGGTGATTCCGGAGTGTCCGCCACGTGGTTCTGGCGTACCCGGCAGGTGATTTTGGCGTGTCTGGCAGGTGTTTCTTGCAAGTCGAGCATGTGGTTCAGGCATGATCAGCAGGTGCTTCCGGCCTGTCCGGCACGTGGTTCTGGTGTGTCTGAGAGCTGGTTCTGGCATGTCCGGCAGATTATTCCGGAGTGTCCACCAAGTGGTTGTGGCATACCCGGCAGGTGATTTTAGCGTGTCAGGTAGGTGGTTCCGGCGAGTCGAGTTGGTGGTTCCGGCGTGCTCGGCAGGTGGTTCAGGCGGGTCTGGCAGGTGGTTTCGGTCTGTTCGGTGTGTGGTTCCGGCATCTCAGGCACATGGTTCTGGCACGTCTGATAGGTGGTTCCGGCCGGCCCGACAGGTGTTTCCATGGTGTCTGCCAAGTGGTTCTGGCATAGCAGGCAGGTGACGTTGGCGTGACCGGCAGGTGGTTCCAGCCAGCCCGGCAGGTGATTCCGAAGTTTTCACCAAATGGTTGTGGCGTAGCCGGAATCTGATTTTTGCATGTCCAGCAGGTGGTTTTGGCGAGTCGAGCAGGTGGTTCTGGCGTGCCTGGCAGGTGCTTCCGGTGTCATTGGCATGTGGTTCTGGCATGTCTGAGAGGTGGTTCCGCCATGCCCGGCAGGTGATTCCGGAGTGTTCGCCAAGTGGTTCTGGCGTAGCCGGCAGGTGATTTTGCATGTCCGGCAATGGTTCCGGCGAGTCGAGCCGGTGGTTCCGGCATGTCCGGAAGGTGGTTCTGGCATGACCGGCAGGTGATACCGGAGTGTTCGCCAAGTTGTTCTGGCGTAGCCGGCAGGTGATTTTGCATGTCCGGCAATGGATCCGGCGAGTCGAGCCGGTGGTTCTGGAATGTCCGGCAGGTGGTTCCGGCATGTCCGGCAGGTGGTTCCGGCATGTCCAGCACGTGGTTCCAGCATGCCCGGCAGGTGATTCCGGAGTGTCCGGCATGTGGTTCTGGAACCTCTGAGAGGTGGTTCCGGAATGCACGGCAGGTGATACCGGAGTCTCCGGCATTTGGTTCTGGCACCTCTGAGAGGTGGTTCCGGAATGCCTGTCATGTGATTCCGGAGTGTCTGCCGAGTGGTTCTTTCGTAGCCGGCAGTTGATTTTGGAGTGTCCACTAGGTGGTTCTGGGGAGTGGATCAGCTGGTTCCGGCATACTCGGCAGGTGGTACCGGCGTGTCCAGAACATGGTTCTGGCAAGTCTGAGAGGTGGTTCCGGCACGCCCGACAGGTGATTCCGGAGCGTCCGCCAAGTGTTTCTGGCGTACCCGGCAGGTGATTTACGCCTGTCCGACAGGTGTATCTTGCGAGTCGAGCAGGTGGCTCAGGCATGCTCAGCTGGTGCTTCCGGCGTCTCTGGCACGTGGTTCTGGTGTGTCTGAGAGCTGATTCTGGCATCTCCGGCAGATGATTCCGGAGTGTCCACCAAGCGGTTCTTGTATACCTGGCAGGTGATTTTGGCGTGTCAGGAAGGTGGTTCCGGCTAGTTGAGCAGGTGGATCAGGCGTGCTCGCCAGGGGGTTCAGGCAGGTCTGGCACGTGGTTTCGGTCTGTTCGGGGTGTGTTTCCGGCATCTCAGGCACATGGTTCTGGCACCTCTGAGAGGTGGTTCCGGCTGGCCCGACAGGTGTTTCCGGAGTGTCCGCCAAGTCGTTCTGGCGAAGCCGGCAGGTGATGTTTGTGTGACCGGCACGTGGTTCCAGAAAGCCCGGCAGGTGATTCCGAAGAGTTCACCAAATGGTTGTGGCCTAGCCGGCAGGTGATTTCGGAGTGTCCTGCAGGTGGTTTTGGCGAGTCAAGCAGGTCGTTCTGGCGTGCTCGGCAGGTGCTTGCGGTTTCATTGGCATGTGGTTCCGGCATGTCTGAGAGGTGGTTCCGCCATGCCCGGCAGGTGATTCCGGAGTGTTCCCCAAGTGGTTCTGGCTTAGCTGGCAGGTGATTTTGCATGTCCGGCAATGGTTCCGGCGAGTCGAGCCGGTGGTTCCGGCATGTCCTGCAGGTGGTTCCGGCATGTCCAGCACGTGGTTCCAGCATGCCTGGCAGGTGATTCCGGAGTGTCCGGCATGTGTTTCTGACACCTCTGAGAGGTGGTTCCGGCATGCCAGGCAGGTGATACCAGAGTGTCCGGCATTTGGTTCTGGCACCTCTGAGAGGTGGTTCCGGAATGCGTGGCCTGTGATTCCGGAGTGTCTGCCGAGTGGTTCTGGCGTAGCCGGCAGTTGATTTTGGCGTGTCCACTAGGTGGTTCTGTGGAGTGGATCAGCTGGTTCCGGCATACTCGGCAGGTGGTACTGGCGTGTCCAGAACATGGTTCTGGCAAGTCTGAGAGGTGGTTCCGGCACGCCCGACAGGTGATTCCGGAGCGTCCGCCAAGTGTTTCTGGCGTACCCGGCGGGTGATTTACGCCTGTCCGACAGGTGTATCTTGCGAGTCGAGCAGGTGGCTCAGGCATGCTCAGCTGGTGCTTCCGGCGTCTCTGGCACGTGGTTCTGGTGTGTCTGAGAGCTGGTTCTGGCATCTCCGGCAGATGATTCCGGAGTGTCCACCAAGCGGTTCTTGTATACCTGGCAGGTGATTTTGGCGTGTCAGGAAGGTGGTTCCGGCTAGTTGAGCAGGTGGATATGGCGTGCTCGCCAGGGGGTTCAGGCGGGTCTGGCAGGTGGTTTTGGTCTGTTCGGGGAGTGGTTCCGGCATCTCAGGCTCATGGTTCTGGCACGTCTGAGAGGTGGTTCCGGCCGGCCCGACAGGTGTTTCCATGGTGTCCGCCAAGTGGTTCTGGCATAGCTGGCAGGTGATGTTGGCGTGACCAGCAGGTGGTTCCAGCAAGCCCGGCAGGTGATTCCGAAGAGTTCACCAACTGGTTGTGGCGTAGCCGGCAGGTGATTTTGGCGTGTCCAGCAGGTGGTTTTGGCGAGTCGAGCAGGTGGTTCTGGCGTGCTCGGCAGGTGCTTCCGGTGTCATTGGCATGTGGTAACGGCATGTCTGAGAGGTGGTTCCGGCATGCCCGGCAGGTGGTTCCGAAGAGTTCACCAAATGGTTGCGGCGTAGCAGGCAGTTGCTTTTGGCGTGTCAGGAAGGTGGTTCCGGCTAGTTGAGCAGGTGGATCAGGCGTGCTCGCCAGGGGGTTCATGCGGGTCTGGCAGGTGGTTTCGGTCTGTTCGGGGAGTGGTTCCGGCATCTCAGGCACATGGTTCTGGCACGTCTGAGAGGTGGTTCCGGCCGGCCGGAGAGGTGTTTCCGGAGTGTCCGCCAAGTGGTTCTGGCGTAGGTGAAAGGCGACGTTGGCGTGACCGGTAGGTGGTTCCAGCCAGTCCGGCAGGTGATTCCGCAGTGTCTGCGGTGTGGTTCTGGCGTAGCTGGCAGGTGATTTTGGCGTGTCCAGCAGGTGGCTCCGGCGAGATCGGCAGGTGGTACCAGCGTGTCCGGAACATGGTTCTGGCACGGCTGAGAGATGGTTCCGGCATGCCCGGCAGGTGAATCCGGAGTGTCCGGCATGTGGTTCTGGCACCTCTGAGATGTGGTTCCCCCATGCCCGGCAGGTGATTCCGGAGTGTTCGGCATGTGGTTCTGGCACCTCTGAGAGGTGGTTCCGGCATGCCCGGCAGGTGGTTCCGGAGTGTCTGCCTAGTGGTTCTGGTGTAGTCGGCAGGTGATTCTGGCGTGTCCAGCAGGTGGTTCTGGGGTGTGGATCAGGTGGTTCCGGCATTCTCGGCAGGTGGTACCGGCCTGTCCGGAACATGGTTCTGGCAAGTCTGAGAGGCGGTTCCGGCATGCCCGACAGGTGATTCCGGAGTGTTCGCCCAGTGGTTCTGGCGTAGCCGGCAGGTCATTTTGCATGTCCGGCGGTGGTTCCACGAGTCGAGCCGGTGGTTCCGGTGTGTCCGGCAGGTGGTTCTGGCGTGACCGGCACGAGGTTCTGGCACGTCTGAGAGTTGGTTCTGGCATGCCCGACAGGTGATTCCGGAGTGTCCGCCACGTGGTTCTGGCGTACCCGGCAGGTGATTTTGGCGTGTCTGGCAGGTGTTTCTTGCAAGTCGAGCATTTGGCTCAGGCATGCTCAGCAGGTGCTTCCGGCGTGTCTGGCAGGTGGTTCTGGTGTGTCTGAGAGCTGGTTCTGGCGTGTCTGGCAGATGATTCCGGAGTGTCCACCAAGTGGTTGTGGCATACCCGGCAGGTGATTTTAGCGTGTCAGGTAGGTGGTTCCAGCGAGTCGAGTAGGTGGTTCCGGCGTGCTCGGCAGGTGGTTCAGGCGGGTCTGGCAGGTGGTTTCGGTCTGTTCGGGGAGTGGTTCCGGCATCTCAGGCACATGGTTCTGGCACGTCTGATAGGTGGTTCCGGCCGGCCCGACAGGTGTTTCCATGGTGTCCGCCAAGTGGTTCTGGCATAGCTGGCAGGTGATGTTGGCGTGACAGGCAGTTGGTTCCAGTCAGCCCGGCATGTGATTCCGAATGTTCACCAAATGCTTGTGGAGTAGCCGGAAGTTGATTTTGGCATGTCCAGCAGGTGGTTTTGGCGAGTCGAGCAGGTGGTTCTGGCGTGCTCGGCAGGTGCTTCCTGTGTCATCGGCATGTGGTTCCGGCATGTCTGAGAGGTGGTTCTGCCATGCCCGGCAGGTGATTCCGGAGTGTTCCCCAAGTGGTTCTGGCATAGCCGGCAGGTGATTTTGCATGTCCGGCAATGGTTCCGGCGAGTCGAGCCGCTGGTTCCGGCATGTCCGGCAGGTGGTTCCAGCATGCCCGGCAGGTGATTCCGGAGTGTCCGGCATGTGGTTCTGGCACCTCTGAGAGGTGGTTCCGGCATGCCCGGCAGGTGGTTCCGGCGTGTCTGCTGAGTGGTTCTGGCGTAGTCGGCAGGTGATTGTGGCGTGTCCAGCAGGTGGTTCTGAGGAGTGGATCAGGTGGTTCCGGCATACTCTGCAGGTGGTACCGGCGTGTCCGGAACATGGTTCTGGCAAGTCTGAGAGGTGGTTCCGGCATGCCCGACAGGTGATTCCGGAGTGTTCGCCAAGTGGTTCTGGCGTAGCCGGCAGGTCATTTTGCATGTCCGGCGGTGGTTCCGCGAGTCGAGCCGGTGGTTCCGGCGTAGCCGGCAGTTGCTCTTGGCGTGTCCACTAGGTGGTTCTGGGGAGTGGATCAGCTGGTTCCGGCATACTCGGCAGGTGGTACTGGCGTGTCCAGAACATGGTTCTGGCAAGTCTGAGAGGTGGTTCCGGCACGCCCGACAGGTGATTCCGGAGCGTCCGCCAAGTGTTTCTGGCGTACCCGGCAGGTGATTTTGGCATGTCCGACAGGTGTTTCTTGCGAGTTGAGCAGGTGGCTCAGGCATGCTCAGCTGGTGCTTCCGGCGTCTCTGGCACGTGGTTCTGGTGTGTCTGAGAGCTGGTTCTGGCATGTCCGGCAGATGATTCCGGAGTGTACACCAAGTGGTTCTGGTATACCTGGCAGGTGATTTTGGCGTGTCAGGAAGGTGGTTCCGGCTAGTTGAGCAGGTGGAATTGGCGTGCTCGCCAGGGGGTTCATGCGGGTCTGGCTGGTGGTTTCGGTCTGTTCGGGGAGTGGTTCCGGCATCTCAGGCACATGGTTCTGGCACGTCTGAGAGGTGGTTCCGGCCGGCCGGAGAGGTGTTTCCGGAGTGTCCGCCAAGTGGTTCTGGCGTAGGTGAAAGCGACGTTGGCGTGACCGGTAGGTGGTTCCAGCCAGCCCGGAGGTGATTCCAGAGTGTGTGCCGTGTGGTTCTGGCGTAGCTGGCAGGTGATTTTGGCGTGTCAAGCAGGTGGTTCCGGCGAGATCGGCAGGTGGTACCAGCGTGTCCGGAACATGGTTCTGGCATGGCTGAGAGATGGTTCCGTCATGCCCGGCATGTGAATCCGGAGTGTCCGGCATGTGGTTCTGGCACCTCTGAGATGTGGTTCCCCCATGCCCGGCAGGTGATTCCGGAGTGTTCGGCATGTGATTCTGTCACCTCTGAGAGGTTGTTCTGGCATGCCCGGCAGGTGATACCACAGTGTCCGGCATTTGGTTCTGGCACCTCTGACAGGTGGTTCCGGGATGCCTGGCATGTGATTCCGGAGTGTCTGCCGAGAGGTTCTGGCGTGTCCAGCAGGTGTTTCCGGTCTTTCCGGCAGGTGGTTCTGGCGTGTCCGGGACGAGGTTCTGGCACGTCTGAGAGTTGGTTCCGGCATGCCCGACAGGTGATTCCGGAGTGTCCGCCACGTGGTTCTGGCATACCCGGCAGGTGATTTTGGCGTGTCTGGCAGGTGTTTCTTGCAAGTCGAGCATGTGGCTCAGGCATGATCAGCAGGTGCTTCCGGCCTGTCCGGCACGTGGTTCTGGTGTGTCTGAGAGCTGGTTCTGGCATGTCCGGCAGATTATTCCGGAGTGTCCACCAAGTGGTTGTGGCATACCCGGCAGGTGATTTTAGCGTGTCAGGTAGGTGGTTCCGGCGAGTCGAGTTGGTGGTTCCGGCGTGCTCGGCAGGTGGTTCAGGCGGGTCTGGCAGGTGGTTTCGGTCTGTTCGGTGTGTGGTTCCGGCATCTCAGGCACATGGTTCTGGCACGTCTGATAGGTGGTTCCGGCCGGCCCGACAGGTGTTTCCATGGTGTCCGCCAAGTGGTTCTGGCATAGCAGGCAGGTGACGTTGGCGTGACCGGCAGGTGGTTCCAGCCAGCCCGGCAGGTGTTTCCGAAGTTTTCACCAAATGGTTGTGGCGTAGCCGGAATCTGATTTTTGCATGTCCAGCAGGTGGTTTTGGCGAGTCGAGCAGGTGGTTCTGGCGTGCCTGGCAGGTGCTTCCGGTGTCATTGGCATGTGGTTCTGGCATGTCTGAGAGGTGGTTCCGCCATGCCCGGCAGGTGATTCCGGAGTGTTCGCCAAGTGGTTCTGGCGTAGCCGGCAGGTGATTTTGCATGTCCGGCAATGGTTCCGGCGAGTCGAGCCGGTGGTTCCGGCATGTCCGGCAGGTGGTTCCGGCATGACCGGCAGGTGATACCGGAGTGTTCGCCAAGTGGTTCTGGCGTAGCCGGCAGGTGATTTTGCATGTCCGGCAATGGATCCGGCGAGTCGAGCCGGTGGTTCTGGAATGTCCGGCAGGTGGTTCCGGCATGTCCGGCAGGTGGTTCCGGCATGTCCAGCACGTGGTTCCAGCATGCCCGGCAGGTGATTCCGGAGTGTCCGGCATGTGGTTCTGGAACCTCTGAGAGGTGGTTCCGGAATGCACGGCAGGTGATACCGGAGTCTCCGGCATTTGGTTCTGGCACCTCTGAGAGGTGGTTCCGGAATGCCTGTCATGTGATTCCGGAGTGTCTGCCGAGCGGTTCTTTCGTAGCCGGCAGTTGATTTTGGAGTGTCCACTAGGTGGTTCTGGGGAGTGGATCAGCTGGTTCCGGCATACTCGGCAGGTGGTACCGGCGTGTCCAGAACATGGTTCTGGCAAGTCTGAGAGGTGGTTCCGGCACGCCCGACAGGTGATTCCGGAGCGTCCGCCAAGTGTTTCTGGCGTACCCGGCAGGTGATTTACGCCTGTCCGACAGGTGTATCTTGCGAGTCGAGCAGGTGGCTCAGGCATGCTCAGCTGGTGCTTCCGGCGTCTCTGGCACGTGGTTCTGGTGTGTCTGAGAGCTGATTCTGGCATCTCCGGCAGATGATTCCGGAGTGTCCACCAAGCGGTTCTTGTATACCTGGCAGGTGATTTTGGCGTGTCAGGAAGGTGGTTCCGGCTAGTTGAGCAGGTGGATCAGGCGTGCTCGCCAGGGGGTTCAGGCAGGTCTGGCACGTGGTTTCGGTCTGTTCGGGGTGTGTTTCCGGCATCTCAGTCACATGGTTCTGGCACCTCTGAGAGGTGGTTCCGGCCGGCCCGACAGGTGTTTCCGGAGTGTCCGCCAAGTCGTTCTGGCGAAGCCGGCAGGTGATGTTTGTGTGATCGGCACGTGGTTCCACAAAGCCCGGCAGGTGATTCCGAAGAGTTCACCAAATGGTTGCGGCCTAGCCGGCAGGTGATTTCGGCGTGTCCTGCAGGTGGTTTTGGCGAGTCAAGCAGGTCGTTCTGGCGTGCTCGGCAGGTGCTTGCGGTTTCATTGGCATGTGGTTCCGGCATGTCTGAGAGGTGGTTCCGCCATGCCCGGCAGGTGATTCCGGAGTGTTCGCCAAGTGGTTCTGGCGTAGCCGGCAGGTGATTTTGCATGTCCGGCAATGGTTCCGGCGAGTCGAGCCGGTGTTTCCGGCATGTCCTGCAGGTGATTCCGGCATGTCCTGTAGGTGGTTCTGAGAAGTGGATCAGGTGGTTCCGGCAGGCACGGCAGGTGATTCCGGAGTGTCCGGCATGTGATTCTGTCACCTCTGAGAGGTTGTTCTGGCATGCCCGGCAGGTGATACCACAGTGTCCGGCATTTGGTTCTGGCACCTCTGACAGGTGGTTCCGGGATGCCTGGCATGTGATTCCGGAGTGTCTGCCGAGTGGTTCTGGCGTGTCCAGCAGGTGTTTCCGGTCTTTCCGGCAGGTGGTTCTGGCGTGTCCGGCACGAGGTTCTGGCACGTCTGAGAGTTGGTTCCGGCATGCCCGACAGGTGATTCCGGAGTGTCCGCCACGTGGTTCGGTTGTACCCGGCAGGTGATTTTGGCATGTCTGGCAGGTGTTTCTTGCAAGTCGAGCATGTGGCTCAGGCATGATCAGCAGGTGCTTCTGGCGTGTCCGGCACGTGGTTCTGGTGTGTCTGAGAGCTGGTTCTGGCATGTCCGGCAGATGATTCCGGAGTGTCCACCAAGTGGTTGTGGCATACCCGGCAGGTGATTTTAGCGTGTCAGGTAGGTGGTTCCGGCGAGTCGAGTTGGTGGTTCCGGCGTGCTCGGCAGGTGGTTCAGGCGGGTCTGGCAGGTGGTTTCGGTCTGTTCGGTGTGTGGTTCCGGCATCTCAGGCACATGGTTCTGGCACGTCTGATAGGTGGTTCCGGCCGGCCCGACAGGTGTTTCCATGGTGTCCGCCAAGTGGTTCTGGCATAGCAGGCAGGTGACGTTGGCGTGACCGGCAGGTGGTTCCAGCCAGCCCGGCAGGTGATTCCGAAGTTTTCACCAAATTGTTGTGGCGTAGCCGGAATCTGATTTTTGCATGTCCAGCAGGTGGTTTTGGCGAGTCGAGCAGGTGGTTCTGGCGTGCTCGGCAGGTGCTTCCGGTGTCATTGGCATGTGGTTCTGGCATGTCTGAGAGGTGGTTCCGCCATGCCCGGCAGGTGATTCCGGAGTGTTCGCCAAGTGGTTCTGGCGTAGCCGGCAGGTGATTTTGCAAGGCCGGCAATGGTTCCAGCGAGTCGAGCCGGTGGTTCCGGCATGTCCGGCAGGTGGTTCCGGCATGCCCGGCAGGTGATTCCGCAGTCTCCGTCATTTGGTCCTGGCACCTCTGAGAGGTGGTTCAGGAATGCCCGACAGGTGTTTCCGGAGTGTTCGCCAAGTGGTTCTGGCGTAGCCGGCAGGTCATTTTGCATGTCCAGCGGTGGTTCCGGCGAGTCGAGCCGGTGGTTCCGGTGTAGCCGGCAGTTGCTCTTGGCGTGTCCACTAGGTGGTTCTGGGGAGTGGATCAGCTGGTTCCGGCATACTCGGCAGGTGGTCCCGGCGTGTCCAGAACATGGTTCTGGCAAGTCTGAGAGGTGGTTCTGGCACGCCCAACAGGTGATTCCGGAGCGTCCGCCAAGTGTTTCTGGCGTACCCGGCAGGTGATTTGGCATGTCCGACAGGTGTTTCTTGTAAGTCGAGCAGGTGGCTCAGGCATGCTCAGCTGGTGCTTCCGGCGTCTCCGGCACGTGGTTCTGGTGTGTCTGAGAGCTGGTTCTGGCATGTCCGGCAGATGATTCCGGAGTGTCCACCAAGTGGTTCTGGTATACCTGGCAGGTGATTTTGGCGTGTCAGGAAGTTGGTTCCAGCTAGTTGAGCAGGTGGATCAGGCGTGCTCACCAGGGGTTTCAGGCAGGTCTGGCAGGTGGTTTCGGTCTGTTCGGGGAGTGGTTCCGGCATCTCAGGCACATGGTTCGGGCACGTCTGAGAGGTGGTTCCGGCCGGCCCAACAGGTGTTTCCGGAGTGTCCGCCAAGTGGTTTTGGCATAGGTGAAAGGTGATGTTGGCGTGACCGGCAGGTGGTTCCAGCCAGCCCGGCAGGTGATTCCGGAGTGTCTGCCGAGTGGTTGTGGCGTAGCCGGCAGGTGATTTTGGTGTGTCCAGCGGGTGGTTTTGGCGAGTCGAGCAGGTGGTTCTGGCGTGCTCGGCAGGTGCTTCCGGTGTCATTGGCATGTGGTTCTGGCATGTCTGAGAGGTGGTTCCGCCATGCCCGGCAGGTGATTCCGGAGTGTTCGCCAAGTGGTTCTGGCGTAGCTGGCAGGTGATTTTGGCATGTCCAGGAGCTGGTTCCGGCGAGCTCGGCAGGTGGTACCATCGTGTCCGGAACTTGGTTCTGGCACGTCTGAGAGATGGTTCCGGCATGCCCGGCAGGTGATTCCGGAGTGTCCGGCATGTGGTTATGGCACCTCTGAGAGGTGGTTCCGGCATGCCCGGCAGGTGATTCCGGAGTGTCCGGCATGTGGTTCTGGCAAGTCTGAGAGGCGGTTCCGGCATGCCCGACAGGTGATTCCGGAGTGTTCGCCAAGTGGCTCTGGCGTAGCCGGCAGGTCATTTTGCGTGTCCGGCGGTGGTTCCGGCGAGTCGAGCTGGTGGTTCCGGCGTGTCCGGCAGGTGGTTCTGGCACCTCTGAGACGTGGTTCCGGAATGCCCGGCATGTGATTCCGGACTGTCTGCCGAGGGGTTCTGGCGTAGCCGGCAGGTGATTCTGGCGTGTCCAGCAGGTGGTTCTGGGGATTGGATCAGCTGGTTCCGGCATACTCGGCAGGTGGTACCGGCGTGTCCAGAACATGGTTCTGGCAAGTCTGAGAGGTGGTTCCGGCACGCCTGACAGGTGATTCCGGAGCGTCCGCCAAGTGTTTCTCACGTACCCGGCAGGTGATTTTGGCATGTCCGACAGGTGTTTCTTGCGAGTCGAGCAGGTGGCTCAGGCATGCTCAGCTGGTGCTTCCGGCGTCTCTGGCACGTGGTTCTGGTGTGTCTGAGAGCTGATTCTGGCATGTCCGGCAGATGATTCCGGAGTGTCCACCAAGTGGTTCTGGTATACCTGGCAGGTGATTTTGGCGTGTCAGGAAGTTGGTTCCGGCTAGTTGAGCAGGTGGATCAGGCGTGGTCACCAGGGGGTTCAGGCGGGTCTGGCAGGTGGTTTCGGTCTGTTCGGGGAGTGGTTCTGGCATCTCAGGAACATGGTTCTGGCACGTCTGAGAGGTGGTTCCGGCCGGCCCGACAGGTGTTTCCGGAGTGTCCGCCAAGTGGTTCTGGCGTAGCTGAAAGGTGATGTTGGCGTGACCGGCAGGTGGTTCCAGCCAGTCTGGCAGGTGATTCCGGAGTGTCCGGCATGTGGTTCTGGCACCTCTGAGAGGTGGTTCCGGCATGCCTGGCAGGTGATACCGGAGTGTCCGTGATTTGGTTCTGGCACCTCTGAGAGGTGGTTCCGGAATGCCTGGCATGTGATTCCGGAGTGTCTGACGAGTGGTTCTGGTGTAGCCGGCAGGTGATTTTGGCGTGTCCAGCAGGTGGTTTTGGCGAGTCGAGCAGGTGGTTCTGGCGTGCACGGCAGGTGCTTCCGGTGTCATTGGCATGTGGTTCCGGCATGTCTGAGAGGTGGTTCCGGCATGCCCGGCAGGTGGTTCCGGAGTGTCTGTCGAGTGGTTCTGGAGCCAGCCCGGCAGGTGATTCCGAAGAGTTCACCAAATCGTTGTGGCGTAGCCGGCAGGTGATTTTGGCGTGTCTGGAATGTGGTTCCGGCTAGTTGAGCAGGTGGATCAGGCGTGCTCGCCAGGGGGTTCAGGCGGGTCTGGCAGGTGGTTTCGGTCTGTTCGGGGAGTGGTTCCGGCATCTCAGGCACATGGTTCTGGCACGTCTGAGAAGTGGTTGCGGCCGGCCCGACAGGTGTTTCCGGAGTGTCCGCCAAGTGGTTCTGGCGTAGCTGAAAGGTGATGTTGGCGTGACCGGCAGGTGGTTCCAGCCAGCCCGGCAGGTGATTCCGGAGTATCTGCCGCGTGGTTCAGGCGTAGCTGGCAGGTGATTTTGGCGTGTCCAGCAGGTGGTTCCGGCGAGCTCGGCAGGTGGTACCGGCGCGTCCGGTACATGGTTCTGGCACGTCTGAGAGATGGTTCCGGCATGCCCGGCAGGTGATTCCGGAGTGTCCGGCATGTGGTTCTGGCACCTCTGAGAGGTGGTTCCGGCATGCCCGGCAGGTGGTTCCGGCGTGTCTGCTGAGTGGTTCTGGCATAGTCGGCAGGTGATTCTGGCGTGTCCAGCAGGTGGTTGTGGGGAGTGGATCATGTGGTTCCGGGATACTCGGCAGGTGGTACCGGCGTGTCCAGAACATGGTTCTGGGAAGTCTGAGAGGTGGTTCCGGCATGCCCAACAGGTGATTCCGGAGTGTTCGCCAAGTGGTTCTGGCGTATCCGGCAGGTCATTTTGCATGTCCGGGGGTGGTTCCGGCTAGTTGAGCCGGTGGTTCCGGCGTGTCCAGCAGGTGTTTCCGGGCTGTCCGGCAGGTGGTTCTGGCGTGTCCGGCACGAGGTTCTGGCACGTCTGAGAGTTGGTTCCGGCATGCCCGAATGGTGATTCCGGAGTGTCCGGCATGTGGTTCTGGCACCTCTGAGAGGTGGTTCCGGCATGCCCGGCAGGTGATTCCGGAGTGTTCGCCAACTGGTTCTGGCATAGCCGGCAGGTCATATTGCATGTCCGGCGGTGGTTCCGGCGAGTCGAGCCGGTGGTTCTGGCCTAGCCGGCAGTTGATTTTGGCGTGTCCACTAGGTGGTTCTGGGGATTGGATCAGCTGGTTCCGGCATACTCGGCAGGTGGTCCCGGCGTGTCCAGAACATGGTTCTGGCAAGTCTGAGAGGTGGGTCCGGCACGCCCAACAGGTGATTCCGGAGCGTCCGCCAAGTGTTTCTGGCGTACCCGGCAGGTGATTTGGCATGTCCGACAGGTGTTTCTTGTAAGTCGAGCAGGTGGCTCAGGCATGCTCAGCTGGTGCTTCCGGCGTCGCTGGCACGTGGTTCTGGTGTGTCTGAGAGCTGGTTCTGGCATGTCCGGCAGATGATTCCGGAGTGTCCACCAAGTGGTTCTGGTATACCTGGCAGGTGATTTTGGCGTGTCAGGAAGGCGGTTCCGGCTAGTTGAGCAGGTGGATCAGGCGTGGTCACCAGGGGGTTCAGGCGGGTCTGGCAGGTGGTTTCGGTCTGTTCGGGGAGTGGTTCCGGCATCTCAGGCACATGGTTCTGGCACATCTGAGAGGTGGTTCCGGCCGGCCCGAGAGGTGTTTCCGGAGTGTCCGCCAAGTGGTTCTGGCGTAGCTGAAAGGTGATGTTGGCGTGACCGGCAGGTGGTTCCAGCCAGCCCGGCAGGTGATTCCGAGGTGTTCACCAAATGGTTGTGACGTAGCCGGAAGGTGATTTTGGCGTGTCCAGAAGGTGGTTTTGGCGAGTCGAGCAGGGGATTCTGGCGTGCTCGGCAGGTGCTTCCGGTGTCATTGGCATGTGGTTCCGGTATGTGTGAGAGGTGGTTCCGCCATGCCGGGCAG
Source organism: Equus caballus (assembly GCF_041296265.1). Classification (NCBI taxonomy): domain Eukaryota; kingdom Metazoa; phylum Chordata; class Mammalia; order Perissodactyla; family Equidae; genus Equus; species Equus caballus. The sequence goes on from NW_027222395.1 coordinate 4,207,298, forward strand.
GTGATTCCGGAGTGTTCCCCAAGTGGTTCTGGCATAGCCGGCAGGTGATTTTGCATGTCCGGCAATGGTTCCGGCGAGTCGAGCCGCTGGTTCCGGCATGTCCGGCAGGTGGTTCCGGCATGCCCGGCAGGTGATTCCGGAGTGTCCGGCAGGTGATACCGGAGTGTCCGGCATTTGGTTCTGGCACCTCTGAGAGGTGGTTCCGGAATGCCTGGCATGTGATTCCGGAGTGTCTGCCGATTTGTTCTGGCGTAGTCCAGGTGGTTCTGGGGAGTGGATCAGGTGGTTCCGGCATACTCGGCAGGTGGTACCGGCGTGTCAGGAACATGGTTCTGGCAAGTCTGAGAGGTGGTTCTGGCATGCCCGACAGGTGATTCTGGAGTGTTCGCCAAGTGCTTCTGGCGTAGCCGACATGTCATTTTGCATGTCCGGCGGTGGTTCCGGCGAGTCGAGCCGGTGGTGCCGGCGTGTCCAGCAGGTGTTTCTGGTCTGTCCGGCAAGTGGTTCTGGCGTGTCCGGCACGAGGTTCTGGCACGTCTGAGAGTTGGTTCCAGCAAGCCCGGCAGGTGATTCCGAAGAGTTCACCAAATGGTTGTGGCGTAGCCGGCAGGTGATTTTGGCGTGTCCAGCAGGTGCTTTTGGCGAGTCGAGCAGGTGGTTCTGGCATGCACGGCTGGTGCTTCCGGTGTCATTGGCATGTGGTTCCGGCATGTCTGAGAGGTGGTTCCGGCATGCCCGGCAGGTGGTTCCGGAGAGTCTGCCGAGTGGTTCTGGAGCCAGCCCGGCAGGCGATTCCGAAGAGTTCACCAAATGGTTGTGGCGTAGCCGGCAGGTGATTTTGGCGTGTCAGGAAGGTGGTTCCAGGTAGTTGAGCAGGCGGATCAGGCGTGCTCGCCAGTGGGTTCAGGCGGGTCTTGCTGGTGGTTTCGGTCTGTTCGGGGAGTGGTTCCGGCGTCTCAGGCACATGGTTCTGGCACGTCTGATAGGTGGTTCTGGCCGGCCCGACAGGTGTTTCCGGAGTGTCATCCAAGTGGTTCTGGCGTAGGTGAAAGGTGATGTTGGCGTGACCGACAGGTGGTTCCAGCCAGACCGGCAGGTGATTCCGGAGTGTCTGCCGAGTGGTTCTGGCGTAGCCGGCAGGTGATTTTGGCGTGTCCAGCAGGTGGTTTTGGCGAGTCGAGCAGGTGGTTCTGGCGTGCTCGGCAGGTGCTTCCTGTGTCATCGGCATGTGGCTCCGGCATGTCTGAGAGGTGGTTCCGCCATGCCCGGCAGGTGATTCCGGAGTGTTCCCCAAGTGGTTCTGGCATAGCCGGCAGGTGATTTTGCATGTCCGGCAATGGTTCCGGCGAGTCGAGCAGCTGGTTCCGGCATGTCCGGCAGGTGGTTCCGGCGTGTCTGCCGAGTGGTTCTGGCGTAGTCGGCAGGTGATTGTGGCGTGTCCAGCAGGTGGTACTGAGGAGTGGATCAGGTGGTTCCGGCATACTCTGCAGGTGGTACCGGCGTGTCCGGATCATGGTTCTGGCACGTCTGAGAGGTGGTTCCGGCCGGCCCGACAGGTGTTTCCATGGTGTCCGCCAAGTGGTTCTGGCATAGCCGGCAGGTGATGTTGGCGTGACCAGCAGGTGGTTCCAGCAAGCCCGGCAGGTGATTCCGAAGAGTTCACCAAATGGTTGTGGCGTAGCCGGCAGGTGATTTTGGCGTGTCCAGCAGGTGGTTTTTGCGAGTCGAGCAGGTGGTTCTGGCGTGCTCGGCAGGTGCTTCCGGTGTCATTGGCATGTGGTAACGGCATGTCTGAGAGGTGGTTCCGGCATGCCCGGCAGGTGGTTCCGAAGAGTTCACCAAATGGTTGCGGCGTAGCAGGCAGTTGCTTTTGGCGTGTCAGGAAGGTGGTTCCGGCTAGTTGAGCAGGTGGATCAGGCGTGCTTGCCAGGGTGTTCATGCGAGTCTGGCAGGTGGTTTCGGTCTGTTCGGGGAGTGGTTCCGGCATCTCAGGCACATGGTTCTGGCACGTCTGAGAGGTGGTTCTGGCCGGCCGGAGAGGTGTTTCCGGAGTGTCCGCCAAGTGGTTCTGGCGTAGGTGAAAGGCGACGTTGGCGTGACCGGTAGGTGGTTCAAGCCAGCCCGGCAGGTGATTCCGGAGTGTCTGCCGTGTGGTTCTGGCGTAGCTGGCAGGTGATTTTGGCGTGTCCAGCAGGTGGTTCCGGCGAGATCGGCAGGTGGTACCAGCGTGTCCGGAACAAGGTTCTGGCACGGCTGAGAGATGGTTCCGTCATGCCTGGCAGGTGAATCCGGAGTGTCCGGCATGTGGTTCTGGCACCTCTGAGATGTGGTTCCCCCATGCCCGGCAGGTGATTCCGGAGTGTTCGGCATGTGGTTCTGGCACCTCTGAGAGTTGGTTCCAGAATGCCCGGCAGGTGGTCCCGGAGTGTCTGCCTAGTGGTTCTGGCGTAGTCGGCAGGTGATTCTGGCGTGTCCAGCAGGTGGTTCTGGGGAGTGGATCAGGTGGTTCCGGCATTCTCGGCAGGTGGTACCGGCGTGTCGGGAACATGGTTCTGGCAAGTCTGAGAGGCGGTTCCGGCATGCCCGACAGGTGATTCCGGAGTGTCCGCCACGTGGTTCTGGCGTACCCGGCAGGTGATTTTGGCGTGTCTGGCAGGTGTTTCTTGCAAGTCGAGCATTTGGCTCAGGCATGCTCAGCAGGTGCTTCCGGCGTGTCTGGCAGGTGGTTCTGGTGTGTCTGAGAGCTGGTTCTGGCATGTCTGGCAGATGATTCCGGAGTGTCCACCAAGTGGTTGTGGCATACCCGGCAGGTGATTTTAGCGTGTCAGGTAGGTGGTTCCAGCGAGTCGAGTTGGTGGTTCCGGCGTGCTCGGCAGGTGGTTCAGGCGGGTCTCGCAGGTGGTTTTGGTCTGTTCGGGGAGTGGTTCCGGCATCTCAGGCACATGGTTCTGGCACGTCTGATAGGTGGTTCCGGCCGGCCCGACAGGTGTTTCCATGGTGTCCGCCAAGTGGTTCTGGCATAGCCGGAAGGTGATGTTGGCGTGACCGGCAGGTGGTTCCAGACAGCCTGGCAGGTGATTCCGAAGTGTTCACCAAATGCTTGTGGAGTAGCCGGAAGTTGATTTTGGCATGTCCAGCAGGTGGTTTTGGCGATTCGAGCAGGTGGTTCTGGCGTGCTCGGCAGGTGCTTCCGGTGTCATCGGCATGTGGTTCCGGCATGTCTGAGAGGTGGTACAGCCATCCCCGGCAGGTGATTCCGGAGTGTTCCCCAAGTGGTTCTGGCATAGCCGGCAGGTGATTTTGCATGTCCGGCAATGGTTCCGGCGAGTCGAGCCGGTGGTTCCGGCATGTCCGGCAGGTGATTCCGGCATGTCCAGCAGGTGGTTCTGAGAAGTGGATCAGGTGGTTCCGGCAGGCACGGCAGGTGATTCCGGAGTGTCCGGCATGTGATTCTGTCACCTCTGAGAGTTTGCTCTGGCATGCCCGGCAGGTGATACCACAGTGTCCGGCATTTGGTTCTGGCACCTCTGACAGGTGGTTCCGGGATGCCTGGCATGTGATTCCGGAGTGTCTGCCGAGTGGTTCTGGCGAGTCCAGCAGGTGTTTCCGGTCTTTCTGGCAGGTGGTTCTGGCGTGTCCGGCACGAGGTTCTGGCACGTCTGAGAGTTGGTTCCGGCATGCCCGACAGGTGATTCCGGAGTGTCTGCCACGTGGTTCTGGCGTACCCGGCAGGTGATTTTGGCGTGTCTGGCAGGTGTTTCTTGCAAGTCGAGCATTTGGCTCAGGCATGCTCAGCAGGTGCTTCCGGCGTGTCTGGCAGGTGGTTCTGGTGTGTCTGAGAGCTGGTTCTGGCATGTCTGGCAGATGATTCCGGAGTGTCCACCAAGTGGTTGTGGCATACCCGGCAGGTGATTGTAGCGTGTCAGGTAGGTGGTTCCGGCGAGTCGAGTAGGTGGTTCCGGCGTGCTCGGCAGGTGGTTCAGGCGGGTCTGGCAGGTGGTTTCGGTCTGTTCGGGGAGTGGTTCCGGCATCTCAGGCACATGGTTCTGGCACGTCTGATAGGTGGATCCGGCCGGCCCGACAGGTGTTTCCATGGTGTCCGCCAAGTGGTTCTGGCATAGCTGACAGGTGATGTTGGCGTGACCGGCAGGTGGTTCCAGCCAGCCTGGCATGTGATTCTGAAGAGTTCACCAAATGGTTGTGGCCTAGCCGGCAGGTGATTTTGGCGTGTCCAGCAGGTGGTTTTGGCGAGTCAAGCAGGTGGTTCTGGCGTGCTCGGCGGGTGCTTCAGGTGTCATTAGCATGTGGTTCCGGCATGTCTGAGAGGTGGTTCCGCCATGCCCGGCAGGTGATACCGGAGTGTTCGCCAAGTGGTTCTGGCGTAGCCGGCAGGTGATTTTGCATGTCCGGCAATGGATCCGGCGAGTCGAGCCGGTGGTTCTGGAATGTCCGGCAGGTGGTTCCGGCATGTCCGGCAGGTGGTTCCGGCATGTCCAGCACGTGGTTCCAGCATGCCCGGCAGGTGATTCCGGAGTGTCCGGCATGTGGTTCTGGAACCTCTGAGAGGTGGTTCCGGCATGCACGGCAGGTGATACCGGAGTCTCCGGCATTTGTTTCTGGCACCTCTGAGAGGTGGTTCCGGAATGCCTGTCATGTGATTCCGGAGTGTCTGCCGAGTGGTTCTGGCGTAGCCGGCAGTTGATTTTGGCGTGTCCACTAGGTGGTTCTGGGGAGTGGATCAGCTGGTTCTGGCATACTCGGCAGGTGGTACCGGCGTGTCCAGAACTTGGTTCTGGCAAGTCTGAGAGGTGGTTCCGGCACGCCCGACAGGTGATTCCGCAGCGTCCGCCAAGTGTTTCTGGCGTACCCGGCGGGTGATTTTCGCCTGTCCGACAGGTGTATCTTGCGAGTCAAGCAGGTGGCTGAGGCATGCTCAGTTGGTGCTTCCGGCGTCTCTGGCACGTGGTTCTGGTGTGTCTGAGAGCTGGTTCTGGCATGTCCGGCAGATGATTCCGGAGTGTCCACCAAGTGGTTCTGGTATACCTGGCAGGTGATTTTGGCGTGTCAGGAAGGTGGTTCCGGCTAGTTGAGCAGGTGGATCAGGCGTGCTCGACAGGGGGTTCAGGCGGGTCTGGCAGGTGGTTTCGGTCTGTTCGGGGAGTGGTTCCGGCATCTCAGGCACATGGTTCTGGCACGTCTGAGAGGTGGTTCTGGCCGGCCCGACAGGTGTTTCCGGAGTGTCCTCCAAGTGGTTCTGGCGTAGGTGAAAGGTGATGTTGGCGTGACCGACAGGTGGTTCCAGCCAGACCGGCAGGCGATTCCGGAGTATCTGCCGAGTGGTTCTGGCGTAGCCGGCAGGTGATTTTGGCGTGTCCAGCGGGTGGTTTTGGCAAGTCAAGCAGGTGGTTCTGGCGTGCTCGGCAGGTGCTTCTGGTGTCATTGGCATGCGGTTCCGGCATGTCTGAGAGGTGGTTCCGCCATGCCCGGCAGGTGATTCCGGAGTGTTCGCCAAGTGGTTCTGGCGTAGCCGGCAGGTGATTTTGCCTGTCCGGCACTGGTTCCGGCGAGTCGAGCCGGTGGTTCTGGCATGTCCAGCAGGTGGTTCCGGTATGCCCGGCAGGTGATTCCGGATTGTCCGGCATGTGGTTTTGGCACCTCTGAGAGGTGGTTCCGGCATGCCCGGGAGGTGATTCCAGAGTGTCCGGCATGTGGTTCTGGCACCTCTGAGAGGTGGTTCCGGCAAGCCCGGCAGTTGGTTACGGAGTGTCTGCCGAGTGGTTCTGGAGTAGCCGGCAGGTGATTCTGGCGTATCCAGCAGGTGGTTCTGTGGAGTGGATCAGGTGGTTCCGGCATACTCGGCAGGTGGTACCGGCGTGTCCGGAACATGGTTCTGGCAACTCTGAGAGGTGGTACCGGCATGCCCGACAGGTGATTCCGGAGTGTTCGCCAAGTGGTTCTGGCGTAGCCGGCAGGTCATTTTGCATGTCCGGCGGTGGTTCCGGCGAGTCGAGCCGGTGGTTGCGGCGTATCCAGCAGGTGTTTCCGGTCTGTCCGGCAGGTGATTCTGGCGTGACCGGCACGAGGTTCTGGCACGTCGGAGAGCTGGTTCCGGCATGCCCGACAGGTGATTCCTGAGTGTCCGACACGTGGTTCTGGCGTACCCGGCAGGTGATTTTGGCGTGTCTGGCAGGTGTTTCTTGCAAGTCGAGCATTTGGCTCAGGCATGCTCAGCAGGTGCTTCCGGCGTGTCTGGCACGTGGTTCTGGTGTGTCTGAAAGCTGGTTCTGGCATGTCCGGCAGATGATTCCGGAGTGTCCACCAAGTGGTTGTGGCATACCCGGCGGGTGATTTTAGCGTGTCATGTAGCTGGATCCGGCGAGTCGAGTAGGTGGTTCCGGCGTGCTCGGCAGGTGGTTCAGGCGGGTCTGGCAGGTGGTTTCGGTCTGTTCGGTGTGTGGTTCCGGCATCTCAGGCACATGGTTCTGGCACGTCTGATAGGTGGTTCCGGCCGGCCCGACAGGTGTTTCCATGGTGTCCGACAAGTGGTTCTGGCATAGCTGGCAGGTGATGTTGGCGTGACCCGCAGGTGGTTCCAGCCAGCCAAGCAGGTGATTCCAAAGAGTTCACCAAATGTTTGTGGCGTAGCCGGCAGGTGATTTTGGCGTGTCCAGCAGGTGGTTTTGGCGAGTCGAGCAGGTGGATCTGGCGGGCTCGGCATGTGCTTCCGGTGTCATTGGCATGTGGTTCTGGCATGTCTGAGAGGTGGTTCCGCCATGCCCGGCAGGTGATTCCGGAGTGTTCGCCAAGTGGTTCTGGCGTAGCCGGCAGGTGATTTTGCATGTCCGGCAATGGTTCCGGCGAGGCGAGCCGGTGGTTCTGGAATGTCCGGCAGGTGGTTCCGGCATGTCCGGCAGGTGTTTCCGGCATGTCCAGCACGTGGTTCCAGCATGCCTGGCAGGTGATTCCGGAGTGTCCGGCATGTGGTTCTGACACCTCTGAGAGGTGGTTCCGGCATGCCAGGCAGGTGATACCGGAGTGTCCGGCATTTGGTTCTGGCACCTCTGAGAGGTGGTTCCGGAATGCGTGGCCTGTGATTCCGGAGTGTCTGCCGAGTGGTTCTGGCGTAGCCGGCAGTTGATTTTGGCGTGTCCACTAGGTGGTTCTGGGGAGTGGATCAGCTGGTTCCGGCATACTCGGCAGGTGGTACCGGCGTGTCCAGAACATGGTTCTGGCAAGTCTGAGAGGTGATTCCGGCACGCCCGACAGGTGATTCCGGAGCGTCCGCCAAGTGTTTCTGGCGTACCCGGCGGGTGATTTACGCCTGTCCGACAGGTGTATCTTGCGAGTCGAGCAGGTGGCTCAGGCATGCTCAGCTGGTGCTTCCGGCGTCTCTGGCACGTGGTTCTGGTGTGTCTGAGAGCTGGTTCTTGCATCTCCGGCAGATGATTCCGGAGTGTCCACCAAGCGGTTCTTGTATACCTGGCAGGTGATTTTGGCGTGTCAGGAAGGTGGTTCCGGCTAGTTGAGCAGGTGGATATGGCGTGCTCGCCAGGGGGTTCAGGCGGGTCTGGCAGGTGGTTTTGGTCTGTTCGGGGAGTGGTTCCGGCATCTCAGGCTCATGGATCTGGCACGTCTGAGAGGTGGTTCCGGCCGGCCCGACAGGTGTTTCCATGGTTTCCGCCAAGTGGTTCTGGCATAGCTGGCAGGTGATGTTGGCGTGACCAGCAGGTGGTTCCAGCAAGCCCGGCAGGTGATTCCGAAGAGTTCACCAACTGGTTGTGGCGTAGCCGGCAGGTGATTTTGGCGTGTCCAGCAGGTGGTTTTGGCAAGTCGAGCAGGTGGTTCTGGCGTGCTCGGCAGGTGCTTCCGGTGTCATTGGCATGTGGTAACGGCATGTCTGAGAGGTGGTTCCGGCATGCCCGGCAGGTGGTTCCGAAGAGTTCACCAAATGGTTGCGGCGTAGCAGGCAGTTGCTTTTGGCGTGTCAGGAAGGTGGTTCCGGCTAGTTGAGCAGGTGGATCAGGCGTGCTCGCCAGGTGGTTCATGCGGGTCTGGCAGGTGGTTTCGGTCTGTTCGGGGAGTGGTTCCGGCATCTCAGGCACATGGTTCTGGCACGTCTGAGAGGTGGTTCCGGCCGGCAGGAGAGGTGTTTCCGGAGTGTCCGCCAAGTGGTTCTGGCGTAGGTGAAAGGCGACGTAGGCGTGACCGGTAGGTGGTTCCAGCCAGCCCGGCAGGTGATTCCGGAGTGTCTGCCGTGTGGTTCTGGCGTAGCTGGCAGGTGATTTTGGCGTGTCCAGCAGGTGGTTCCGGCGAGATCGGCAGGTGGTACCAGCGTGTCCGGAACATGGTTCTGGCACGGCTGAGAGATGGTTCCGTCATGCCCGGCAGGTGAATCCGGAGTGTCCGGCATGTGGTTCTGGCACCTCTGAGATGTGGTTCCCCCATGCCCGGCAGGTGATTCCGGAGTGTTCGGCATGTGGTTCTGGCACCTCTGAGAGGTGGTTCCAGAATGCCCGGCAGGTGGTTCCGGAGTGTCTGCCTAGTGGTTCTGGCGTAGTCGGCAGGTGATTCTGGCGTGTCCACCAGGTGGTTCTGGGGAGTGGATCAGGTGGTTCCGCCATTCTCGGCAGGTGGTACCGGCGTGTCCGGAACATGGTTCTGGCAAGTCTGAGAGGCGGTTCCGGCATGCCCGACAAGTGATTCCGGAGTGTTCGCCAAGTGGTTCTGGCGTAGCCGGCAGGTCATTTTGCATGTCCGGCGGTGGTTCCGTGAGTCGAGCCGGTGGTTCCGGTGTTTCCGGCAGGTGGTTCTGGCGTGACCGGCATGAGGTTCTGGCACGTCTGAGAGTTGGTTCCGGCATGCCCGACAGGTGATTCCGGAGTGTCCGCCACGTGGTTCTGGCGTACCCGGCAGGTGATTTTGGCGTGTCTGGCAGGTGTTTCTTGCAAGTCGAGCATTTGGCTCAGGCATGCTCAGCAGGTGCTTCCGGCGTGTCTGGCAGGTGGTTCTGGTGTGTCTGAGAGCTGGTTCTGGCATCTCCGGCAGATGATTCCGGAGTGTCCACCAAGCGGTTCTTGTATACCTGGCAGGTGATTTTGGCGTGTCAGGAAGGTGGTTCCGGCTAGTTGAGCAGGTGGATATGGCGTGCTCGCCAGGGGCTTCAGGCGGGTCTGGCAGGTTGTTTTGGTCTGTTCGGGAAGTGGTTCCGGCATCTCAGGCTCATGGTTCTGGCACGTCTGAGAGGTGGTTCCGGCCGGCCCGACAGGTGTTTCCATGGTGTCCGCCAAGTGGTTCTGGCATAGCTGGCAGGTGATGTTGGCGTGACCAGCAGGTGGTTCCAGCAAGCCCGGCAGGTGATTCCGAAGAGTTCACCAACTGGTTGTGGCGTAGCCGGCAGGTGATTTTGGCGTGTCCAGCAGGTGGTTTTGGCGAGTCGAGCAGGTGGTTCTGGCGTGCTCGGCAGGTGCTTCCGGTGTCATTGGCATGTGGTAACGGCATGTCTGAGAGGTGGTTCCGGCATGCCCGGCAGGTGGTTCCGAAGAGTTCACCAAATGGTTGCGGCGTAGCAGGCAGTTGCTTTTGGCGTGTCAGGAAGGTGGTTCCGGCTAGTTGAGCAGGTGGATCAGGCGTGCTCGCCAGGGGGTTCATGCGGGTCTGGCAGGTGGTTTCGGTCTGTTCGGGGAGTGGTTCCGGCATCTCAGGCACATGGTTCTGGCACGTCTGAGAGGTGGTTCCGGCCGGCTGGAGAGGTGTTTCCGGAGTGTCCGCCAAGTGGTTCTGGCGTAGGTGAAAGGCGACGTTGGCGTGACCGGTAGGTGGTTCCAGCCAGTCCGGCAGGTGATTCCGGAGTGTCTGCCGTGTGGTTCTGGCGTAGCTGGCAGGTGATTTTGGCGTGTCCAGCAGGTGGCTCCGGCGAGATCGGCAGGTGGTACCAGCGTGTCCGGAACATGGTTCTGGCACGGCTGAGAGATGGTTCCGTCATGCCCGGCAGGTGAATCCGGAGTGTCCGGCATGTGGTTCTGGCACCTCTGAGATGTGGTTCCCCCATGCCCGGCAGGTGATTCCGGAGTGTTCGGCATGTGATTCTGTCACCTCTGAGAGGTTGTTCTGGCATGCCCGGCAGGTGATACCACAGTGTCCGGCATTTGGTTCTGGCACCTCTGACAGGTGGTTCCGGGATGCCTGGCATGTGATTCCGGAGTGTCTGCCGAGAGGTTCTGGCGTGTCCAGCAGGTGTTTCCGGTCTTTCCGGAAGGTGGTTCTGGCGTGTCCGGGACGAGGTTCTGGCACGTCTGAGAGTTGGTTCCGGCATGCCCGACAGGTGATTCCGGAGTGTCTGCCACGTGGTTCTGGCGTACCCGGCAGGTGATTTTGGCGTGTCTGGCAGGTGTTTCTTGCAAGTCGAGCATGTGGCTCAGGCATGATCAGCAGGTGCTTCCGGCCTGTCCGGCACGTGGTTCTGGTGTGTCTGAGAGCTGGTTCTGGCATGTCCGGCAGATTATTCCGGAGTGTCCACCAAGTGGTTGTGGCATACCCGGCAGGTGATTTTAGCGTGTCAGGTAGGTGGTTCCGGCGAGTCGAGTTGGTGGTTCCGGCGTGCTCGGCAGGTGGTTCAGGCGGGTCTGGCAGGTGGTTTCGGTCTGTTCGGTGTGTGGTTCCGGCATCTCAGGCACATGGTTCTGGCACGTCTGATAGGTGGTTCCGGCCGGCCCGACAGGTGTTTCCATGGTGTCTGCCAAGTGGTTCTGGCATAGCAGGCAGGTGACGTTGGCGTGACCGGCAGGTGGTTCCAGCCAGCCCGGCAGGTGATTCCGAAGTTTTCACCAAATGGTTGTGGCGTAGCCGGAATCTGATTTTTGCATGTCCAGCAGGTGGTTTTGGCGAGTCGAGCAGGTGGTTCTGGCGTGCCTGGCAGGTGCTTCCGGTGTCATTGGCATGTGGTTCTGGCATGTCTGAGAGGTGGTTCCGCCATGCCCGGCAGGTGATTCCGGAGTGTTCGCCAAGTGGTTCTGGCGTAGCCGGCAGGTGATTTTGCATGTCCGGCAATGGTTCCGGCGAGTCGAGCCGGTGGTTCCGGCATGTCCGGAAGGTGGTTCTGGCATGACCGGCAGGTGATACCGGAGTGTTCGCCAAGTTGTTCTGGCGTAGCCGGCAGGTGATTTTGCATGTCCGGCAATGGATCCGGCGAGTCGAGCCGGTGGTTCTGGAATGTCCGGCAGGTGGTTCCGGCATGTCCGGCAGGTGGTTCCGGCATGTCCAGCACGTGGTTCCAGCATGCCCGGCAGGTGATTCCGGAGTGTCCGGCATGTGGTTCTGGAACCTCTGAGAGGTGGTTCCGGAATGCACGGCAGGTGATACCGGAGTCTCCGGCATTTGGTTCTGGCACCTCTGAGAGGTGGTTCCGGAATGCCTGTCATGTGATTCCGGAGTGTCTGCCGAGTGGTTCTTTCGTAGCCGGCAGTTGATTTTGGAGTGTCCACTAGGTGGTTCTGGGGAGTGGATCAGCTGGTTCCGGCATACTCGGCAGGTGGTACCGGCGTGTCCAGAACATGGTTCTGGCAAGTCTGAGAGGTGGTTCCGGCACGCCCGACAGGTGATTCCGGAGCGTCCGCCAAGTGTTTCTGGCGTACCCGGCAGGTGATTTACGCCTGTCCGACAGGTGTATCTTGCGAGTCGAGCAGGTGGCTCAGGCATGCTCAGCTGGTGCTTCCGGCATCTCTGGCACGTGGTTCTGGTGTGTCTGAGAGCTGATTCTGGCATCTCCGGCAGATGATTCCGGAGTGTCCACCAAGCGGTTCTTGTATACCTGGCAGGTGATTTTGGCGTGTCAGGAAGGTGGTTCCGGCTAGTTGAGCAGGTGGATCAGGCGTGCTCGCCAGGGGGTTCAGGCAGGTCTGGCACGTGGTTTCGGTCTGTTCGGGGTGTGTTTCCGGCATCTCAGGCACATGGTTCTGGCACCTCTGAGAGGTGGTTCCGGCTGGCCCGACAGGTGTTTCCGGAGTGTCCGCCAAGTCGTTCTGGCGAAGCCGGCAGGTGATGTTTGTGTGACCGGCACGTGGTTCCAGAAAGCCCGGCAGGTGATTCCGAAGAGTTCACCAAATGGTTGTGGCCTAGCCGGCAGGTGATTTCGGAGTGTCCTGCAGGTGGTTTTGGCGAGTCAAGCAGGTCGTTCTGGCGTGCTCGGCAGGTGCTTGCGGTTTCATTGGCATGTGGTTCCGGCATGTCTGAGAGGTGGTTCCGCCATGCCCGGCAGGTGATTCCGGAGTGTTCCCCAAGTGGTTCTGGCTTAGCTGGCAGGTGATTTTGCATGTCCGGCAATGGTTCCGGCGAGTCGAGCCGGTGGTTCCGGCATGTCCTGCAGGTGGTTCCGGCATGTCCAGCACGTGGTTCCAGCATGCCTGGCAGGTGATTCCGGAGTGTCCGGCATGTGTTTCTGACACCTCTGAGAGGTGGTTCCGGCATGCCAGGCAGGTGATACCAGAGTGTCCGGCATTTGGTTCTGGCACCTCTGAGAGGTGGTTCCGGAATGCGTGGCCTGTGATTCCGGAGTGTCTGCCGAGTGGTTCTGGCGTAGCCGGCAGTTGATTTTGGCGTGTCCACTAGGTGGTTCTGTGGAGTGGATCAGCTGGTTCCGGCATACTCGGCAGGTGGTACTGGCGTGTCCAGAACATGGTTCTGGCAAGTCTGAGAGGTGGTTCCGGCACGCCCGACAGGTGATTCCGGAGCGTCCGCCAAGTGTTTCTGGCGTACCCGGCGGGTGATTTACGCCTGTCCGACAGGTGTATCTTGCGAGTCGAGCAGGTGGCTCAGGCATGCTCAGCTGGTGCTTCCGGCGTCTCTGGCACGTGGTTCTGGTGTGTCTGAGAGCTGGTTCTGGCATCTCCGGCAGATGATTCCGGAGTGTCCACCAAGCGGTTCTTGTATACCTGGCAGGTGATTTTGGCATGTCAGGAAGGTGGTTCCGGCTAGTTGAGCAGGTGGATATGGCGTGCTCGCCCGGGGGTTCAGGCGGGTCTGGCAGGTGGTTTTGGTCTGTTCGGGGAGTGGTTCCGGCATCTCAGGCTCATGGTTCTGGCACGTCTGAGAGGTGGTTCCGGCCGGCCCGACAGGTGTTTCCATGGTGTCCGCCAAGTGGTTCTGGCATAGCTGGCAGGTGATGTTGGCGTGACCAGCAGGTGGTTCCAGCAAGCCCGGCAGGTGATTCCGAAGAGTTCACCAACTGGTTGTGGCGTAGCCGGCAGGTGATTTTGGCGTGTCCAGCAGGTGGTTTTGGCGAGTCGAGCAGGTGGTTCTGGCGTGCTCGGCAGGTGCTTCCGGTGTCATTGGCATGTGGTAACGGCATGTCTGAGAGGTGGTTCCGGCATGCCCGGCAGGTGGTTCCGAAGAGTTCACCAAATGGTTGCGGCGTAGCAGGCAGTTGCTTTTGGCGTGTCAGGAAGGTGGTTCCGGCTAGTTGAGCAGGTGGATCAGGCGTGCTCGCCAGGGGGTTCATGCGGGTCTGGCAGGTGGTTTCGGTCTGTTCGGGGAGTGGTTCCGGCATCTCAGGCACATGGTTCTGGCACGTCTGAGAGGTGGTTCCGGCCGGCCGGAGAGGTGTTTCCGGAGTGTCCGCCAAGTGGTTCTGGCGTAGGTGAAAGGCGACGTTGGCGTGACCGGTAGGTGGTTCCAGCCAGTCCGGCAGGTGATTCCGCAGTGTCTGCGGTGTGGTTCTGGCGTAGCTGGCAGGTGATTTTGGCGTGTCCAGCAGGTGGCTCCGGCGAGATCGGCAGGTGGTACCAGCGTGTCCGGAACATGGTTCTGGCACGGCTGAGAGATGGTTCCGGCATGCCCGGCAGGTGAATCCGGAGTGTCCGGCATGTGGTTCTGGCACCTCTGAGATGTGGTTCCCCCATGCCCGGCAGGTGATTCCGGAGTGTTCGGCATGTGGTTCTGGCACCTCTGAGAGGTGGTTCCGGCATGCCCGGCAGGTGGTTCCGGAGTGTCTGCCTAGTGGTTCTGGTGTAGTCGGCAGGTGATTCTGGCGTGTCCAGCAGGTGGTTCTGGGGTGTGGATCAGGTGGTTCCGGCATTCTCGGCAGGTGGTACCGGCCTGTCCGGAACATGGTTCTGGCAAGTCTGAGATGCGGTTCCGGCATGCCCGACAGGTGATTCCGGAGTGTTCGCCCAGTGGTTCTGGCGTAGCCGGCAGGTCATTTTGCATGTCCGGCGGTGGTTCCACGAGTCGAGCCGGTGGTTCCGGTGTGTCCGGCAGGTGGTTCTGGCGTGACCGGCACGAGGTTCTGGCACGTCTGAGAGTTGGTTCTGGCATGCCCGACAGGTGATTCCGGAGTGTCCGCCACGTGGTTCTGGCGTACCCGGCAGGTGATTTTGGCGTGTCTGGCAGGTGTTTCTTGCAAGTCGAGCATTTGGCTCAGGCATGCTCAGCAGGTGCTTCCGGCGTGTCTGGCAGGTGGTTCTGGTGTGTCTGAGAGCTGGTTCTGGCGTGTCTGGCAGATGATTCCGGAGTGTCCACCAAGTGGTTGTGGCATACCCGGCAGGTGATTTTAGCGTGTCAGGTAGGTGGTTCCAGCGAGTCGAGTAGGTGGTTCCGGCGTGCTCGGCAGGTGGTTCAGGCGGGTCTGGCAGGTGGTTTCGGTCTGTTCGGGGAGTGGTTCCGGCATCTCAGGCACATGGTTCTGGCACGTCTGATAGGTGGTTCCGGCCGGCCCGACAGGTGTTTCCATGGTGTCCGCCAAGTGGTTCTGGCATAGCTGGCAGGTGATGTTGGCGTGACAGGCAGTTGGTTCCAGTCAGCCCGGCATGTGATTCCGAATGTTCACCAAATGCTTGTGGAGTAGCCGGAAGTTGATTTTGGCATGTCCAGCAGGTGGTTTTGGCGAGTCGAGCAGGTGGTTCTGGCGTGCTCGGCAGGTGCTTCCTGTGTCATCGGCATGTGGTTCCGGCATGTCTGAGAGGTGGTTCTGCCATGCCCGGCAGGTGATTCCGGAGTGTTCCCCAAGTGGTTCTGGCATAGCCGGCAGGTGATTTTGCATGTCCGGCAATGGTTCCGGCGAGTCGAGCCGCTGGTTCCGGCATGTCCGGCAGGTGGTTCCGGCATGCCCGGCAGGTGATTCCGGAGTGTCCGGCATGTGGTTCTGGCACCTCTGAGAGGTGGTTCCGGCATGCCCGGCAGGTGGTTCCGGCGTGTCTGCTGAGTGGTTCTGGCGTAGTCGGCAGGTGATTGTGGCGTGTCCAGCAGGTGGTTCTGAGGAGTGGATCAGGTGGTTCCGGCATACTCTGCAGGTGGTACCGGCGTGTCCGGAACATGGTTCTGGCAAGTCTGAGAGGTGGTTCCGGCATGCCCGACAGGTGATTCCGGAGTGTTCGCCAAGTGGTTCTGGCGTAGCCGGCAGGTCATTTTGCATGTCCGGCGGTGGTTCCGCGAGTCGAGCCGGTGGTTCCGGCGTAGCCGGCAGTTGCTCTTGGCGTGTCCACTAGGTGGTTCTGGGGAGTGGATCAGCTGGTTCCGGCATACTCGGCAGGTGGTACTGGCGTGTCCAGAACATGGTTCTGGCAAGTCTGAGAGGTGGTTCCGGCACGCCCGACAGGTGATTCCGGTGCGTCCGCCAAGTGTTTCTGGCGTACCCGGCAGGTGATTTTGGCATGTCCGACAGGTGTTTCTTGCGAGTTGAGCAGGTGGCTCAGGCATGCTCAGCTGGTGCTTCCGGCGTCTCTGGCACGTGGTTCTGGTGTGTCTGAGAGCTGGTTCTGGCATGTCCGGCAGATGATTCCGGAGTGTACACCAAGTGGTTCTGGTATACCTGGCAGGTGATTTTGGCGTGTCAGGAAGGTGGTTCCGGCTAGTTGAGCAGGTGGATCTGGCGTGCTCGCCAGGGGGTTCATGCGGGTCTGGCTGGTGGTTTCGGTCTGTTCGGGGAGTGGTTCCGGCATCTCAGGCACATGGTTCTGGCACGTCTGAGAGGTGGTTCCGGCCGGCCGGAGAGGTGTTTCCGGAGTGTCCGCCAAGTGGTTCTGGCGTAGGTGAAAGCGACGTTGGCGTGACCGGTAGGTGGTTCCAGCCAGCCCGGAGGTGATTCCAGAGTGTGTGCCGTGTGGTTCTGGCGTAGCTGGCAGGTGATTTTGGCGTGTCAAGCAGGTGGTTCCGGCGAGATCGGCAGGTGGTACCAGCGTGTCCGGAACATGGTTCTGGCACGGCTGAGAGATGGTTCCGTCATGCCCGGCATGTGAATCCGGAGTGTCCGGCATGTGGTTCTGGCACCTCTGAGATGTGGTTCCCCCATGCCCGGCAGGTGATTCCGGAGTGTTCGGCATGTGATTCTGTCACCTCTGAGAGGTTGTTCTGGCATGCCCGGCAGGTGATACCACAGTGTCCGGCATTTGGTTCTGGCACCTCTGACAGGTGGTTCCGGGATGCCTGGCATGTGATTCCGGAGTGTCTGCCGAGAGGTTCTGGCGTGTCCAGCAGGTGTTTCCGGTCTTTCCGGCAGGTGGTTCTGGCGTGTCCGGGACGAGGTTCTGGCACGTCTGAGAGTTGGTTCCGGCATGCCCGACAGGTGATTCCGGAGTGTCCGCCACGTGGTTCTGGCATACCCGGCAGGTGATTTTGGCGTGTCTGGCAGGTGTTTCTTGCAAGTCGAGCATGTGGCTCAGGCATGATCAGCAGGTGCTTCCGGCCTGTCCGGCACGTGGTTCTGGTGTGTCTGAGAGCTGGTTCTGGCATGTCCGGCAGATTATTCCGGAGTGTCCACCAAGTGGTTGTGGCATACCTGGCAGGTGATTTTAGCGTGTCAGGTAGGTGGTTCCGGCGAGTCGAGTTGGTGGTTCCGGCGTGCTCGGCAGGTGGTTCAGGCGGGTCTGGCAGGTGGTTTCGGTCTGTTCGGTGTGTGGTTCCGGCATCTCAGGCACATGGTTCTGGCACGTCTGATAGGTGGTTCCGGCCGGCCCGACAGGTGTTTCCATGGTGTCCGCCAAGTGGTTCTGGCATAGCAGGCAGGTGACGTTGGCGTGACCGGCAGGTGGTTCCAGCCAGCCCGGCAGGTGTTTCCGAAGTTTTCACCAAATGGTTGTGGCGTAGCCGGAATCTGATTTTTGCATGTCCAGCAGGTGGTTTTGGCGAGTCGAGCAGGTGGTTCTGGCGTGCCTGGCAGGTGCTTCCGGTGTCATTGGCATGTGGTTCTGGCATGTCTGAGAGGTGGTTCCGCCATGCCCGGCAGGTGATTCCGGAGTGTTCGCCAAGTGGTTCTGGCGTAGCCGGCAGGTGATTTTGCATGTCCGGCAATGGTTCCGGCGAGTCGAGCCGGTGGTTCCGGCATGTCCGGCAGGTGGTTCCGGCATGACCGGCAGGTGATACCGGAGTGTTCGCCAAGTGGTTCTGGCGTAGCCGGCAGGTGATTTTGCATGTCCGGCAATGGATCCGGCGAGTCGAGCCGGTGGTTCTGGAATGTCCGGCAGGTGGTTCCGGCATGTCCGGCAGGTGGTTCCGGCATGTCCAGCACGTGGTTCCAGCATGCCCGGCAGGTGATTCCGGAGTGTCCGGCATGTGGTTCTGGAACCTCTGAGAGGTGGTTCCGGAATGCACGGCAGGTGATACCGGAGTCTCCGGCATTTGGTTCTGGCACCTCTGAGAGGTGGTTCCGGAATGCCTGTCATGTGATTCCGGAGTGTCTGCCGAGCGGTTCTTTCGTAGCCGGCAGTTGATTTTGGAGTGTCCACTAGGTGGTTCTGGGGAGTGGATCAGCTGGTTCCGGCATACTCGGCAGGTGGTACCGGCGTGTCCAGAACATGGTTCTGGCAAGTCTGAGAGGTGGTTCCGGCACGCCCGACAGGTGATTCCGGAGCGTCCGCCAAGTGTTTCTGGCGTACCCGGCAGGTGATTTACGCCTGTCCGACAGGTGTATCTTGCGAGTCGAGCAGGTGGCTCAGGCATGCTCAGCTGGTGCTTCCGGCGTCTCTGGCACGTGGTTCTGGTGTGTCTGAGAGCTGATTCTGGCATCTCCGGCAGATGATTCCGGAGTGTCCACCAAGCGGTTCTTGTATACCTGGCAGGTGATTTTGGCGTGTCAGGAAGGTGGTTCCGGCTAGTTGAGCAGGTGGATCAGGCGTGCTCGCCAGGGGGTTCAGGCAGGTCTGGCACGTGGTTTCGGTCTGTTCGGGGTGTGTTTCCGGCATCTCAGTCACATGGTTCTGGCACCTCTGAGAGGTGGTTCCGGCCGGCCCGACAGGTGTTTCCGGAGTGTCCGCCAAGTCGTTCTGGCGAAGCCGGCAGGTGATGTTTGTGTGACCGGCACGTGGTTCCACAAAGCCCGGCAGGTGATTCCGAAGAGTTCACCAAATGGTTGCGGCCTAGCCGGCAGGTGATTTCGGCGTGTCCTGCAGGTGGTTTTGGCGAGTCAAGCAGGTCGTTCTGGCGTGCTCGGCAGGTGCTTGCGGTTTCATTGGCATGTGGTTCCGGCATGTCTGAGAGGTGGTTCCGCCATGCCCGGCAGGTGATTCCGGAGTGTTCGCCAAGTGGTTCTGGCGTAGCCGGCAGGTGATTTTGCATGTCCGGCAATGGTTCCGGCGAGTCGAGCCGGTGTTTCCGGCATGTCCTGCAGGTGATTCCGGCATGTCCTGTAGGTGGTTCTGAGAAGTGGATCAGGTGGTTCCGGCAGGCACGGCAGGTGATTCCGGAGTGTCCGGCATGTGATTCTGTCACCTCTGAGAGGTTGTTCTGGCATGCCCGGCAGGTGATACCACAGTGTCCGGCATTTGGTTCTGGCACCTCTGACAGGTGGTTCCGGGATGCCTGGCATGTGATTCCGGAGTGTCTGCCGAGTGGTTCTGGCGTGTCCAGCAGGTGTTTCCGGTCTTTCCGGCAGGTGGTTCTGGCGTGTCCGGCACGAGGTTCTGGCACGTCTGAGAGTTGGTTCCGGCATGCCCGACAGGTGATTCCGGAGTGTCCGCCACGTGGTTCGGTTGTACCCGGCAGGTGATTTTGGCATGTCTGGCAGGTGTTTCTTGCAAGTCGAGCATGTGGCTCAGGCATGATCAGCAGGTGCTTCTGGCGTGTCCGGCACGTGGTTCTGGTGTGTCTGAGAGCTGGTTCTGGCATGTCCGGCAGATGATTCCGGAGTGTCCACCAAGTGGTTGTGGCATACCCGGCAGGTGATTTTAGCGTGTCAGGTAGGTGGTTCCGGCGAGTCGAGTTGGTGGTTCCGGCGTGCTCGGCAGGTGGTTCAGGCGGGTCTGGCAGGTGGTTTCGGTCTGTTCGGTGTGTGGTTCCGGCATCTCAGGCACATGGTTCTGGCACGTCTGATAGGTGGTTCCGGCCGGCCCGACAGGTGTTTCCATGGTGTCCGCCAAGTGGTTCTGGCATAGCAGGCAGGTGACGTTGGCGTGACCGGCAGGTGGTTCCAGCCAGCCCGGCAGGTGATTCCGAAGTTTTCACCAAATTGTTGTGGCGTAGCCGGAATCTGATTTTTGCATGTCCAGCAGGTGGTTTTGGCGAGTCGAGCAGGTGGTTCTGGCGTGCTCGGCAGGTGCTTCCGGTGTCATTGGCATGTGGTTCTGGCATGTCTGAGAGGTGGTTCCGCCATGCCCGGCAGGTGATTCCGGAGTGTTCGCCAAGTGGTTCTGGCGTAGCCGGCAGGTGATTTTGCAAGGCCGGCAATGGTTCCAGCGAGTCGAGCCGGTGGTTCCGGCATGTCCGGCAGGTGGTTCCGGCATGCCCGGCAGGTGATTCCGCAGTCTCCGTCATTTGGTCCTGGCACCTCTGAGAGGTGGTTCAGGAATGCCCGACAGGTGTTTCCGGAGTGTTCGCCAAGTGGTTCTGGCGTAGCCGGCAGGTCATTTTGCATGTCCAGCGGTGGTTCCGGCGAGTCGAGCCGGTGGTTCCGGTGTAGCCGGCAGTTGCTCTTGGCGTGTCCACTAGGTGGTTCTGGGGAGTGGATCAGCTGGTTCCGGCATACTCGGCAGGTGGTCCCGGCGTGTCCAGAACATGGTTCTGGCAAGTCTGAGAGGTGGTTCTGGCACGCCCAACAGGTGATTCCGGAGCGTCCGCCAAGTGTTTCTGGCGTACCCGGCAGGTGATTTGGCATGTCCGACAGGTGTTTCTTGTAAGTCGAGCAGGTGGCTCAGGCATGCTCAGCTGGTGCTTCCGGCGTCTCCGGCACGTGGTTCTGGTGTGTCTGAGAGCTGGTTCTGGCATGTCCGGCAGATGATTCCGGAGTGTCCACCAAGTGGTTCTGGTATACCTGGCAGGTGATTTTGGCGTGTCAGGAAGTTGGTTCCAGCTAGTTGAGCAGGTGGATCAGGCGTGCTCACCAGGGGTTTCAGGCAGGTCTGGCAGGTGGTTTCGGTCTGTTCGGGGAGTGGTTCCGGCATCTCAGGCACATGGTTCGGGCACGTCTGAGAGGTGGTTCCGGCCGGCCCAACAGGTGTTTCCGGAGTGTCCGCCAAGTGGTTTTGGCATAGGTGAAAGGTGATGTTGGCGTGACCGGCAGGTGGTTCCAGCCAGCCCGGCAGGTGATTCCGGAGTGTCTGCCGAGTGGTTGTGGCGTAGCCGGCAGGTGATTTTGGTGTGTCCAGCGGGTGGTTTTGGCGAGTCGAGCAGGTGGTTCTGGCGTGCTCGGCAGGTGCTTCCGGTGTCATTGGCATGTGGTTCTGGCATGTCTGAGAGGTGGTTCCGCCATGCCCGGCAGGTGATTCCGGAGTGTTCGCCAAGTGGTTCTGGCGTAGCTGGCAGGTGATTTTGGCATGTCCAGGAGCTGGTTCCGGCGAGCTCGGCAGGTGGTACCATCGTGTCCGGAACTTGGTTCTGGCACGTCTGAGAGATGGTTCCGGCATGCCCGGCAGGTGATTCCGGAGTGTCCGGCATGTGGTTATGGCACCTCTGAGAGGTGGTTCCGGCATGCCCGGCAGGTGATTCCGGATTGTCCGGCATGTGGTTCTGGCAAGTCTGAGAGGCGGTTCCGGCATGCCCGACAGGTGATTCCGGAGTGTTCGCCAAGTGGCTCTGGCGTAGCCGGCAGGTCATTTTGCGTGTCCGGCGGTGGTTCCGGCGAGTCGAGCTGGTGGTTCCGGCGTGTCCGGCAGGTGGTTCTGGCACCTCTGAGACGTGGTTCCGGAATGCCCGGCATGTGATTCCGGACTGTCTGCCGAGGGGTTCTGGCGTAGCCGGCAGGTGATTCTGGCGTGTCCAGCAGGTGGTTCTGGGGATTGGATCAGCTGGTTCCGGCATACTCGGCAGGTGGTACCGGCGTGTCCAGAACATGGTTCTGGCAAGTCTGAGAGGTGGTTCCGGCACGCCTGACAGGTGATTCCGGAGCGTCCGCCAAGTGTTTCTCACGTACCCGGCAGGTGATTTTGGCATGTCCGACAGGTGTTTCTTGCGAGTCGAGCAGGTGGCTCAGGCATGCTCAGCTGGTGCTTCCGGCGTCTCTGGCACGTGGTTCTGGTGTGTCTGAGAGCTGATTCTGGCATGTCCGGCAGATGATTCCGGAGTGTCCACCAAGTGGTTCTGGTATACCTGGCAGGTGATTTTGGCGTGTCAGGAAGTTGGTTCCGGCTAGTTGAGCAGGTGGATCAGGCGTGGTCACCAGGGGGTTCAGGCGGGTCTGGCAGGTGGTTTCGGTCTGTTCGGGGAGTGGTTCTGGCATCTCAGGAACATGGTTCTGGCACGTCTGAGAGGTGGTTCCGGCCGGCCCGACAGGTGTTTCCGGAGTGTCCGCCAAGTGGTTCTGGCGTAGCTGAAAGGTGATGTTGGCGTGACCGGCAGGTGGTTCCAGCCAGTCTGGCAGGTGATTCCGGAGTGTCCGGCATGTGGTTCTGGCACCTCTGAGAGGTGGTTCCGGCATGCCTGGCAGGTGATACCGGAGTGTCCGTGATTTGGTTCTGGCACCTCTGAGAGGTGGTTCCGGAATGCCTGGCATGTGATTCCGGAGTGTCTGACGAGTGGTTCTGGTGTAGCCGGCAGGTGATTTTGGCGTGTCCAGCAGGTGGTTTTGGCGAGTCGAGCAGGTGGTTCTGGCGTGCACGGCAGGTGCTTCCGGTGTCATTGGCATGTGGTTCCGGCATGTCTGAGAGGTGGTTCCGGCATGCCCGGCAGGTGGTTCCGGAGTGTCTGTCGAGTGGTTCTGGAGCCAGCCCGGCAGGTGATTCCGAAGAGTTCACCAAATCGTTGTGGCGTAGCCGGCAGGTGATTTTGGCGTGTCTGGAATGTGGTTCCGGCTAGTTGAGCAGGTGGATCAGGCGTGCTCGCCAGGGGGTTCAGGCGGGTCTGGCAGGTGGTTTCGGTCTGTTCGGGGAGTGGTTCCGGCATCTCAGGCACATGGTTCTGGCACGTCTGAGAAGTGGTTGCGGCCGGCCCGACAGGTGTTTCCGGAGTGTCCGCCAAGTGGTTCTGGCGTAGCTGAAAGGTGATGTTGGCGTGACTGGCAGGTGGTTCCAGCCAGCCCGGCAGGTGATTCCGGAGTATCTGCCGCGTGGTTCAGGCGTAGCTGGCAGGTGATTTTGGCGTGTCCAGCAGGTGGTTCCGGCGAGCTCGGCAGGTGGTACCGGCGCGTCCGGTACATGGTTCTGGCACGTCTGAGAGATGGTTCCGGCATGCCCGGCAGGTGATTCCGGAGTGTCCGGCATGTGGTTCTGGCACCTCTGAGAGGTGGTTCCGGCATGCCCGGCAGGTGGTTCCGGCGTGTCTGCTGAGTGGTTCTGGCATAGTCGGCAGGTGATTCTGGCGTGTCCAGCAGGTGGTTGTGGGGAGTGGATCATGTGGTTCCGGGATACTCGGCAGGTGGTACCGGCGTGTCCAGAACATGGTTCTGGGAAGTCTGAGAGGTGGTTCCGGCATGCCCAACAGGTGATTCCGGAGTGTTCGCCAAGTGGTTCTGGCGTAGCCGGCAGGTCATTTTGCATGTCCGGGGGTGGTTCCGGCTAGTTGAGCCGGTGGTTCCGGCGTGTCCAGCAGGTGTTTCCGGGCTGTCCGGCAGGTGGTTCTGGCGTGTCCGGCACGAGGTTCTGGCACGTCTGAGAGTTGGTTCCGGCATGCCCGAATGGTGATTCCGGAGTGTCCGGCATGTGGTTCTGGCACCTCTGAGAGGTGGTTCCGGCATGCCCGGCAGGTGATTCCGGAGTGTTCGCCAACTGGTTCTGGCATAGCCGGCAGGTCATATTGCATGTCCGGCGGTGGTTCCGGCGAGTCGAGCCGGTGGTTCCGGCCTAGCCGGCAGTTGATTTTGGCGTGTCCACTAGGTGGTTCTGGGGATTGGATCAGCTGGTTCCGGCATACTCGGCAGGTGGTCCCGGCGTGTCCAGAACATGGTTCTGGCAAGTCTGAGAGGTGGGTCCGGCACGCCCAACAGGTGATTCCGGAGCGTCCGCCAAGTGTTTCTGGCGTACCCGGCAGGTGATTTGGCATGTCCGACAGGTGTTTCTTGTAAGTCGAGCAGGTGGCTCAGGCATGCTCAGCTGGTGCTTCCGGCGTCGCTGGCACGTGGTTCTGGTGTGTCTGAGAGCTGGTTCTGGCATGTCCGGCAGATGATTCCGGAGTGTCCACCAAGTGGTTCTGGTATACCTGGCAGGTGATTTTGGCGTGTCAGGAAGGCGGTTCCGGCTAGTTGAGCAGGTGGATCAGGCGTGGTCACCAGGGGGTTCAGGCGGGTCTGGCAGGTGGTTTCGGTCTGTTCGGGGAGTGGTTCCGGCATCTCAGGCACATGGTTCTGGCACATCTGAGAGGTGGTTCCGGCCGGCCCGAGAGGTGTTTCCGGAGTGTCCGCCAAGTGGTTCTGGCGTAGCTGAAAGGTGATGTTGGCGTGACCGGCAGGTGGTTCCAGCCAGCCCGGCAGGTGATTCCGAGGTGTTCACCAAATGGTTGTGACGTAGCCGGAAGGTGATTTTGGCGTGTCCAGAAGGTGGTTTTGGCGAGTCGAGCAGGGGATTCTGGCGTGCTCGGCAGGTGCTTCCGGTGTCATTGGCATGTGGTTCCGGTATGTGTGAGAGGTGGTTCCGCCATGCCGGGCAGGTGATTCCGGAGTGTTCCCCAAGTGGTTCTGGCATAGCCGGCAGGTGATTTTGCATGTCCGGCAATGGTTCCGGCGAGTCGAGCCGCTGGTTCCGGCATGTCCGGCAGGTGGTTCCGGCATGCCCGGCAGGTGATTCCGGAGTGTCCGGCAGGTGATACCGGAGTGTCCGGCATTTGGTTCTGGCACCTCTGAGAGGTGGTTCTGGAATGCCTGGCATGTGATTCCGGAGTGTCTGCCGATTTGTTCTGGCGTAGTCCAGGTGGTTCTGGGGAGTGGATCAGGTGGTTCCGGCATACTCGGCAGGTGGTACCGGCGTGTCAGGAACATGGTTCTGGCAAGTCTGAGAGGTGGTTCTGGCATGCCCGACAGGTGATTCTGGAGTGTTCGCCAAGTGCTTCTGGCGTAGCCGACATGTCATTTTGCATGTCCGGCGGTGGTTCCGGCGAGTCGAGCCGGTGGTGCCGGCGTGTCCAGCAGGTGTTTCTGGTCTGTCCGGCAAGTGGTTCTGGCGTGTCCGGCACGAGGTTCTGGCACGTCTGAGAGTTGGTTCCAGCAAGCCCGGCAGGTGATTCCGAAGAGTTCACCAAATGGTTGTGGCGTAGCCGGCAGGTGATTTTGGCGTGTCCAGCAGGTGCTTTTGGCGAGTCGAGCAGGTGGTTCTGGCATGCACGGCTGGTGCTTCCGGTGTCATTGGCATGTGGTTCCGGCATGTCTGAGAGGTGGTTCCGGCATGCCCGGCAGGTGGTTCCGGAGAGTCTGCCGAGTGGTTCTGGAGCCAGCCCGGCAGGCGATTCCGAAGAGTTCACCAAATGGTTGTGGCGTAGCCGGCAGGTGATTTTGGCGTGTCAGGAAGGTGGTTCCAGGTAGTTGAGCAGGCGGATCAGGCGTGCTCGCCAGTGGGTTCAGGCGGGTCTTGCTGGTGGTTTCGGTCTGTTCGGGGAGTGGTTCCGGCATCTCAGGCACATGGTTCTGACATGTCTGAGAGGTGTTTCCGTCCGGCCGGGGAGGTGTTTCCGGAGTGTCCGCCATGTCGTTCTGGCGTAGCTGAAAGGTGATGTTGGCGTGACCGGCAGGTGGTTCCAGCCAGCCCGGCAGGTGTTTCCGGCGTGTCCGGCACGTGGTTCTGGTGTGTCAGAGGGCTGGTTCTGGCATTTCCGGCAGATGATTCCGGAGTGACCAGCATGTGGTTCTGGCACCTCTGAGAGGTGGTTCCGGCATGCCCGGCAGGTGATACCGGAGTGTCCGGCATGTGGTTCTGGCACCTCTGAGAGGTGGTTCCGGCATGCCCGACAGGTGATTCCGGAGTGTTCGCCAAGTGGTTCTGGCGTAGCCGGCAGGTCATTTTGCATGTCCGGCGGTGGTTCCGGCGAGTCGAGCCGGTGGTTCCGGCGTGTCCAGCAGGTGTTTCCGGTCTGTTCGGCAGGTGGTTCTGGCGTGTCCGGCACGAGGTTCCGGCACGTATGAGTGTTGGTTCCGGCATGCCCGGCAGGTGATTCCGGAGTGTCCGGCATGTCGTTCTGGCACCTCTGAGAGGTGGTTCCGGAATGCCTGGCATGCGATTCCGGAATGCCTGCCAAGTGGTTCTGGCGTAGCCGGCAGTTGATTTTGGCGTGTCCACTAGGTGGTTCTGGGGAGTGGATCAGCTGGTTCCGGCATACTCGGCAGGTGGTACCGGCGTGTCCAGAACATGGTTCTGGCAAGTCTGAGAGGAGGTTCCGGCACGCCCGACAGGTGATTCCGGAGCGTCCGCCAAGTGTTTCTGGCATACCCGGCAGGTGATTTTGGCATGTCCGACAGGTGTATCTTGCAAGTCGAGCAGGTGGCTCAGGCATGCTCAGCTGGTGCTTCCGGCGTGTCTGGCACGTGGTTCTGGTGTGTCTGAGAGCTGGTTCTGGCATGTCCGGCAGATGATTCCGGAGTGTCCACCAAGTGGTTGTGGCATACCAGGCAGGTGATTTTAGCGTGTCAGGTAGGTGGTTCCAGCGAGTCGAGTAGGTGGTTCCGGCCGGCCGGAGAGGTGTTTCCGGAGTGTCCGCCAAGTGGTTCTGGCGTAGGTGAAAGGCGACGTTGGCGTGACCGGTAGGTGGTTCCAGCCAGCCCGGAGGTGATTCCAGAGTGTCTGCGGTGTGGTTCTGGCGTAGCTGGCAGGTGATTTTGGCGTGTCCAGCAGGTGGTTCCGGTGAGATCGGCAGGTGGTACCAGCGTGTCCGGAACATGGTTCTGGCACGGCTGAGAGATGGTTCCGTCATGCCCGGCAGGTGAATCCGGAGTGTCCGGCATGTGGTTCTGGCACCTCTGAGATGTGGTTCCCCCATGCCCGGCAGGTGATTCCGGAGTGTTCGGCATGTGGTTCTGGCACCTCTGAGAGGTGGTTCCAGCATGCCCGGCAGGTGGTTCCGGAGTGTCTGCCTAGTGGTTCTGGCGTAGTCGGCAGGTGATTCTGGCGTGTCCAGCAGGTGGTTCTGGGGAGTGGATCAGGTGGTTCCGGCATTCTCGGCAGGTGGTACCGGCGTGTCCGGAACATGGTTCTGGCAAGTCTGAGATGCGGTTCCGGCATTCCCGACAGGTGATTCCGGAGTGTTCGCCAAGTGGTTCTGGCGTAGCCGGCAGGTCATATTGCATGTCCGGCGGTGGTTCCGGCGAGTCGAGCCGGTGGTTCCGGCGTAGCCGGCAGTTGATTTTGGCGTGTCCACTAGGTGGTTCTGGGGAGTGGATCAGCTGGTTCCAGCATACTCGGCAGGTGGTCCCGGCATGTCCAGAACATGATTCTGGCAAGTCTGAGAGGTGGTTCCGGCACGCCCAACAGGTGATTCCGGAGCGTCCGCCAAGTGTTTCTGGCGTACCCGGCAGGTGATTTGGCATGTCCGACAGGTGTTTCTTGTACGTCCAGCAGGTGGCTCAGGCATGCTCAGCTGGTGCTTCCGGCGTCTCTGGCACGTGGTTCTGGTGTGTCTGAGAGCTGGTTCTGGCATGTCCGGCAGATGATTCCGGAGTGTCCACCAAGTGGTTCTGGTATACCTGGCCGGTGATTTTGGCGTGTCAGGAAGTTGGTTCCAGCTAGTTGAGCAGGTGGGTCAGGCGTGCTCACCAGTGGTTTCAGGCGGGTCTGGCAGGTGGTTTCGGTCTGTTCGGGGAGTGGTTCCGGCATCTCAGGCACATGGTTCTGGCACGTCTGAGAGGTGGTTCTGGCTGGCCCGACAGGTGTTTCCGGAGTGTCCGCCAAGTGGTTCTGGAATAGGTGAAAGGTGATGTTGGCGTGACCGGCAGGTGGTTCCAGCCAGCCCGGCAGGTGATTCCGGAGTGTCTGCCGAGTGGTTGTGGCGTAGCCGGCAGGTAATTTTGGTGTGTCCAGCGGGTGGTTTTGGCGAGTCGAGCAGGTGGTTCTGTCGTGCTCGGCAGGTGCTTCCGGTGTCATTGGCATGTGGTTCTGGCACGTCTGAGAGATGGTTCCGGCATGCCCGGCAGGTGATTCCGGAGTGTCCGGCATGTGGTTATGGCACCTCTGAGAGGTGGTTCCGGCATGCCCGGCAGGTGATTCCGGAGTGTCCGGCATGTGGTTCTGGCACGTCTGAGAGGCGGTTCCCGCATGCCCGACAGGTGATTCTGGAGTGTTCGCCAAGTGGCTCTGGCGTAGCCGGCAGGTCATTTTGCGTGTCCGGCGGTGGTTCCGGCGAGTCGAGCTGGTGGTTCCGGCGTGTCCGGCAGGTGGTTCTGGCGTGACCGGCACGAGGTTCTGGCACGTCTGAGAGTTGGTTCCGGCATGCCCGACAGGTGATTCCGGAGTGTCCGCCACGTGGTTCTGGCGTACCCGGCAGGTGATTTTGTCGTGTCTGGCAGCTGTTTCTTGCAAGTCGAGCATTTGGCTCAGGCATGCTCAGCAGGTGCTTCCGGCGTGTCTGGCACGTGGTTCTGGTGTGTCTGAGAGCTGGTTCTGGCATGTCTGGCAGATGATTCCGGAGTGTCCACCAAGTGGTTGTGGCATACCCGGCAGGTGATTTTAGCGTGTCAGGTAGGTGGTTCCAGCGAGTCGAGTAGGTGGTTCCGGCGTGCTCGGCAGGTGGTTCAGGCGGGTCTGGCAGGTGGTTTCGGTCTTTTCGGGGAGTGGTTCCGGCATCTCAGGCACATGGTTCTGGCACGTCTGATAGGTGGTTCCGGCCGGCCCGACAGGTGTTTCCATGGTGTCCGCCAAGTGGTTCTGGCATAGCTGGCAGGTGATGTTGGCGTGACCGGCAGGTGGTTCCAGCCAGCCCGGCATGTGATTCCGAAGAGTTCACCAAATGGTTGTGGCGTAGCCGGCAGGTGATTTTGGCGTGTCCAGCAGGTGGTTTTGGCGAGTCAAGCAGGTGGTTCTGGCGTGCTCGGCAGGTGCTTCCGGTGTCATTGGCAAGTGGTAACGGCATGCCTGAGAGGTGGTTCCGACATGCCCGGCAGGTGGTTCCGGAGTGTCTGCCGAGTGGTTCTGGCGTAGCCGGCAGCTGATTCTGGCGTGTCCAGGAGGTGGTTCTGGGGAGTGGATCAGGTGGTTCCGGCATACTCGGCAGGTGGTACCGGCGTGTCCGGAACATGGTTCTGGCAAGTTGAGAGGCGGTTCCTGCATTCCCGACAGGTGATTCCGGAGTGTTCGCCAAGTGGTTCTGGCGTAGCCGGCAGGACATTTTGCATGTCCGGCGGTGGTTCCGGCGAGTCGAGCCGGTGGTTCCGGCGTGTCCGGCAGGTGCTTCTGGCATGACCGGCACGTCTGAGAGTTGGTTCCGGCATGCCCGACAGGTGATTCCGGAGTGTCTGCCACATGGTTCTGGCGTACCCGGCAGGTGATTTTGGCGGGTCTGGCAGGTTTTTCTTGCAAGTCGAGCATTTGGCTCAGGCATGCTCAGCAGGTGCTTCCGGCGTGTCTGGCACGTGGTTCTGGTGTGTCTGAGAGCTGGTTCTGGCATGTCCGGCAGATGATTCCGGAGTGTCCACCAAGTGGTTGTGGCATACCAGGCAGGTGATTTTAGCGTGTCAGGTAGGTGGTTCCAGCGAGTCGAGTAGGTGGTTCCGGCGTGCTCGGCAGGTGGTTCAGGCGGGTCTGGCAGGTGGTTTCGGTCTGTTCGGGGTGTGGTTCCGGCATCTCAGGCACATGGTTCTGGCACGTCTGAGAGGTGGTTCCGGCCAGCCGGAGAGGTGTTTCCGGAGTGTCCGCCAAGTGGTTCTGGCGTACGTGAAAGGCGACGTTGGCGTGACCGGTAGGTGGTTCCAGCCAGCCCGGAGGTGATTCCAGAGTGTCTGCCGTGTGGTTCTGGCGTAGCTGGCAGGTGATTTTGGCGTGTCCAGCAGGTGGTTCCGGCGAGATCGGCAGGTGGTACCAGCGTGTCCGGAACATGGTTCTGGCACGGCTGAGAGATGGTTCCGTCATGCCCGGCAGGTGAATCCGGAGTGTCCGGCATATGGTTCTGGCACCTCTGAGATATGGTTCCCCCATGCCCGGCAGGTGATTCCGGAGTGTTCGCCATGTGGTTCTGGCACCTCTGAGAGGTGGTTCCGGCATGCCCGGCAGGTGGTTCCGGAGTGTCTGCCTAGTGGTTCTGGCATAGTCGGCGGGTGATTCTGGCGTGTCCAGGAGGTGGTTCTGGGGAGTGGATCAGTTGGTTCCGGCATTCTCGGCAGGTGGTACCGGCGTGTCCGGAACATGGTTCTGGCAAGTCTGAGAGGCGGTTCCGGGATGCCCGACAGGTGATTCCGAAGAGTTCACCAAATGGTTGTGGCCTAGCCGACTGGTGATTTCGGCGTGTCCTGCAGGTGGTTTTGGCGAGTCAAGCAGGTCGTTCTGGCGTGCTCCGCAGGTGCTTGCGGTTTCATTGGCATGTGGTTCCGGCATGTCTGAGAGGTGGTTCCGCCATGCCCGGCAGGTGATTCCGGAGTGTTCGCCAAGTGGTTCTGGCGTAGCCGGCAGGTGATTTTGCATGTCCGGCAATGGTTCCGGCGAGTCGAGCCGGTGGTTCCGGCATGTCTGGCAGGTGATTCCGGCATGTCCAGCAGGTGGTTCTGAGAAGTGGATCTGGTGGTTCCGGCAGGCACGGCAGGTGATTCCGGAGTGTCCGGCATGTGATTCTGTCACCTCTGAGAGGTTGTTCTGGCATGCCCGGCAGGTGATACCACAGTGTCCGGCATTTGGTTCTGGCACCTCTGACAGGTGGTTCCGGGATGCCTGGCATGTGATTCCGGAGTGTCTGCCGAGTGGTTCTGGCGTGTCCAGCAGGTGTTTCCGGTCTTTCCGGCAGGTGGTTCTGGCGTGTCCGGCAGGAGGTTCTGGCACGTCTGAGAGTTGGTTTCGGCATGCCCGACAGGTGATTCCGGAGTGTCCGCCACGTGGTTCTGGTGTACCCGGCAGGTGATTTTGGCGTGTCTGGCAGGTGTTTCTTGCAAGTCGAGCATGTGGCTCAGGCATGATCAGCAGGTGTTCCGGCCTGTCCGGCACATGGTTCTGGTGTGTCTGAGAGCTGGTTCTGGCATGTCCGGCAGATTATTCCGGAGTGTCCACCAAGTGGTTGTGGCATACCCGGCAGGTGATTTTAGCGTGTCAGGTAGCTGGTTCCGGCGAGTCGAGTTGGTGGTTCCGGCATGCTCGGCAGGTGGTTCAGGCGGGTCTGGCAGGTGGTTTCGGTCTGTTCGGTGTGTGGTTCCGGCATCTCAGGCACATGGTTCTGGCACGTCTGATAGGTGGTTCCGGCCGGCCCGACAGGTGTTTCCATGGTGTCCGCCAAGTGGTTCTGGCATAGCAGGCAGGTGACGTTGGCGTGACCGGCAGGTGGTTCCAGCCAGCCCGGCAGGTGATTCCGAAGTTTTCACCAAATGGTTGTGGCGTAGCCGGAATCTGATTTTTGCATGTCCAGCAGGTGGTTTTGGCGAGTCGAGCAGGTGGTTCTGGCGTGCTCGGCAGGTGCTTCCGGTGTCATTGGCATGTGGTTCTGGCATGTCTGAGAGGTGGTTCCGCCATGCCCGGCAGGTGATTCCGGAGTGTTAGCCAAGTGGTTCTGGCGTAGCCGGCAGGTGATTTTGCATGGCCGGCAATGGTTCCGGCGAGTCGAGCCGGTGGTTCCGGCATGCCCGGCAGGTGGTTCCGGCATGCCCGGCAGGTGATTCCGCAGTCTCCGGCATTTGGTCCTGGCACCTCTGAGAGGTGGTTCAGGCATGCCCGACAGGTGATTCGGGAGTGTTCGCCAAGTGGTTCTGGCGTTGCCGGCAGGTCATTTTGCATGTCCAGCGGTGGTTCCGGCGAGTCGAGCCGGTGGTTCCGGCGTAGCCGGCAGTTGCTCTTGGCGTGTCCACTAGGTGGTTCTGGGGAGTGGATCAGCTGGTTCCGGCATACTCGGCAGGTGGTACCGGCGTGTCCAGAACATGGTTCTGGCAAGTCTGAGAGGTGGTTCCGGCACGCCCGACAGTGATTCCGGAGCGTCCGCCAAGTGTTTCCGGCGTACCCGGCAGGTGATTTTCGCCTGTCCGACAGGTGTATCTTGCGAGTCGAGCAGGTGGCTGAGGCATGCTCAGCTGGTGCTTCCGGCGTCTCTGGCACGTGGTTCTGGTGTGTCTGAGAGCTGGTTCTGGCATGTGCGGCAGATGATTCCGGAGTGTCCACCAAGTGGTTCTGGTATACCTGGCAGGTGATTTTGGCGTGTCAGGAAGGTGGTTCCGGCTAGTTGAGCAGGTGGATCAGGCGTGCTCGCCAGGGGGTTCATGCGGGTCTGGCAGGTGGTTTCGGTCTGTTCGGGGAGTGGTTCCGGCATCTCAGGCACATGGTTCTGGCACGTCTGAGAGGTGGTTCCGGCCGGCCGGAGAGGTGTTTCCGGAGTGTCCGCCAAGTGGTTCTGGCGTAGGTGAAAGGCGACGTTGGCGTGACCGGTAGGTGGTTCCAGCCAGCCCGGAGGTGATTCCAGAGTGTCTGCGGTGTGGTTCTGGCGTAGCTGGCAGGTGATTTTGGCGTGTCCAGCAGGTGGTTCCGGCGAGATCGGCAGGTGGTACCAGCGTGTCCGGAACATGGTTCTGGCACGGCTGAGAGATGGTTCCGTCATGCCCGGCAGGTGAATCCGGAGTGTCCGGCATGTGGTTCTGGCACCTCTGAGATGTGGTTCCCCCATGCCCGGCAGGTGATTCCGGAGTGTTCGGCATGTGGTTCTGGCACCTCTGAGAGGTGGTTCCAGCATGCCCGGCAGGTGGTTCCGGAGTGTCTGCCTAGTGGTTCTGGCGTAGTCGGCAGGTGATTCTGGCGTGTCCAGCAGGTGGTTCTGGGGAGTGGATCAGGTGGTTCCGGCATTCTCGGCAGGTGGTACCGGCGTGTCCGGAACATGGTTCTGGCAAGTCTGAGATGCGGTTCCGGCATGCCCGACAGGTGATTCCGGAGTGTTCGCCAAGTGGTTCTGGCGTAGCCGGCAGGTCATTTTGCATGTCCGGCGGTGGTTCCGCGAGTCGAGCCGGTGGTTCCGGTGTGTCCGGCAGGTGGTTCTGGCGTGACCGGCACGAGGTTCTGGCACGTCTGAGAGTTGGTTCCGGCGTGCCCGACAGGTGATTCCGGAGTGTCCGCCACGTGGTTCTGGCGTACCCGGCAGGTGATTTTGGCGTGTCTGGCAGGTGTTTCTTGCAAGTCGAGCATTTGGCTCAGGCATGCTCAGCAGGTGCTTCCGGCGTGTCTGGCAGGTGGTTCTGGTGTGTCTGAGAGCTGGTTCTGGCATGTCTGGCAGATGATTCCGGAGTGTCCACCAAGTGGTTGTGGCATACCCGGCAGGTGATTTTAGCGTGTCAGGTAGGTGGTTCCAGCGAGTCGAGTAGGTGGTTCCGGCGTGCTCGGCAGGTGGTTCAGGCGGGTCTGGCAGGTGGTTTCGGTCTGTTCGGGGAGTGGTTCCGGCATCTCAGGCACATGGTTCTGGCACGTCTGATAGGTGGTTCCGGCCGGCCCGACAGGTGTTTCCATGGTGTCCGCCAAGTGGTTCTGGCATAGCTGGCAGGTGATGTTGGCGTGACCGGCAGGTGGTTCCAGACAGCCCGGCAGGTGATTCCGAAGTGTTCACCAAATGCTTGTGGAGTAGCCGGAAGTTGATTTTGGCATGTCCAGCAGGTGGTTTTGGCGAGTCGAGCAGGTGGTTCTGGCGTGCTCGGCAGGTGCTTCCGGTGTCATCGGCATGTGGTTCCGGCATGTCTGCGAGGTGGTTCCGCCATGCCCGGCAGGTGATTCCGGAGTGTTCCCCAAGTGGTTCTGGCATAGCCGGCAGGTGATTTTGCATGTCCGGCAATGGTTCCGGCGAGTCGAGCCGCTGGTTCCGGCATGTCCGGCAGGTGGTTCCTGCATGCCCGGCAGGTGCTTCCGGAGTGTCCGGCATGTGGTTCTGGCACCTCTGAGAGGTGGTTCCGGCATGCCCGGCAGGTGGTTCCGGCGTGTCTGCTGAGTGGTTCTGGCGTAGTCGGCAGGTGATTGTGGCGTGTCCAGCAGGTGGTTCTGAGGAGTGGATCAGGTGGTTCCGGCATACTCTGCAGGTGGTACCGGCGTGTCCGGAACATGGTTCTGGAAAGTCTGAGAGGTGGTTCCGGCATGCCCGACAGGTGATTCCGGAGTGTCCGCCACGTGGTTCTGGCGTACCCGGCAGGTGATTTTGGCGTGTCTGGCAGGTGTTTCTTGCAAGTCGAGCATGTGGCTCAGGCATGCTCAGCAGGTGCTTCCAGCGTGTCTGGCACATGGTTCTGGTGTGTCTGAGAGCTGGTTCTGGCATGTCCGGCAGATGATTCCGGAGTGTCCACCAAGTGGTTGTGGCATACCCGGCAGGTGATTTTAGCGTGTCAGGTAGGTGGTTCCAGCGAGTCGAGTAGGTGGTTCCGGCGTGCTCGGCAGGTGGTTCAGGCGGGTCTGGCAGGTGGTTTCGGTCTGTTCGGGGTGTGGTTCCGGCGTCTCAGGCACATGGTTCTGGCACGTCTGATAGGTGGTTCCGGCCGGCCCGACAGGTGTTTCCATGGTGTCCGCCAAGTGGTTCTGGCATAGCTGGCAGGTGATGTTTGTGTGACCGGCACGTGGTTCCAGAAAGCCCGGCAGGTGATTCCGAAGAGTTCACCAAATGGTTGTGGCCTAGCCGGCAGGTGATTTCGGCGTGTCCTGCAGGTGGTTTTGGCGAGTCGAGCAGGTGGTTCTTGCGTGCTCGGCAGGTGCTTCCGGTGTCATTGGCATGTGGTTCCGGCATGTCTGAGAGGTGGTTCCGCCATGCCCGGCTGGTGATTCCGGAGTGTTCGCCAAGTGGTTCTGGCGTAGCCGGCAGGTGATTTTGCATGGCCGGCAATGGTTCCGGCGAGTCGAGCCGGTGGTTCCGGCATGTCCGGCAGGTGGTTCCGGAGTGTCTGTCGAGCGGTTCTGGAGCCAGCCCGGCAGGTGATTCCGAAGAGTTCACCAAATCGTTGTGGCGTAGCCGGCAGGTGATTTTGGCGTGTCTGGAATGTGGTTCTGGCTAGTTGAGCAGGTGGATCAGGCGTGCTCGCCAGGGGGTTCAGGCGGGTCTGGCAGGTGGTTTCGGTCTGTTCGGGGAGTGGTTCCGGCATCTCAGGCACATGGTTCTGGCACGTCTGAGATGTGGTTGCGGCCTGCCCGACAGGTGTTTCCGGAGTGTCCGCCAAGTGGTTCTGACGTAGCTGAAAGGTGATGTTGGCGGGACCGGCAGGTGGTTCCAGCCAGCCCGGCAGGTGATTCCGGAGTATCTGCCGCGTGGTTCAGGCGTAGCCGGCAGGTGATTTTGGCGTGTCCAGCAGGTGGTTCCGGCGAGCTCGGCAGGTGGTACCGGCGCGTCCGGTACATGGTTCTGGCACGTCTGAGAGATAGTTCCGGCATGCCCGGCAGGTGATTCCGGAGTGTCCGGCATGTGGTTCTGGCACCTCTGAGAGGTGGTTCCGGCATGCCCAGCAGGTGATTCCGGAGTGTTCGCCAACTGGTTCTGGCGTAGCCGGCAGGTCATATTGCATGTCTGGCGGTGGTTCCGGCGAGTCGAGCCGGTGGTTCCGGCCTAGCCGGCAGTTGATTTTGGCGTGTCCACTAGGTGGTTCTGGGGAGTGGATCAGCTGGTTCCGGCATACTCGGCAGGTGGTCCCGGCGTGTCCAGAACATGGTTCTGGCAAGTCTGAGAGGT